>NC_138078.1:16628243-16658243 GCF_964212035.1 Myotis nattereri
TTGTATGATATGGCAGGTGGTGACAAGTACGATGGAAAACAATTGAGCTGTGTAAGCAGGAGAGAGATTGATGCAAGTAGGGGTTGCTAATTTATATAAGGTGGGTAGGGAAGTTCTTGATACTGAGAAAAAGCCAGAAGGATGTGAGGCAGTGAGCCTTGTAGACATGTGGAGGAAAAGCATGTCAGGCACAAGGAACAAGTGTAAAGGGCCTGAGGTTGGAGGGTGCTTGGCATGTTTAAGGAATAGCAAGGAGGCTGGTCTGGCAAAGGATGAGTGTACAGTTGGGAAAGTAGGTAAGGTAAGACAAATGGGAGCAGGGATAGGAGACAGACCAGGGTGGGCATATAGAATAGAACGACTTTGACTTCTATTCCAGGGCGATGGGGAACTACTGGGAAGTTCTGAGTTGAGGAGTGCCATGATTTGACTTTAGGTGGGTTGTTTTGATTGCTGTAATCCAGGCAAAAGATGGTGGCAGGTGGACCAAAAGAATAGGAGGGGAATTTGTGAGAAGGGGTTGGGTTCTGGGTGCATTTTAAAGTAAAAACTGATAGGATTTGTTGCTCAGATCTCTCCCCCACCCCCCATGCTATTATATAGAATGAATGGTAGAGAGCTTCCTTCCTGTAGTCTATTGGTTCTGAATTGAATTTTAATACCTTTAATTGCTCACCTAAAAATAAGTCATTTTCAAGGTAAATAAATGAATAGACTCCTTACCCAAATCACTGGTTCTTTCTAAGCATAGATTTAATGGTCGACTGCTTGCCATACAAAAGACACAAAAGATCTTTTGGACCCCACATAGCATAGCACTGTCCTTGCTCTTAATAGGCTTTTGGGGCAAAATGACTTGTGCTCGACTTAAAGCTCACAGTCTAGCTAACAAGGCAAATTTCTGGACCAGAGACACCCGCCTACACACAACTCCTACACACATGGAGAGATCCCCTAAAAGTCATGAGAATTACAACTAGAATGAGTCACTGATGGGTGTGCATAGTCCATATGAAGGTGTGTTGAAGGGATGGCAGAAAAGAAATAACTGCTATATAAGCACACCTCGGAGATATTGTGGGTCTGTTTCCAGACCACTGCCATAAAGTGAGTATCACAATAAAGCAAGTTGTAATCTTTTTGCTGATGGAGGACCTTGCCCTCAATTTGTTTTGTTTTGTTTTTTTTTGTTTTTTTTTCTTTTAATTAAATCTTTATTGTTCAGATTATTACATTTGTTCCTCTTTCCCCCCCCCCCATAACTCCCCTCCTCCCAGTTCCCACCCCACCCTCTGCCCTCACTCCCCACCCACTGTCCTCATCCATAGGTGCACGATTTTTGTCCAGTCTCTTCCCGCATCTCCCACACCCCTTTCCCCCCCCCAAGAATAGTCAATCCATTCCCTTTCTATGTCCCTGATTCTATTATAATCACCAGTTCATTCTGTTCATCAGATGATTTATTCACTTGATTCTTAGATTCACTTGTTGATAGATGCATATTTGTTGTTCATAATTTGTATCTTTACCTTTTTCTTCCTCTTCCTCTTCTTAAAGGATACCTTTCAGCATTTCATATAATCCTGGTTTGGTGGTGATGAACTCCTTTAGCTTTTCCTTATCTGTGAAGCTCTTTATCTGAACTTCAATTCTGAATGATAGCTTTCCTGGATAAAGTAATCTTGGTTGTAGGTTCTTGGTATTCATCACTTTGAATATTTCTTGCCATTGCCTTCTGGCCTGCAAAGTTTCTGTTGAGAAATCAGCTGACAGTCGTATGGGTATTCCCTTGTAGGTAACTGAGTTTCTTTCTCTTGCTGTTTTTAAGATTCTCTCTTTATCTTTTGCTCTTGGCATTTTAATTATGATGTGTCTTGGTGTGGTCCTCTTTGGATTCCTTTTGCTTGGGGTTCTCCGCGCTTCTTGGACCTGTAAGTCCATTTCTTTCACCAGGTGGGGGAAGTTTTCTGTCATTATTTCTTCAAATAGGTTTTCAATATCTTGCTCTCTCTCATCTTCTGGCACCCCTATAATTCTGATGTTGGTACGCTTGAAGCTGTCCCAGAGGCTCCTTACACTATCCTCGCATTTTTGGATTCTTTTTTCATTTTGCTTTTCCGGTTGGGTGTTTTTTGCTTCCTCGCATTTCAAATCATTGACTTGATTCTTGCGCTCCTCTGGTCTGCTGTCGGGAGTCTGTATAATATTCGTTATTTCAGTCCGTGTATGCTTAATTTCTAGGTGGTTCCCCAATATAAGATCGAGGGTCTCATTAGTTTTCTTGTAGATCTCATTAAGTTTATCGGCGGCTTCTAAACAGTTCTTGAGAGACCTTAAAAGTGTGGTTCTGAACTCTATATCTTCCATTGACAATTTTGTCCTGTTTCTTTGTCTCCGCATTTTGTTATGCTTCCTTGGTGCACCCCCTAGTGGTCTTTGTGCGTAGTCTTATAGTTAAACCTTGATTGTTGTAGCTAATACCAGGGAGGGATTGACCTCCAGGCCAAGTGGCTATGAGAATCAGCTGTGTCTGCAGTGAGAGAACTTCTGTCCTCTAGGGAGGTGCTAATCTAGCCTTTGCCTGAGGCTATCCGGCAAATGCCTCTGTGCAGGGCTTGGGCAGGGCGGGTCGCACAGGATCAATAGGGTGGGCCGGAGAGAGCAGTTATGGCGGCCCTCAGTCCTGTCCCCAGGGGCTCTGCCTCTCTGAGTCCCAGCAATGGCTGCAAACCTCAGAGAGAAAGCTGCACTCGCTCTGACCGAAGCCAGACAGTCCTGCTTCTCCCGTTTGAGTCTGGGTCCCTAAAGACTCGCCTGTATCTGGAGCTCAGAGTCTGTGACTCCCTCCCGATTGAAAACGCCAACCGCGCCCTCCGCCGCCAGCCCGCTCCGCGCACTCCGCACCTCAGAATTTGACTTCAGCACTGCGCCTCCTCTGAGTGTCCGTATGCGTTTCTCTTTCCTCCTAGTTGTAGGACTTCCACTCAGCCAGCGTTCCTGTGGTTCTGGGTGATGTCCCTTCCGTTTTTTGGTTTCACTTTTGAAGTATTTGTTCAAAGCAGCAAACTCCGGTGTTAACCTATGCCGCCATCTTGGTTCTCCTCTCTTGTTTTTTTTTTTTTTTTAAAGAAACATCTGTGAAGCACAATAAAACGAGGTATGCTTTACTAATTTTTAGTATAAACATGTATATATAAGTGGTTAGAGGAGGAAAAGATGAGAGGTGATTGCTTGGCAAAGGTGAGATGCGAGCTAGGACTAGAAAGATCATAGGATAAAAATAGGTGGATATGAGGAAACAAGACATTCCTGTGGCTTTCTTCTCAGGGCTTCCAATCAGAAGCTAGAGGATTTGGTACCTTCTCCTATGCTTTCTCTATTTAGGTGATGCTCTGATGTTAGAGAGACTAGTCCTGGGAAGCTGTGTCCCTTCTACTCTGAACCATTGAGTTGAAGTTGACTCTTTGGAGCAAGCATGTCAAACTCGCAGCCGGTGGGCCGCATGCCAAGAGTTTGACATGCTTGCTTTAGAGCAAACTAATCTATGATTGGATTAGCTACCAGTTCCCAGTTTAGTGGTGTTAGGCAATGCTCTTCTTTTTTTGGATGGTTATAGATCAAAGAAAATCTTCTTGCCCAAATGTTGAAATTAAAGAATATGCTCCGTATCTTGTTTCTTGTTTTTATCCGTATACCTTATCCTTCCACCAGTCTTCCCTCTTCTCTACTCCATTAGCTCAGTTCTCCTGAGTGTAATGTGTTTCTAAAAATCACCAAGTTATATAAAATCACATGATAATAACCAAATGGATTATGGGGGAAATGCAGAGTTTAGGAGCACAGAATACAAAAATTTCATCAGTGCCACATAAACAAAAATAGAGGAACTTAACAAAAACAGTGACATAATCTTATACATCTCAAATAGCTAGGAAGTATATTAATACTATAATAAATATGGCACTTACCTTGAACAAGACCTGAAGTTTATGTGCATACATGAACCACAGAAGGGTTATAGCTTGTGAATCATGGTGAAGTGGCAGAAGGAAAGTTATCTAAAATTGGAAGGAAAGTTGAAATAAACACCAGATATGAGTGTGGCTCATAATACACTCAGTGAACTGAGGTAGCTGGTCAGTGTATTTCATATATTCCTTTGTAGCTTAGTTCAACTGGGTGCAGTTCTGTGCAGTCACCTAGTGTTTCTTATAGACAAAATCCTGCAGAAGCAAACAGAAAATTCTTATTATGTTCAAATTGTTCCCTGATAAAGCAGTGACATTGCAATAAATTCTCATTTTCAAAATGAACATAGTGCAACCAACTGTACCTTGTTTTATCTTGATGATTAATTAGCACCTTTCTTTCCCCCTATTTTATTGTTCTCCTTATCCTCATAATGTGCAAAGATACTCTTATTTTTACAAAGACTGATTGGAACATCTGTCAACCAGATAATTAAACTTATTGAATACTGTCTATCTTCGGGATGCTTATCTGGATGTGGGAAGTAAAAAGGGTTCTGAAGCCATGGGTTCTGCCCTTATGCAATCTCAATATGAGGAACAGAGCACAGACATTTGAAGCAAAACAAGTTTTTAATAATATATTGTAGAATTAATACATTGGTGCTGAGGAGATTCAGTAAAATAGTAAGGTAAGCCTTTTTAGAAGATATAAATTTTGATCCATATCTTAAAGTTGTGAGCATGGATTGGAGAAATAAAAAGAACAAAAGGAACTCCCAGAGAGAATGTGAAAATCCTCCAGGTTTTTTCTTTTTCTTGTGGTGGCAATAGAAGTGCAGTGAGGGTCACCAGAAGCCAGAACTCCAAGGAAGGGGGAAAAACTCTCTAACTCTCTCTCTCTCTTACTCTCTTGCTCTCACTTTCTCTCAAAAAAGTATGTAAAGACCCAACTTTCTGGCTAGAGGACTGAAAACAAGAGCTAGCTGTAAGTCACTGGAAGGTACCAGGGAGATCACAGCGACAGCCTCAGGGAAAGGAACCCCATAAAGTTGTTCATGATCTCCTTAGCTCATCCCCTGATCTGGAAGGAAAGGATCTGAGCCTAATGACTGTAGCAAACATTTTTGAGAACTGAAGTAAAACACCACCACCCAGGACCTAGATGGAATACTGTGGTACATACATGGGACAGATCCAAAATACCCTGCAGCAATTTTGAAAACGAAACTGACATCAGAGCCACAGCCCACAGAAAGGGGGTTGGAACTCACAGCCCAAACCTAATGAAGTCAATTGCCTACTTTTAAAAAAAAATCAACATTTTTATAGGATTTAAACAAGACCCATAGAATCATAATAAAATATTTAAAGTATCCAGGATACAATCTAAAATTACTTGGTATAAGAAGAACCAGGAAAATCTCAACTTGCATGGGAACAAAAAAAACAAAAAGATCTCAATGCTGAGACAACACCGATGTTAGGATTATATGATAGAGACTTTAAAGCAGCTATTACACAAGTGTTCTAACAAGCAATGGTGAACACTTTGGAAATGAATGAAAAATGCAAAATCTCAGCAAAGAAGCAATATAAAGAAGAGCCAGATACCTAGATTAAAACTGAAAATATGGTAATCAAAATTAAAAAAAAAAAAAACTCACTGGGTGAGCTTACTAGAATGGCAATGACAGGAAGTAAACTTGAATATAGATCAATAAAAATGCTCTAATTTAAAGAAGAGAGTGCTGGGGTCCAACCCTAGCAGGTCCAGGGGTCCCCAAAGGTGTGGACAGAGTCGGCGAAGAAGGAATGACACGGAGACAGCATTCAGTTGATCAGCAGCCTAGCCAGGATCTCTAGCCAGGATCTCCAGCCAAGTTCTGTTCAGGATCTCCAGCCAGGTTCTGTGTCCATGTTCTCTTGCTAGGTTCTCCAGCCAGGTTCCCCAGCCAGGTTTGGTCACCAGATTCTGTAGCCAGGTTCTTCAGCCAGGTTCTGGCTAGGTTCTCCAACCAAGTTCTGTAGCCAGGTCCTGTCCAGGATCTTTTGCCAGGTTCAGTCACCAGGTTCTAGTCAGGTTCTCTTGCCATGTTCTATCCAGGTTCTGTAGCCAGGTTCTGTCTCTAGGTTCTTCAGCCAGGTTCTGTCTCTAGGTTCTGTGGCCAGTTTCTGTCCAGGATCTTTTACCATGTTCTCTCGCTAGGTTCTGTCTCTAGGTTCTGTGGCCAGTTTCTGTCCAGGATCTTTTGCCATGTTCTCTCGCTAGGTTCTGTCTCTAGGTTCTGTGGCCAGTTTCTGTCCAGGATCTTTTGCCATGTTCTCTCGCTAGGTTCTGTCTCTAGGTTCTGTGTCTAGGTTCTGTGTCCTGTTGTCTTGTTACATCTGTATTTATACCAGTTGATTCCAATCCTATCAATCTCTATTCCAAAGGTTAGGGCGTTTCTTATCTCCATTCCAGGGAGTAAAGATTATGTAGCTTAAGCGTGATTGTTCGTAGTTAAAGTGATTAACTACCTGCCGTGTTGTAGCATCAAAGAGGCTCACTTGGTTGGAGCATTGTTCAAATATGCCAGGGTTGCAGGTTCTATCACTGGTCAGGGCACATACAAGAATCAACCAATGAATGCATATATAAGTGGAAAACAAATTGATGCCTGTCTCTCCCCCTCCCTCCCTTTCTTCCCCTCTCTAAAATCAATCAATTTTTTTTTTATAAAAAGAAGAGAGAAAGACTGGGGAATTGGGGAGAACAGAGCCTCAAGGGCCTTTTGGAACAATAATAAAAAGGCTAACATTCATGTCATTGAAGTCCCAAAGAAGAGGAAGATACCAAGTAGAAAAAAATATTTGAAAAAAAAATGTGAATACTTCCCAACTTTGACAAAAGACATGAACTTAAAGATTCAAAAAGCTCTGTGAACCCCCAAAAGGATAAACACAAAGAAATCCACTCATAAGCAAACTTTTGGAAACAAAAGACAAAAAGATTTATAAGGGAAAATGATTCAAATGACACATTTCTTGTCAGAGGCCATGGAGCTCACACTGGGTCCTTTGTCTTAAGGGTTTTTATCTATTTTCTCTACTAAAGGCAGGAATTTTAGAGGAGGTCTCAGGGTAGAATCTCAATAAAATAGTCATCAGCTTTCCAGGTGTGTCCTTTAATATGCTGATTTATCAAAATGAGCATAGAGGGTCAGGGTTGTGGTCTCTACTGCCTGGTTGGCACTAGAGTAAGGGAGTCATTGGTCATTGGTCATTGCATTTGGTCCTGATGCCAACCATGGCTTCGCCTCACCTGACCTTGCTGTGGTTTTAAGATGTTATCTCTACTTTGACCAAAACTCTGTCTCTGTGGTCAATAGACCTGAAGTTTTTTCCTAAGATTATTTGATACTGCTCAGGACATCATTGTCCTGGGTGCTTAGTGCTTAAGGGAGTGTTCCTGCAAGGGGGAAGGGGGCAGGTGAGTCAGGGTGCTGGATAAAGCTAGTTTGAATCAGCTGTCTCAGTTTCCCCATTCCACTTGCCAAGGAATTATCCTGTCTTCTTACTATCCTGCCTCAAATGTAAAAGGCATTTTCAGATTAGGAAAAACAGATGAGGGAGAATGCATTGCCAACAGACCTGCTGTGACAGGATTGTTAAAGGAAAATGATACTGGAAGGAAATTTGGAACATCGAGAATGAAGAGTAAAAGAATTAGTAAATATAATAGACTATTTTTCTCCTCTTGAGTTCTTTAGAATGTATTTTATATGTGAAAGCAAAAATTCTAGCATTGTCTGATAGTTTTCAATATATGCAAGTATATATAAGACAACTTCACCATAAAAGGGGGAGGGAAAAGGGACCTATATGGGTTTTTACTTTCCACTTGAAGTGGTATAATTTCTATTCTGAGTAAAGTATCATCATCCTTTACTATGAATTAGTATACAAAGACATGTCAAAAACACAGTTGATTAACTTAAATAATGAAAAAAATGTTCAAGTAACTCCAAAGAGAACAATAAATGGGAAAGAGGAAGGAAAAACAGAAGTAACAAACAGAAAGCAAATAATAAAATGGTAGACCCAAATCCAAACATATCAATAAATAAATGCAAGCGGTCTAAATGTGTATATAGTCATGTGCTACATAATGACATTTCAGTCAACAAGGGGCAGTATATACAATGGAAGTCCCAAAGGTTATAATGGTGCTGAATTTCCTGAAAGAAATGGAAGGATATGTGGTTCAGAAGGAATTTTTTTTCTTTGACAGGAACAATATCTATGGGGCTTGGCAATAGATTCCCTTTCACTCACAGCACCTCAGTTTTAAGTGTACCAATTTCATCCTAATCAGTCAGCCACTGACCTGTTTCAGCACAGAGGAGCCTGTACCCCCAGATCTACATATTCCGAAGGCTCTGCAGCCCTTCCAGATCTAGCTTGAAGGTGTTCAGAGTACATGGCTGTTAATTCTTTGTTGAGGACCTAAGATCCTGTACAAGGACACAGACCCACAGGACCTACCTTAATCAGTATTAAGTCCCACTGCCACTTTAGTAAAAGCTTTCTGTGGTGGAGGGCCAGCCTGTCCCTGTGCTTTGGAAATATTTTCCAGTTGTAATGGTGCAAAGCATGGATAAGTTATATTTCTTCCATCAGTTCAATACCAGAGAGAGGCATTTTTGCTAGATAGGATCAATGGAACCAAAAACAAATTTCCAAAGTCCAAATATTGAGTCCTCAGTTCTACACCCTCTCCACGTTGTTAAACACCCTCTTTTTTATGAATACCACAAAGTTCCTTAATCTGACCGCTGCTCCAGCATGCAGTAGCCAAAACCACCTGGCCATGACAGTCCCCTATGTTCCTTTATCTCGCCGTCTTGATTTTCTTATTCCTACTGACCCTTGGCCACCTTTCACTCCCTCCTGACAGTCATTATTACAATGATCTACACTTAGCCAGTTTCTTCTCGATATTTCCATTCAGCCCAGCCCACACTCCTGTTCATGGAGCAGTATTGACAGCTTCAGTCGTCCCATTTCTGACCCTGTTGGAGGGGAGCAGAGGGAGGACTTGTGGGACAGAGTTTGTAAACTCTCGAGTCGTGTACAGTAATGTTCTAGGCCTTCACATTCACTCACCGCTCACTCACTGGCTCACCCAGAGCAACCTCTGGTCCTGCAAGCTCCATTCATGTTAAGTGCCCTATACAGGTGTACCGTGTTTTATCTTTTAGACCGTATTTTTACCATTCCTTTTCTAGGTTTAGATGTGTTTAGATACACAAATATTTACCATAGTGTTACAACTCCCTACAGTATTCAGTACAATTAACAGCTGTACAGGCTTATATCCTAGGAACAACAGATGTGTAGTGTGCTATACCATCTAGGTTTGTGTAAGTGCACGCTATGATGTTAACACAATGATGAAGTCAACTAAAGATGCATTTCTCAGAATGTATCTCCATCATTAAGCAATACATTGTGAATACCAGTTAAAATAAATTATCAGAATTGATTTTTTTTTAAAATGATGTAGCTATAAAATGTCTTCAAGAAACTTACTTCAAATATAATGATATAGGTAGGTTAAAAGTAGAAAATGGCAAAAGGTATACCATGCAAACACTAATCAAAAGAAAGTTAGAGTGACTATATTAATAGCAGAAAATTAGACTTCAGAGCAAAGAAAATTACTAGGGATAAAGAGGGACTTTACATAATTATAAAAGAGCTAATTCACTAAGAAGAGATAACAATCCAAAATGTGTATCCACTTAACAGCAGTGCTTCAAAATACCTGAAGCAAAAACTGGCAGAACTGAAAGGAGAAATAGACAATCCATAATTATAGTTGGCAACTTTAACACTCCTCTCTCGGTAATTGATAGAAATATTGGACAGAAAATCAGCAAGGATATAGAAGAACTGACAACCAACTGGATCTAATTGATATTTATAGAACACTCCACCCAACAATAGCACGATCCACATTCTTGTCAAGTGCACATGGAACATTTAACAAGATGCACTGTATTCTGAGTCATAAAAGGAACCTTAATGAATTTAAAAGAATTGAAATCATACAAAGCATATTGTATCATTTCTCTTTTTACCTTTTCCAGCCTTGCTAAAGGCTTATCATTTCTGACAAAGGTAAAAAAGAAAAGAAAAGATACAAATTAACAATATCCAGAATGCTAGACCTCCAAAGACTTTAAAAGGACAATAAGGGAAACAACACATATTTGACAACTTAGAAGTAGTGGACCAGTTCCTCAAAAATCGCAAACTATAAAAATTCATCCAAGATGAAATAGATAACCTCAGTAGTCCCATAAACTGTTAAAGAAATTGAATTCATAATTTGCCTTGACTGGTTTGGCTCAGTAAAAGAATAAAGTGAGGTAATCAGTAGTCAGATTTAAGACAGGCAATACAGCTACAATAATCAAGACAGTGTGGAACTGACAAAAAGATACCTAGATCAGTGGAAAAGAATAGACTCACAAGTATGGCCATTTGATTTTTGACAAAGATGCAAAAGCAGCTTAATGGAGAATGAATAGTCCTTTGAAAAAGTGATGGAGAAATTGGATGTCCATATGCAGAAAAAAATGAACTTTGATCTAAAGCTCTTACCTTACACAAAAACTAACTCAAAATGTATCACAGGTCTAAAATATGAAACTGTAAAACTTTAAAAGAAACTCTCCATGACCCAGAGAATAGTGAAAGAGTTCTTACGAATGAGAGCAAACTCTTGATCCATAAAAGGAAAAATCACCTGGACATCATCAAAATAAAAACCTTCTTTTTGGAAAAGACACTTAATGTTAAGGAAAAGAAATGACAAGCCACAAACTTGGAGAAAAAAATTTACAAATTACATATCCAACAAGGGACCTGTATCCATTATGCATAAAGAACTCTCAAAATTCAACAGTAAAAATAGCAAGGAATTCAATTTAAAAATAAAAGACTTGAACAGATTCTTCATCAAAGAAGATGTAAGGATGACAAATAAGCATGTGAAAACTTGCTCAGCATTACTAGCATCAAGGATATGCAAACAGAAACCATGACAAAGGCTAAAATACAAAATACTGACAATACTAAATGCCAGCGAGGATGTGGAACAGGCACCTTCATGTGTTGCTGGTGGGAATGTAAAATGGTGCTTAGTCTGGAAAACAGTTTGGCAATTCTTTTTTTTTTAAATTAAATCTTTATTGTTCAGATTATCTTTATTGTTCAGATTATTACATTTGTTCCTCTTTTTTCCCCCCATAACTCCCCTCCTCCCAGTTCCTACCCCATCCTCCGCCCTCACTCCCCACCCCCTGTCTTCATCCATAGGTGCAGTCTCTTCCCGCATCTACCACACCCCTTTCCCCACCAAGAATAGTCAGTCCATTCCCTTTCTATGTCCCTGATTCTATTATAATCACCAGTTCATTCTGTTCATCAGATGATTTATTCACTTGATTCTTAGATTCACTTGTTGATAGATGCGTATTTGTAGTTCATAATTTGTATCTTTACCTTTTTCTTCTTCTTCTTCTTCTTCTTAAAGGATACCCTTCAGCATTTCATATAATACTGGTTTGGTGGTGATGAACTCCTTTAGCTTTTTCTTATCTGTGAAGCTCTTTATCTGACCTTCAATTCTGAATGATAGCTTTGCTAGATAAAGCAATCTTGGTTGTAGGTTCTTGGTATTCATCACTTTGAATATTTCTTGCCACTCCCTTCTGGCTTGCAAAGTTTCTGTTGAGAAATCAGCTGACAGTCATATGGGTACTCCCTTGTAGGTAACTGAGTTTCTTTCTCTTGCTGCTTTTAAGATTCTCTCTTTGTCTTTTGCTCTTGGCATTTTAATTATGATGTGTCTTGGTGTGGTCCTCTTTGGATTCCTTTTGTTTGGGGTTCTCTGCGCCTCCTGGACCTCTAAGTCTATTTCTTTGACCAGGTAGGGGAAGTTTTCTGTCATTATTTCTTCAAATAGGTTTTCAATATCTTGCTCTCTCTCATCTTCTGGCACCCCTATAATTCTGATGTTGGTACGCATGAAGCTGTCCCAGAGGCTCCTTACACTATCTTTGTATTTTCGGATTCTTTTTTCATTTTGCTTTTCCAGTTGGGTGTTTTTTGCTTCTTCGCATTTCAAATCTTTGACTTGATTCTTGCGCTCCTCTGGTCTGCTGTTGGGAGTCTGTATAATATTCGTTATTTCAGTCAGTGTATGCTTAATTTCTAATTGGTCCTTTATCACAACATCGAGGGTCTCATTCGATTTCTTGTACATCTCATTAAGTTTATCGGCAGTCTCTAGAAGACTCTTGAAAGACCTCAAAAGTGTGGTTTTGAATTCTATATCCAGCAGCCTGCTTTCCTCCAGTTCTGTCATTTGTGTCCCGTTTCTTTGTCTCGGCATTTTGTATGCTTCGCTGTGTCGATAGAGTGGCTTTCTGTGCTAAGTGTCCCAATTACCTGAGGTAGACACTCTGGGTGCACCCCCTTGTGGTCTTTCTGCGCAGTCTTGTTGTAGCTGCAGCCGTGGGCAAACTACGGCCCGCAGGCCGGATCCGTCCCGTTTGAAATGAATAAAACTAAAAAAAAAAAAAAGACCGTACCCTTTTATGTAATGATGTTTACTTTGAATTTATATTAGTTCACACAAACACTCCATCCATGCTTTTGTTCCAGCCCTCCGGTCCAGTTTAAGAACCCATTGTGGCCCTCAAGTCAAAAAGTTTGACCACCCCTGAGCTAAGCCTTGATTGTTGTAGGTAACACTGGGAGGGATTTGACCTCCAGGCCAACTGGCTGTGTGAATCAGCTGTGTCTGCAGTGGGAGAACTTCTGTCCTCTAGGGAGGTGCTAATCTAGCCTTTGCCTGAGGGTATCCTGCAAATGGCTCTGTGCAGGGCTTGGGCAGGGCGGGTCACACGGGATCAACAGGGCGGCCGGAGCGAGCAGTTATGGCTGCTCTCAGTTCCATCCCCAGAGTCTCTGCCTCTCAGTGTCCCAGTAACCGCTGCAAACCTTGGAGAGAAAGCTGCCCTCGAGTTCCGACCGATGCCAGACAGTCCCGCTTCTCCCATTTGAGTCTGGGTCCCTAGAGACTCACCCGGAACTGGAACTCAGAGTCTGAGACACCCTCCCGATTGAAACAGACAACCGCGCCCTCAGCTGCCAGCCCGCTCCGCGCACACCTCCACACCTAAGTATTTCACTTCTGCACTGCGCCTCCTCTGAGTCTCAGTATGCTTTTCTCTTTCCTTCTAGTTGTGGAATTTCCACTCAGCCAGCCTTCCTGTGCTTCTGGGTGATGTCCGTTCCGTCTTTTAGTTGTATTTTTGAAGTGGTTGTGCAAGGCAGCAATTTCTGGTGTTTACCTATGCCGCCATCTTGGTTTTTCTCTGGCAATTCTTTATAAAGGTTAGTATACACTTCCTATGTGACCTAGAAATCTTTCTGGGTATTTACCCTGGAGAAATGAAACTTACGCTCAATAAAAACCTGTACACAAGTGTTTATAAACAGCTGGATTCATAATAGCTCCAAACTGGAAACAACTCAAACACACTTCAAAGGATGAATGGGTAAACTGTGGTATTTGCATACCATGGACAACTGAAACACAAGTAACTTGGATGGATCTCAGAGGCATTATGCTGAGTGAAAGAAGCCAGACTCAAAATACTACATACTACATGAGTCCATTTAGATGGCATTCTCAAAATGTGAATACGAAGGGGCAGCACAGGGGAGTTTTTTTTTAATCTTTTTTTTATTGATTTCAGAGAGGAAGGGAGAGGGAGAGAGAATCTTTGATCAACTGCCTCCTGCACGCCCCACACTGGTGATCAAGCCCGTAACCCAGGCATGTGCCCTGACCAGGAATCAAACCGTGACCTCCTGGCTCATAGGTCAATGATCAACCACTGAGCCACACGGGCTGGGCCATCACAAGGGAGTTTTGGAGGTGATGGAACTGTCCTATGTCCTGATTCTTGTGGGTGTTACATGTGTTAAAAATCATAGAACTGTTCCCCTCTCCCAAGTCAATTTTACTGTGGTCAGTTTTAAAATCAAAATTAAAGAAAAGTGAATTTCTGTGGTCTGTTGATAAGATATAATTGTGTAAAGGATCAATTTCTTCAAGTGAAAGGATACATTTGGAGACATAGAGCAAAAGTTGCTCCATTTCAACAAAAAAATTATATGAATTAAATATCCAGCACTGAGGTCACTATACGGTAAGTCCCAAAGCTGCCAAGCTGAAAACAAGGCACACTAAATAGATGTGTCATTGGGAGCCCCTGCTAAGCTTTCTACACCAGCTAAGGAATCTACACCAAAGGGAAGATATCCAACTATGACAAAAAATCTCTTTTAAGGTACAAAACATTAATAGTCTCATTGCTAAAGTAAAAACAAAGGCAGGTCTTTCTGAAGCCTTGCTTAAGAAATAGATGAAATAGATGTGGGCATCAGTGTCAGGCTACTCATATAAGTTCTAACCATTTAAATAACAACATAAAGCCTTGAAAACATAACACTGTTTTGAATAGGAAAATCTGGATTTTGGAACAATGTGTGGGATTTTTTGACAACAGTAGAGTTCAGGGAACCTTGCATGTGTTTGTGGAATACATGTATACATCTATTTTCTTGTGGTTCAGTCTTATTTATTGTGAGAACATGGCATCTTAGAGAGTAAGAGAATCTCAATCCTAATTTTTTTTCTCTATCTCACCATAGCCAGCATCCTGGAACCCTTTTCAAACATTACTTCCTGTGGGTTAAAGGTGATCATTTAAAAATAAACAGACCACACACATGGAAAAAGCAAGTTTCTAAATTTTTGTAATAATAATTGAAAATGTAAATTAGTTTCAATCATGTTCCTTTTGTTCTCCTAGTTTAAAATTACTGGTTAAGGTTATTTTGCATTCACATCTATGAAACAGTGTGTCTGAGCGAGGTGAAATAGATTACCCTGGAGTCACATTGGTGGGTGGGACCTCCTACAGGCTCATAGATGACTGCAGTCTCAAACTGCTTCCAACAGCTTCTGCCCACCTATGCTAGCTCTAAAGGGAACAGTAATGATATTTTCTTTCCTTTTCTTTTCTTTTATAATGGTTGTGATTGTACACCATTTCATATTAGGCTTAGCAAATTCACATCCTCACTTTCAGCTGATGATGTACCTACCAATTTGCCCATTTCGTTTCTTCACAAATCTAACTGGCCTATTTGGAGAGCATAGGGCTCTAGCTCCTACATTCTGGACATACCTTGTATAATTATGCTAGCATTAAAAAGTGTTCACTACTACATTCTATGGGTGAGAGGCCCTAGACGTTATTCAAAGACATCCTTTGAGTATGTCCACTTTTATCTGTTTTATTTGTGAGATTTCTCTATTAAAGTTCACCTATGAAAATAGGTTTCATTAGGGTGGAGGGGGCCTAATAAATACAGAAGATGGTTTGACTTTGGGTGGTGGGCACACAGTGCAATATACAGATCTTGTATCATAGAAATGTAAACTGGAAACCTATATTATCCTATTAACTAATGTCACCACAATAAATTTAATAATTTTAAAAAAACAAAGAAAATAGGTTTCATTACTGAGAAAATGTTTGAAAACCACTCACCTGGACAGATGAAATTCACAGATAACAAGAACTTGAATTTTTAAACAGTCATCGCTACTTTCCATCACTCTAAACTTTTAGAGTGTTGCTAGGCGACTCATTTGACTGATTTCATGCTTTACCTACTCAATATTGGAACAGTGTTTATTGAATACCTACTATGTGCCAGCACCATATTTCAGCAAAGTATATTACTCTTTCTCACTTTGCTGGTTGAAAAACTGCTGAGAAATGAAGTCTAAAGCAAGAAAGAGGAAGAACAGGGTATGGATTATCTGCACCTGAATAATTGAGCACCACGTTGTGTATATCCAAGGCAACAGTGACTCAGTGTGATGGTGGTGGGGGCGGTGACAAATGATTTGAGAGAAACAGACCTGCTGGAACTTAAATTGAGGCAGTTCTCTTATAGTCATTGAGGATTACAAACCAATTAGAGCCAGGAGGAATGCCGAAGAAACTACGCTTTTTCATGTCAGTGCAACCTGCCAAAGAATCAAGTAAGATGCGGGCATAATGTAGGCGTGAGGGCATAATGGTTCACTGTTGATCCTTGAAGTTTCTATTCAGACCCCAGATAGAGTATGCTCTAGAGCAGCGCTCGCCAACCTTTTGCACCTCACGGACCACCACCCGTTGGCGACCGCTGCTCCAAAGGTTTCCTTAAACCAGCGGTCCACGGACCACCAGTTGGCAACTGCTGCTCTAGAGCATGGAAGATAAGACAGAAAAACAACCCCAGCTGTTTTGGTTCAGTGGATAGAGCATCAGCCTGCAAACTGAAGGGTTCCGACTAGGGCTCATGTGGAAGTCAACCAGTTGTGTTTCTCTTACATCGATGTTTCTCTCTGTGTGTCTTTGCCCCTCCCTTCCACTCTCTAAAAATCAATGGAAAAATATCAGGTGAGGATTAACAAAAAAAAAAAAAGGACAGAAAGACAAACTAGAATAGGATCTAAATCTGTTGAGGCTGGAATGAAGCCTATCTGAGGAGCCTGAGGACAATCTTTGAAAGGGGAGACAAAAAATTAAAAAGAGAACTCATATGATCCAACAGTTCCACTTCTGGACGTTTATCTGAAGAAAATGAAAACACTAATTTGAAACCATATATACACCCCTGTGTTTATTACAGCATTATTTATGATAGCCAAGATATGGAAGCAACCTAAGTGTCCATCAGTGGATGAATGGATAAGGAAGATGTGGTATATCTAAATAGTGAAATACTACTTAGCCATAAGAAAGAGTGAAGTCTCATCATTTGCATCTACATGATGGACCCTGGAGGGTATTATGCTAAGTGAAGTAAGTAAAAAAAAAAAAAATACCCTTGCTGTCACTTGCATGTGGAATCTAAAAAAAAAAAAAAAAAAATGAACAAACAAAATAAACTCTTAGATACAAAGAACAGACTGATAGTTGCCAGAATGGAAAGAGTTGGGGAGATAGGTGACAAAGGTGAAGGGGATTAGGAAGTACAAACTGCCTGGCCGGCATGGCTCAGTGGTTGAGTGTCAACCCATGAACCTGGAGGTCACAGTTCGATTCCCAGTCAGGGCACATGCCTAGGTTGCAGGTTAACTCCCCAGTGTGGGGTGTGGAGGAGGCAGCCGATAAATGATTCTATCTCATCATTGATGTTTCTATCTCTTCCTCTCTGAAATCAATAAAAAATATATTTTTTTAAAAAGAAGTACAAACTGCCAGTTATAAATAAATCACAGAGATATCATTAAAGAATGGGGAATATAGTCAATATTTTAATAACTTTGTACCGAGACAAGTTACTAGACTTATCATGGTGCTCACATTGCAAGGTATATAAATGTTGAATCAGTGTTGTACACCTGAAACTAATATTATATGTCAACTATACATTAATTAAAAGGGGGTATAGAGAATGTTAGTGGGATATATTATCAAAGAGCTTCCCAGGCTTTGAGACCTAGAGGTATAGAGCCTGGGCAGGTTTTTTGCTTCTGTTTTTTTGATTTTTTTCAAATATAATTTAAGTCTCAAAGCTTCTTAAAGAAGTTATAGGAAATTACTGTTTCCTTCCTTTTAGGTGAAAGTAGTTGACAGAGGACATTTTCTTGGCTTTTATTCCAAGGAAAATTTGTTAGTTAGTCTGCGTTTTGTTTGTTTTTATACCTCTCTATAGAATGGTTTGTTTCCTATTGAGTATAGAAGGTGGCCTAGGTGAGCTTTCAATAGGAAAGACCAGGTCTTGAATACAAGCAAGCCTAGTTTCTAATTAAACAAGTATCTAATACTGTAATTTCTAATGCATTCTAACAAGAAAGGGCAAGGAGAAGCCAAAACCAGTTTTTGTTGGCTCTGTTTTTGTAGTGCTAGTATCATTATGGCAAATTGGAAGAATTTAGATAAGGAATTCATGAATTGCACATGCACATACATTAATACACTTTCTTTGTTACTGTTTTTCATTGTTTATCAAAATGAACTGCTGACATTTGGAAAGAATTCCTACAATATCTTGTTACTGAATGGCTTCTTATATAAAACATCATGGGACATCTACCATAAGTTTTTGGCTGTATGATGGGTTTCGGAACTAAATTATGTTAATGGCTACCTGAAATTCCCTATAGAAAGTCCAAACCATTGGACTCTACTAAATGATCTCAGTGAGATAATTCCTTCTTCTTATTTCCTATTATGATGGTGGCTGGTAA
This sequence comes from Myotis nattereri, assembly GCF_964212035.1. Lineage (NCBI taxonomy): Eukaryota > Metazoa > Chordata > Mammalia > Chiroptera > Vespertilionidae > Myotis > Myotis nattereri. The sequence continues at coordinate 16,646,595 of NC_138078.1, forward strand.
GTATACGAAGTCTATGTCCTTAGAGCTTAGCAGCCATGTTGGGAGTAAGATATATGGATTTATTTCATTGACTGAGCTGGCTAGGACCAGATAACTGTCAAACATAGTCTGACCAGTAGAATTGAATAGTAACAAGAACTGAATCTTAACTAATGAAATAAGGGGACAAAGAAAAGGCATAAATGTTAAATTTGCTTATGCCTACTGTTTTTCTCTGTTCTACCATGCTATCCTATCTAATAAAAGAGAAACATGGTAATTAGCGTACGACCGCTACCCTTCCCATTGGCTAATCAGGGTGATATGCAAATTAACTGCCAGCCAAGATGGCGGCCGGCCGCCAGGCAGCTTAAACTGAACATGAGGCTTGCTTGCTTCAGTGACGGAGGACTGCAACGTTCCCCGCCTGCCGCTGCCGGCGTCTGAGCTTGCAGTTTGAAACATTGTAACAAATATAGAAGCTAAACAAAACCCCAGAAACCAGCTTTCAGCCTGCCAGGATCTCAGAGCTGGAGTTGATACAGTGTTTCGATTATACAACCTAAACAAACCAGATACCTGCTTTCAGCAGCAGAGGCCTCAGAGCTGGAGCCAGAGCTAAAGCTGGCCCAGAATAAAAAAAGAAGAAAAAAAGAAAAAAAAGGAGCAGTTGGGAGCTTCAGTCACCCGCCAGCCTGAAAACAGCCCTTAGCCCCTCACCTAGACTAGCCAGGCACCCCAGTGGGGACCCCCACCCTGATCCAGGACACCCTTCAGGGCAAACCAGCCAACCCCCACCCATGCACCAGGCCTCTGTTCTATATAGTAAAAGGGTAATATGCCTCCCAGCACCGGGATCAGTGGAGCCGCGAGGCCTCCCAGCACCGGGATCAGCATGACAGGGGGCAGTGCCCAAACCCCCTGATCGCCCTGCGGCTCTGTGTGTGACAGGGGGCGGGGCCACAACCTCCCTTATCGGCCCTGCTCTGTTCCTGACAGGGGAAGGCGCCCCAACCCCCTGATCAGCCCTGCTCTGTGCCTGATAGGGGGGAGCTCCCCAACACCCTGATTGCCCTGTGGCTCTGTGTGTGACAGGCTGCGGCGCCCCAACCCCCTGATCGGCCCTGCTCTGTGTGTGACAGGGTGCGGCGCCCCAACCCCCCTCACCCCACGGGCCCTGCTCTGTGTGTGACGGGGTAGAGCCATAACCTCCCCATCGGCCCTGACCTGAGTGTGACAGTGGCGGCGCCCCAACCCCCTGATCGGCCCTGCTCTGTGGGTGATAGAGGGTGGCACCCCAACCCCCTGATCCGCCCTGCTGTGTGTGTGACAGGGGGCGGTGCCCCAACTCCCCTATCGGCCCTACTCTGTGAGTGACAGGGGGGAGCTCCTCAACCCCCTGATGGGCCCTGCTCTGTGCGTGACAGGGGGGAGCTCCTCAACCCCCTGATGGGCCCTGCTCTGTGCGTGACAGAGGGGAGCTCCCCAACACCCTGATGGGCCCTGCTCTGTCCGTGACAGGGGAGAGCTCCCCAACCCCCTGATCGACCCTGCTCTGTGCGTGACAGGGTACGGAGCCCCAACCCCCCTGATGGGCCCTGCTCTGTGTGTGACAGCGGGCAGCGCCCCAACCCCCTGATTGGCCCTGCTCTGTGTGTGACGGGGTGGCACCGCAACCTCCCCATCGACCCTGCCTTGAGTGTGACAGGGGGCGGTGCCCCAACCCCCCAATCGGCCCTACCCTGAGCGTGACTGAGGGTGGCATCGCAACCTCCCGATCCACCCTGCTCTGTGCATGACAGGGGACGGTGCCCCAACTCCCCAATCAGCCCTGCTCTGAGCCCGACCAGGGGCTGCACCTAGGGATTAGGCCTGCCCTCTGCCACCCGGGAGCAGGCCTAAGCCAGCAGGTCATTATCTTCTGAGGGGTCCCAGACCTGGAGAGGGCACAGGCCGGGCTGAGGGACCCCCCACTCATCCCCCGAGTGCACAAATTTTTGTGCACCAGGCCTCTAGTCCTATCTAATAATAGACAAACATGGTAATTGACCGTACCTTCGCTATGCCTCCCATTGGCTAATCAGAGTGATATGCAAATTAACTGCCAACAAAGATGGTGGCTAATTTGCATACTGCAGGCAGGGTGGGACAGCTCCATCCTGCCTGCCCTGCCACCATCTGGGCCTGCTATTTGCCACCCAGGGTGTTGGGGCGGGACAGCGCCATCCCACCTGCCCTGCCACTATCTGGCCCTGCTATCTGCGACCCAGGGCGGCGGGCGTCCTGTGTGTGACCCGGCCCGGGGTGGCCAGGCAGGGCAGCAGTGATTAGCCAGCCCGCCCGGGCGCCCCGTGTGCAACCCGGCCCGGGTTGGCCGGGCGGGGCAGCGAAGGCTTGAAGGCGGCTCCGGCTGGAGCGAAGGCCTGGGTCCCGGGTGCCGGAGGAAAACTGGTGCCAGCAGCCAGGGGAAGGGAAAGCTTATTGCACGAATCTTTTCGTGCTACAGGCCTCTAGTCCTATATAATAAAAGCCTAATATGCTAAGTGTCTGACTGTTCGTTCGACCGTTCTACCAGTTGCTATGACATGCACTGACCACCGGGGCAGACGCTTCAACCAGTAGGTTAGCTTGCTGCTGGGGCCTGGCTGATTGGGAATGAGTGAGACGGGCTGGACATGCCCTGGAACCCTCCCTGGCCCCAATCGTATACCGGTGGGGGTCCTTCGGCCTGGCCTGTGCCCTCTTGCAATCCAGGACCCCTCTGGGGATGTTAGAGAGCCAGTTTCAGCCCTTTCCCCGCAGGCCAGGCTGAGGGACTCCACCAGTGCACAAATCTGTGCACTGGGCTTCTAGTCAGTTATAAAACACATCACTGATTTAGCAACAACTTTTCAAGAAAAAGAAAGTCGTTAGCAAGAACAGCAGTTATAAGACATATCTTTGTTTCAGAAACATTGAAATGCAATAAGTGTCTTATAGTCGAGGCAGTGGTATTGCAGAGCATTACACTTAAATAATAGCTCAGATTAATCGAGTGCAGACTGTGTGCCAGGCAGTACCCTTGTGCCAAACACTGTATATGCATTATCCTATTTAACCCTCACAACACTCTCATGGGTGTTTTATAGATGGGGAAACTGAGGCTTGGAGAGGTTAAGTGACTCACCCAAGGATTCTGCCCTATAATACATATCAGAACCAGGATTTGAAACAGAGTCTATCTGACCCAGAACCCACACAGTTAACTACTGTTTCGTGTATTTACCCTATATCGTTAATGTCATACCTTATACCAAGAAGAAAGATTAAGAACAGTCAGTAAAGACCCCTCCCAGAAAAAATAAAAAAAAAAAATAAGCTAACAAAAAAACTCAGCATCATTTTTAGTTTTTGTTATGTATGTGAGTCTAGGATGTTTTATGAAACTATTAGTCCCTTTTAAAACATATTCATTGCTATAATTTATCTTCTAATAGCTTATAAGATGTATGACTTCATTATAGACTGACATGTAAAGACCCTAGAACAGGGGGTGGGCAAACTTTTTGACTCGAGGGCCACAATGGGTTCTTAAACTGGACCGGAGGGCCGGAACGAAAGCATGGATGGAGTGTTTGTGTGAACTAATATAAATTCAAAGTAAACATCATTACATAAAAGGGTACGGTCTTTTTCTTTTTTAGTTTTATTCATTTCAAACAGCCGGATCCGGCCCGCAGGCCGTAGTTTGCCCACGGCTGCCCTAGAACAAAATAAAAACTGTAAAGTTACATTAAGGGTTTGTTGTAGCCAAATTTAACAAAAAAAAAAAAAAAGAAAGAAAGATTTAAACATGTACTACCTACTGTTGCAGGCACTATTATAAGCATTTTCTTGGTTTAAACTCTTCATCTACTACACCATCATTCTATGAGGGCACTATTGTCATCCCAGTTCATATATGAGGAAACAGTGGTTAGATGCCTTGCCCAAGATCACATATCTCCTAAGGGGTAGGCCGGGAGCCGGTCCATGCTTACTGTTTCAAGGGACCTGGCATATATGGCATACTGTTCTTAATATGTTTGCTCACCTTCTTGGCACTATGTGTTTTAACCAAGGTCTCTGAGAAAGGTTGTTTCCCCAGGTAGGGATTTTCCCCTGAAGTTAGGGAGGGAATAAAACCTCTTAACTAAGTGCCAGGCGGGTAATTAATCACTTTAACTATAAACAATCATGCTTAAGCTACATAATCTTTACTCCCTGGAATGGAGATAAGAAACGCCCTAACCTTTGTAATAGGGATTGATAGGATTGAATCAACTGGTATAAATACAGATGTAACAAGACAGCAAGAGACAGAGAGAGAGACAGAACCTAGGCACAGAACCTACACAGAACGTTCTCTAGAGACAGAAGAACTTCGCTGGAGAGAACATGGCAAAAGATCCTGGACAGAAACTGGCCTCAGAACCTAGAGACAGAACCTAGCGAAAGAACATGGCAAAAGATCCTGGACTGAACCTGACTACAGAAATTGGCAAGAGAACCTGACTAGAACCTGGTGACTGAATCTGGCTGGAGAACCTGGACAGAACCTGGCTGGAGAACCTAGCGAGGGAACATGGCTACAGAACCTGGCTGGAGAACCTGGAGAACCTAGCAAGAGAACATGGACACATAACCTGGCTGGAGATCCTAACCAGAACTTCGCTGGAGATCCAGACCAGAACTTGGCTGGAGACCCTGACAAGAGAACCCGGCTATGATGATCAACTGAACGCTGTCTCCGTGTCATTCCTTCTTCGCCAACTCCGTCCACACCTTTGGGGACCCCGGGACCCGCTGGGGTTGGACCCCAGCAGGGTAGAGCCAGGATTTGAACCCTGTTTAGTTACAGAGTCTGTGCTCTTAGCTACACTATATTTACCTTATTTCATTTTTTACATTTCATAGTTTAAAATACCTTGGGTTTACTTAGTACATAATTCTAAAGAGCTGATGCCCACTAGTTTCTTCATCCTCCCTGTGGCAGAATCTTGGGAGCCCTAAGGGGTTTATGATATAATCCCTCTCCACAAGGCAATTACAATACCTTAAACAGAACTGCCATATCAGCCACAAAGAGATTACAAGCGAGGCAATATTTTGTCTTATTTCAACCTGTTGGAGGGGTAGAAATTAAGTCGTCTTTATTTCTTTACCATAATTGGTACTGAAGTCTTAACTCCCTCCCCCGTCTTTTCATCAGTTGCTTACATTATCAGTGACTTTTCTTTAGAGTTATGAAAGCATACTGTTTGGCTTTGGCTCTTGAATGAAGTTAACCAAAATTTAAAAAGCAAAAAGAAACAGTAAAGTTCTTGCAAGTGCCTGTTTGGTTTATTTCAGGAAACCTCCAATGGCAAGTGTTCATAGCTAATAAAGAGTTATAATACTAACAAATACTTAGCACTCGCTGTACAACAAGTACTAATACTAAGTGTTTTACACATTTAATCCTCATAACCTCCTTGAGACGGGGTTTTCCCCCCGTTTGCAAATGAGAAGAAAGATTACTTGGCCTCTTTGAGCCGCAGTTTTTTTCATTTGTAAAGCATAAAAGGAAAGCTTCTTTGCCCAGCCAGCGTGGCTCAGTGGTTGAGCATTGATCTATGAACCAGAAGGTCATGATTCGATTCCCGGGTCAAGGCATGTGCCCGGGTTGGAGTCTTGATTCTCAGTGTGGGGCGTGCAGGAGGCATCCGATCAATCATTGATGTTTCTATCTCTTTCTCCTCCCTTCCTCTCTGAAATCAACAAAAATATATTTTAAAAAAGGAAAGCTTCTTTATGTTCTAGTAGGAATTTCTAAGTCCAGATGAAAATGTTCCCGAATATATACACCGAGGTCTGTGTAGACCATAAACTTTACTTCTAAGAACTCAAATTTTGACATATTTCCAATCAAAGGCACAATTTCTAAAAGGTGCTTCTTAGAATGAAGATAAACAAAAATTATACAGTTACATTGACACAGCTAGACATTGGGTCCCCAGTGCAACAATGATAACATTGGGAAGCATTTTATTTGGCTTAGTCAATTTTTCCTTGCAGCGTCTACCTCCAGCCCCCAGCCCAGTGCCCTTTGCTTTGGCTCTATGCTCCAGCCACTCTGACTTGTGGTGGGCTGTGCCCTAAATATAGCATCGCCATAGCCTCACTGCATACGTGAGGTACCAGGTGCCTATGAATGGACTGCTTCTCTGGTACAGTAAGCAAGTATGGCAGGTTGAAAACTAGCCATAGAAGAACTGATTAATACACAGAATGACATAGTTGAAAGTGCATGAATGAAAGGTGGCATATTAAAGAGATCAAGGGGCTTGGACACTGAAAACCTGGGATCAAGTCTTGGCTCTGCCACTTACTAGCTGCATGACCTAGGGCAAGTCCCATAACCTCTTTGAGTCTCAGCTTTCTTATCTGTAAAATGAGGATAATCAGAATAGCTAGTTCATTTGTTGAAGATCAAATGGAAAAAAGCATAATGCAAGGGAGATTGATCTGAAAACTAGAAAGTGTCAAATGAATATTAATACCTCATGTTAGTGTGATTTAACACATATATAGCACTCAAGAAATCCCTGTCATTTTAAAATAGCATGAATATATGGACTTTAAAAATGCCTAGCTCAATTAATTCTACACCAGCATTTCATGCCAAGATGTGAGATGTCATTTGGCAATAATAAGCTGTAGCCTTCTTGATTCTAGCTATGAACTGTTATTATAATTTTTACTCCACCAGTTTCTCTAAAAGGTTTTCAAAATGACCACAACTACCCCAATCACTGACCAGATCTGGGATCATGAACAGATGACAACCTTGATGAGTTTTGCAACATAAGGAAAGTCATTCTTGTTTCCCCCTACCTCACAGAACTGTTTTGAGCATTGAATGCTTTGGAAATCCTAACATGCTATACAAGTACAAGGGGCATGAATAAAAAATGAGTATGGCTCTAGCTGGTTTGGCTCAGGGGATAGAGTGTTGGCCTGCGGACTGAAGGGTCCCAGGTTCATTTACCTGTCAAGGGCACATGCCCGGGGTTGCAGGCTCAGTCCCCAGTAGGGTGCGTGGAGGAGGCAGCAGATCAGTTGTTCTTTCTCATCATTGATGTTTCTATCTCTTTCTCTCTCCCTTTCTGAAATCAATAAAAGTATATATTTTAAAAAAAAAACTTTACAAAAGAGTTTGATTGTCAAAGACCTCTCAGGGTAGCATCACTAAAATATACAAATAATTCTGTTAGAAAATGGAAGGTAAACATACCATTAAAACGTTATAGAGAGTTGTTTTCATCCTGAATGTTATATCAATTTATTTACAGTAGCTATATACATTTATTTTAGTAACTGTTAATATTGTTCATTATAGACTGTCAGGGGGACCAGTTATTAAGATATTAGAAAACTGACCCAACATTTTAGACTTCAGTTTTGCCTACTTTTTTGTGGGTAGGCGTGGGTGAGAAGTGGTAGAGAATTTTTATTTTAACAAGATAGATATATTTGGGTGAATTGCCAATGGTTCCTTTTGTAAATAAGACAACAAACTCAGATTGTAGTTTTCAGTTTAGTTTCAGTCTGGAAAGAAACCCGAGAAATGACCTAATCCAGGAAACCCTCTTTTCCAAATAAGACTTCATGCAGAACCTCCATCTATAAAATAGGTAAATTATATTTTTATCAATATAGATGTGTAGTTTAGCTTCATAACATTTTTCGTTTTGCAGAACACCGGTTAATATGTTGTGTTCTTTCATGTCTTTAAATTTGGTATGTATGCAGGCGAATATGCCTGTTTTGAATTTTTTACAATGAATATATACTTTAATCAGTGAAATCAGAATCAAACACTTGGAGAAACCTCCTGGGTGCCCTAATGGAACACTTTTGTAAAACACTGATGTGGCTGTACTCATTAATACCATGGATGTGGAGGTGGTTGGAAGTGTCATCTATAGAACCTCATTCTGTCTCCACGTTTTGCTTCTTGATATAGTGATATTAATAACATTAATTAATCTGAGCACAGTTGACTACCTCAGTACTTCCCGATTTCAAAGGTTTCTCCTGCTTAAACATAAATATTTCTAGGCCATCTTAAGGTTCCAGTGGAATCCAAAGTATAAACCTTTATTTTTATGATTGTTTCTTCTGGCTTGAAATTTGTATTTAAATTTTTTATTGTGGTGTTACACATGCTTACATGTAGGGCAGGGGACAAATTTGGATCTTTTGGGTTTTTATTTTTGGTATGGGGTCAACCCAGAAATACAATTATTTTTAATAAAAGGGATACTTTTGAAGGGAGGACAGTAAATTCAAGATAGAGCCCTAGAAACGCCTCATGGCCAGTATTTGGATATTTCCACATCTGCAGTGTTAAAGCCAGCCCTGTCTCCTAAGATGGAAATTGCCATGTGCAGAATGCGACCAGTGGCACTTCCCCTAAAAAAATAAATTACCCGAAATTTGCAGCACATTCATATTCAATTTCATCACAGCAGATGCTCATTAGTATGTTGTTATTAATTGGTATTCACTTTAGGTTTTGTTTAAAATGAAGATAATAATTAGGTTTTAATTACTGCATCATTCGTGGGGGTAGGGTTGTCTGTGAGGAGAGGGAAAGAGTGAAATGCCTCTTAACGCACTGAAATATTTCCTGATGCTTATTCAGCAACGTGTGTTGCCAAAGACTTTGAAAAATAACTTCATCTTTACAAAAAAGTATGACTAGGATCCTGAAATGAAGAATTGCTATGTGTGTGTTTTCTAAGCCCATCCATCAAGGACCTGCTGTAAATTATCTACTTGATGGACAAACTAAATCAGATGATAATGTGTGCTACCATTCTTCCTAATCAAATTACCAAAAAGACTTCTTGGAAAAGTAACCCTCACAAGCGGCTGATTAATGAAGTGGTGGCAATATTTTGTATTAGAATTAATTGAAGTAATCCAAATAAGTTATTTTGGTAGCCTATGGAAATAATTTTCTTTGCAAAGAAGGACAGTGGAGTTGGCAAACCAGTAATTTCTTTCACTCACTGTTGTTCCATATTTGTAAAATAGCTAAGTTAATACTGATATTCAAATAAAATGGGAAGAAAAATAATTTTTTTAATTTAAATTCTTTATTGTTTAAAGTATTACATGAGTCTCCTTTCCCCCCCCCCCCATTGACCTCTCCCTGGCCGCTCCCACCCCCCAGCACATGCCCTCACCCCCCTACTATCTCTGTCCATTGGTTATGCTCATATGCATGCATACAAGTTCTTTGGTTGATTGGGAAGAGAACTAATTTAATTGACACAAGAAAGTTTATCTTAGTCTTTTCATATTCAAGACTAATAATTTAGATGAGGCCTAAAGGTGTATGGAAATCGAGAGGCACTGAAATGCTAAAGGCAGATCTTTATGAAAACACTAGAAATAGCGGTTTTAATGCATTCATTAAAAAAGGGGGCATTCATATTCTAGAGTTTAAACATATTCCTTAGACAAAGTTTCCTGGAACACCTGTCATGGACATCGTATTGGGCTTTCTAACTATGTATAAAGCCACCCCTCCAGAAGTTTACCATCTAGTTGGGATCTGTCATGTATCCACTATTTACTGGCTAGCAGTCATGGTGCTGGATGCTTTCCATAGGGCATCTCATTATATTTACAACATCCCTGAGAGGTTTATTAGCCTCATTTTATTGATGAGGAAATTGAGGTATGAGTAGGTTAAGCAATGTGTCCAAACTCACCCAAGCCTTTAAGTGGTAGAACTAACTTTCAAACCAGACTCAGTCTGACCCCAAAGCCAGTCTACCAGGGGGAAATGCACACGGGAAACATTAGAAATCATTTCAAGGAACTAGTGTTGTATCCCTGGGCAATACATTGAGGCTCAATGAGAGGGAGAGACAGGCTTTGTGAATTTCTTTCTTCCCCAAACATTCACTGAGGGCCAGCTGTACCACTGGCTCTGGCCTAGCTACCAGCAGTGCAAAGGGGAATGCACACAGTCTCTGCCCACAGAAGCTCCCATCCCAGGAGGTGTGAAGGTGATCAAACCAGTGAGGTCCCCCTGGACTGCAGTCTCTAGGTCTGCAGGATGTGGTGAACCCTGGGGACCCAGAGGAGAGGAAAGTGAGCAAACTGAAGCATGGAGACCAGAAAGGCTTCCCAGATACTGATGACCGTGAGGTCTGATGAGGAAGGTAGAAACTGAGTGGATCTTTAGGCACAAGGCTGGAAGGATGGGCCTCAAAGGAGGAGCAGAATCGCCCTAACTGGTTTGGCTCAGTGGATAGAGCGTCAGCCTACGGACTGAAGGGTTCCAGGTTCGATTCCAGTCAAGGGCACATGCCCAGGTTGCGGGCTCGATCCCCAGTAAGGGGTGTGCAGGAGGCAGCCAATCAATGATTCTCTCTCATCACTGATGTTTCTCTCTCTCCTTCTCCCTTCCTCTCTGAAATCAATAAAAATATATTTTAAAAACAAAAACAAAGGAGAAGCAGAATTCCTGGGGCCGGGGCGCAGAGGAGAGGAAGAGCACACGGCCTGCCTGTCTGGAGCAGAGGCTGGTAAAGAGTTGGGTGGGCATGTGGCCAGGCTGGCAGTTGAGGGGCATATGGAGAACTTGAGAGTGAACCTGGAGCGGTTGGAACTATGCAGTAGATGGTGAAGATGCTGATAGGGATCTTTCAGCAAAAGCAATTTTCCATTTCTAGACATGTACCTCATGGTCTCTGTCAGTGCCAGCGGGGTTTAGAGTTCCAAATCTGCTTCATGCTGTGATGCCTAGAGTCAATTCTAGCCTCACCTTTTGTAAAGTAATGGGGCTCAATACACTGTCATTGTATTTTAAAATCACAGTTGGTGTGGGTTTATTTTTCCCCGTAGTAGAAGAAAAATGATGTTTAATGCTCAAAAAGTACTTTGGGGGCAGCCCACTTTCCTTCCTGATTTGATATTGTTCGGGCTTAAACCAAATGAATTTGATTTCTATGAATATACTAGTATACCAGTTGATATGAGAATGCAGGCCTTGCTTGCTCGAGGTTGTAGAGGAAGATAACTTGAGTTTAAGATTTGGCTGTGGATAATCTCTAGGGACATGACCCCAACTCTTCATACCTCAAGGAATTTAATTCAGAGGCAAGTTATGTTTATTTTGAAGTTGATAAAGAGGTAGTTATAGCTAACTTCTGCTCTGTCCCTACAAATAGGGGAGACTGTTACATTACCAGACAAAAATCTTTGAAAGCTAAAGGACTGTGTATTGTTAAAGAGGTTCAAAAGAGAGTCCGTGGAAAATCGATACTATAGCCACATTAGAAACAGTTTGGCAGTTCCTACTAAAGCTGAGCATTAGGTCACTCCTAGGTATTGTAACCAACAGGAATATATACATATGTGCTTCAAGGACATGTACAGGGCTATTCACAGTAGCACCATTCTTAATAGCCCCTAAACTGGAAGCCATCTAAATGTCCATCACCTGTAGAGTGGATAGATTGTGATGTATTCATTCAGTGGAATACTCCATGGCAACGAGAATAAACAAATTCCTGCTCCACACAGCAACATGGATGAATGTCGCAAACAACGTTGAGCAAAATAAACAGAGGAAAAAAAGTGCAAACT
>NC_138078.1:16663243-16725743 GCF_964212035.1 Myotis nattereri
AATCACCAGTTCATTCTGTTCATCGGATTATTTATTCACTTGATTCTTAGATTCACTTGTTGATAGATGCATATTTGTTGTTCATAATTTGTATCTTTACCTTTTTCTTCCTCTTCCTCTTCTTAAAGGATACCTTTCAGCATTTCATATAATCCTGATTTGGTGGTGATGAACTCCTTTAGCTTTTCCTTATCTGTGAAGCTCTTTATCTGACCTTCAATTCTGAATGATAGCTTTGCTGGATAAAGTAATCTTGGTTGTAGGTTCTTGGTATTCATCACTTTGAATATTTCTTGCCATTCCCTTCTGGCCTGCAAAGTTTCTGTTGAGAAATCAGCTGACAGTCGTATGGGTATTCCCTTGTAGGTAACTGAGTTTCTTTCTCTTGCTGTTTTTAAGATTCTCTCTTTATCTTTTGCTCTTGGCATTTTAATTATGATGTGTCTTGGTGTGGTCCTCTTTGGATTCCTTTTGTTTGGGGTTCTCCGCGCTTCTTGAACCTGTAAGTCCATTTCTTTCACCAGGTGAGGGAAGTTTTCTGTCATTATTTCTTCAAATAGGTTTTTAATATCTTGCTCTCTCTCATCTTCTGGCACCCCTATAATTCTGATGTTGGTACGCCTGAAGCTGTCCCAGAGGCTCCTTACACTATCCTCGCATTTTTGGATTCTTTTTTCATTTTGCTTTTCCGGTTGGGTGTTTTTTGCTTCCTCGCATTTCAAATCATTGACTTGATTCTTGCGCTCCTCTGTTCTGCTGTCGGGAGTCTGTATAATATTCTTTATTTCAGTCAGTGTATGCTTAATTTCTAGTTGATTCCCCAATATAACATCGAGGGTCTCATTAGTTTTCTTGTAGATCTCATTAAGTTTATCAGCGGCTTCTAAACAGTTCTTGAGAGACCTTAAAAGTGTGGTTCTGAACTCTAGATCTTCCATTGACAATTTTGTCCTGTTTCTTTGTCTCCGCATTTTGTTATGCTTCCTTGGTGCACCCCCTAGTGGTCTTTGTGCGCAGTCTTATAGTTAAATCTTGTAGCTAATTCCAGGGAGGGTTTGACCTCCAGGCCAAGTGGCTATGAGAATCAGCTGTGTCTGCAGTGAGAGAACTTCTGTCCTCTAGGGAGGTGCTAATCTAGCCTTTGCCTGAGGCTATCCGGCAAATGCCTCTGTGCAGGGCTTGGGCGGGGCGGGTCGCACAGGATCAACAGGGTGGGCTGGAGAGAGCAGTTATGGCCGCTCTCAGTCCTGTCCCCAGGGGCTCTGCCTCTCTGAGTCCCAGCACCCGCTGCAAAGCTCGGAGAGAAAGCTGCACTCGCTCTGACCGAAGCCAGGCAGACCCGCTTCTCCCGTTTGAGTCTGGGTCCCTAAAGACTCGCCCGGATCTGGAGCTCAGAGTCTGCGACTCCCTCCCGATTGAAAACGCCAACCGCGCCCTCCGCCGCCAGCCCGCTCCGCGCACTCCGCACCTCAGAATTTGACTTCAGCACTGCGCCTCCTCTGAGTGTTCGTATGCGTTTCTCTTTCCTCCTAGTTGTAGGCCTTCCATTCAGCCAGCGTTCCAGTGGTTTTGGGTGATGTCCGTTCTGTCTTTTAGTTTCACTTTTGAAGTAGTTGTTCAAAGCAGCAAACTCCGGCGTTAACCTATGCCGCCATCTTGGTTCTCCTGGAGTTCTTTATTGACTCCATCCTATGAGAGCATTTGGGTACCGCAGCCCAGGTGATCAGCTGCTGCCTGTAACCCTTGCAAGTCTTGCAGGCACTGTGAGGCTTAATGGGTCTGGGAAAAGCTTTGTTACATAACTGAAAGTATTTGAACATGTCATGATAAGTGCGTGTTTTTTTTCCTCCTACCTGAAAATCACATTGACAACTTTTCTATTACCTGTAAAAAATAAAAAAGGCGAATTTACACATTTTTCTTATTAGTTACCTACAGAGTGTTTATGTTGTTTGTCAGTGAATATCAATTCAACATTTTCTTGGTCGGTGTAAGGGCTGGAGGCAACCTCAAGGGCATACAGAAGCCTACAATATTGCTGGATTTCCACTCGTAAAAATCCCCATACTGCCCTTGATTTGGTCTTAATTGTTTTCAGTTCTAGTCATAATTGACTTCCTCGAGATTATGGTTTTTAATGCCTTGACTTACTGGGTTTTGCTGTCCTTGAATCTGAAACACTTTGTGACTGATGGAGGAGTTGGTTCTGATATTAGTATCTTGTCTTTAGTTGTTCAACAAGAACTTTGGCTCTTTCCACAGCATATTATCAGTGAGATTTATATAGAGAAAAAATTCCTTCTGTCCATTAGTAACTACGTTTTCAAACTTTCATGGCTGATACCTAGTCCATGTTTACTTGCAGTATCATTAACAGCTGCTTCTCTTTTCATCCAAGGACGTTTCCTTAAGGCTAAGGTGTTGTGAGTTGAGAGGATTAAGTACGGATTCTCTAATGAGTACATTGTCTATTTCTGCTGGGTTTGTTACCTCTTTCTGGATATCGGTATAGTAGAACTTGCTCCCCCTTTGCTTCTTTCTGAACCTGGCCATCCCAGATTGTTCCCTAGATGTTCTCAGACTCTGAGGGGCTAGACTCCTCTTCTAGATATCTCTAAAATCCTTATCTGAGGGGCTGAATCAGTCTCAGGATCAGCAGTTTTCAAAAGTCTGGTGACTCTTAGAGACTTGTAGGAGCGATCTGGAAAGTCACTGGAGCAGCCGTGGGCAAACTACGGCCCATTTGAAATGAATAAAACTAAAAAAAAAAAAAAGACCGTACCCTTTTATGTAAAAATGTTTACTTTGAATTTACATTAGTTCACACAAACACTCCATCCATGCTTGTGTTCCGGCCCTCTGGTCCAGTTTAAGAACCCATTGTGGCCCTTGAGTCAAAAAGTTTGCCCACCCCTGCACTGGAGACTTACCCCAGCTTCATAGAGAACATTAAGAAATGCACATTTCTCTACAAGAAAAAGAGAGGAAATAGAGCAGCCACTGGAAGCTTCTCGCTTGGCAAAAGGGGAGCGGTGTTGACAGAATCTGTACACCCAGGTGATTTACTGTCATTTGCTTCTAATAAATACACTATCCAGAAGTTCAGGGCCAAATGGCACTAAGTGAATTATCAATGGGTTCTTTTACAGGTCAGAAGGCTAAATAAAAATACAAGAGAAGGGTACAAATTGTATGTCCGCGATAGAAGGAACTTCACAAGATGTTCCAGAGCCTTTTGTTTTATTTATGGGATTTTAATTATTGAAGCTGTTTTTCTTTGAGCTTCCCTCTGCTTATTTATTATTCCTAAATTTTAGTTTAGGATTGAGTGAATTACCTGAAATTTCCTTGCTCAGGGTGTTTTCAGATCATTCAGTAATGTTTTGTGGTGTTAGATATTTGTTAGTGATAGGATATAAACTGAAAGACTGGGTCATGCTTACCTGTGGTTCTACCAAGTGACATCTGAAAAGCTCTCTCCTAAGAGTCACTGGCAGCATGTAAAAATCGAAATCCATGGATCCTACACCCAGAGATTCTAATTCAGTTGTAAAGTAGAGTTTAGGAAGCTCAACTTTTTAGAAAGTCCCCCAGATAATTCTGATATACAGGTAAGTTTGAAATCCCCTGTCCTGGGCATTCTGAACACATCAGTTGAGTGGTTTCTAAATAAAAGAGAATTGAACACAGGGTGAAGTCCAGAGGGAACAATTGGAGGACAAGAATATTCTTATAGTCATTAGGGGAACAATCACATGGGAAACTTCCATAAATGTTAATTTAACATATATATAAGTCACTTCTCACTTTATAAGTCGGAGTGAAATTGCTTTCTTCTGACTTGCTGTTCAAGGGTGACTTGCTATAAAAATGAATTGAAAATTTGTGAGATCCAGAGGGCAAATATATTTATTCAATTTGGACCAAAGCCAGGACACTAGTACATATTACCGTCAAAAGTCCTGTGAAAAACAACAGTCCTCCCACACAGTTATATTATTGAGAATGGACTCTAAGTATTGTCTGTCAACAAGTGCCCTGGGACTGGCGTCTGAAATTTTTATTGTGTGTAAACTCTTCTTTACTGTCAGTAGCAACCTTTTCTTCACTGAGATTGTTTTACCATTTCTACTTCAAAGCCTATATTTTAAGGGTTGTACTTGGATGGTGGTTTGTTTTTTTGTGGTTTTTTTAATACGTTTTTATTGATTTTACAGAGAGAGGAAAGGAGAGGGAGTGAAAGAAACATCAGTGAGAGAGAATCATTGATGGGCTGCCTCCTGCATGCCCCCTATTGGGCAACCCGGGCATGTGCCCTGGCCAGGAATCGAACCGTGACCTCCTGGCTTATAGGTCGACACCCAAACACTGAGCCACACCAGCCAGGCATCTGGATGGTAATTTTAATTTTTCTTTGAAACTTGGCAATTTGACTTGGGAAAAACACACAAATTATTGGAAAGAGGTTTATTTATTTTTATGGTGTAAAGTAGCTCTTGTCAAAGCTTTTTCCTATGCTTGGCTTTCAAACAAAGGTTTACAGGCCATTAGTCCATAATGTGAATTGACCCCATTTGGTATTTTCCCCTTTTCTTTAAAATGGTAAAGAACTGTTATTCACTTTGGTGAAGTGTTTACTGCCTCTTCACTGTAACTACATAACATTTTAAAAATCTTATTTCTGTGGGACTTTGGCATTATTATTGTAACTGCTGCAGAATGTACACAGATGGCATAATAGATCCAAAGGAAGTTTTAGAGGAACATAGTGGCAATGTATAAAGTAAAAATCCATTTCCACAATGGCAGCACATTATAGTCCCATTTGACCGCATCATCCCATGGGGCCTTGGCCTCAGTAGGAATAAATATACAGTTTGGGGGAGATATGAATCGGTTCAAGTTTTTGCCCAGTTGTTTCAATTAAGTCTGCTTTAAAAATGCAGGAGGAAAAAGGAATCTCTTTTCTCAACTGAGCCTCTTTTATTTATTCAGCAACAGTAAAAACAATATATATTTCCTATTATGTGTTCAATGCCACCCCAGATGTCAGAGGAGCAAAGGCGGCCAATGCTCCCTGCCCTGGAGGAGCTGAGAGTCATGAAATAATTGACCATTGGGGACAGACAGATTCAGCAGCAGCTAAGTGTGATAAACTGCCAATCTGGTCAAATTTTGTTTTAGATTTAAAGACAGGGAGCCACTACCTACCTTTTTCAAATAGATTTTATTTTTTAGGACAGTTTTAGGTTCACAGCAAAAATGAATTGAAGGTAAAAAGATTCCCCATGTACCCTTTTGCCCCCACATATACATAGCCTCCCTCATTATAAACGTTCCCCACTCCAGTGGGATATTTGTTATAGTTAATGAACCCGCATTGACACATTATCCTCCACAGTTCATAGCTTACCTTAGGGTCCACTCTTGGTGTTGGACATTCTGTGCATTTGGTCAAATGTCTCCACCATTATAGTATCGTACAGAATTGTGGGAAACTGTTTACCGAACCCTACTCCATGCGAGTCGTGGAAGGAAACACTCAACACAGAATAGTTTCACTGCCCTAAATATCATCTGCACTCCCCTTACTCATTCTCCCTTACCCCAGCCCTGGCAACCATTGATCTTCTTACTGTCTCCATAGTTTTGCCTTTCCCAAAATGTTATGTGCAGTTGACCCTTGAACAACAACAATGGTTAGGGGTGTGGATCCCACACACAGTTGAAAATCCACGTGTAGCTTTGACTCTCCCAAAACTTTACTAGTAGCCTACTGTTGACTAAAAGCCTACCAATAACATAAACAGCCTATTAACACATATTTTGTGCATTTCAAACCCAAGTTGTTCAAGGGTCAACTGTAGTTGGAATCAGACAGTATGTAGCCTTTTTAGATTAGCTTCTTTTACAAAGCTGCACTTATTACGTCTCCTCTATGTCTTTTCAAGGCTCTATAACTCATTTCCTTTTAGCGCTGGATAATATTCCATTGTCTGGATTTACCACAGTTTATCCATTCATTTACTGAAAGACGTTTTGGTTGTTGTCAAGTTTTGGCAATTATTAATAAAGCAGCTATAAACATCTGTATACAGGTTTTTGTGTGTACATAAATTTTCAGATCCTTTGGGTCAATACTAAGTAGTATGATTGCTGGATCCTATGGTAACGGTATGTTTCATTTTGTAAGAAACTGCCAAACTGTCTTCCAAAGTGACTATACTATTTTACTTTCCCACTGACAGTGAATGAGAGTGACTGTTGCTCTACAACCTCGTTAGCATTTGGTGTTGTCAGTGTTCCGGGTTTTGGCCATTCTAATAGGTACATAGTGATATCTCATTGTTGTTTTAATTTGCATTTCCCTGATGACATATGATGTGGAGCACCTTTTTATATGCTATTTTCCATTTGTGTATCTTTGGTGAGGTGTTTTTGGCCCATTTTTTATCGGCTTGTTTGTTTTCTTATTGTGTTTTTTAACAGTTCTTTGTAGATGTTGGATAATGGTCCTTTATTGTTATTACAGTGAATTTGAACTGTTTATGTCTTTTGCAAATATCTTCTCCCAGCTTATGGCTTGTGTTTTTATTCTTTGAACACTAATTGCCATTTCACTTTGGTGTTTGATGTTTCCTTATTTCTAAACAAACAAACAAACTCCACTTTTTTTCTGTTCCTGTTCTCTTACCAGCAGCTTAGCTCCTCTTATTCTGTGCCACCTATTTGTAGCAAGGTGGTATATTAGTTTGCTAAGGCTGCCGTAACAAAATACCACAAACTGGGTGGCTTAACCAACAGAAATGTATTTCCTGACAGATCTGGAGGCTAGAAGTCTGAGATCAAGGTTTTGGAAGGGTTTGTTTCTTCTGAGGCTCCTCTCCTTGGCTTGTAAATGGGCCATCTTCTCCATCTTCACATGGTCTTCCCTCTATATGTGTCTGTATCCTAATCTCTTCTTCTAAGAACACCAGCCCTGTTGGTTTAGGTCCCACCCTGGTGACCTCATTTTAACTTAATTACCTCTTTAAAAGCCCAATCTCCAAATATAGTCACATTCAGAGGTACTAAGGGGTTAGGACTTCAACCCCCCCCCCATTCAATACGAATTGGTGGAGGAACACAATTCAGCCCATAACAGATGGTCTTTGTGAATTGTTTTCTGTAAACCCCTTTGAACATGTGGCATTTGTCTCTCCTAGAATTGAACGCCAGGATTTAGAATTCTGTGTTGAAGAAAGGAATTGGAGCTACATAATAAAGGTTAGCATAAAGATGGTGCTTTAACCTTGGCCATATGAAAAGCATCTGTTAGGAAGCTCAGTTTCTCAATGGAGTCTCTTTAGGCCCAGAACGACTATTCTTGCAAAGGGATATGAGCAGCCTAGAGTGCCTTGCCTACCGAGCAGTGCCTGTCAGGTTGCTCTGCTCTTCCCTCCTCTCAGCCAGAAATTTCAGACACTTCCCCTTTTGAGCTTTGTCTTACCTGCTTGCTTTACCCGTTTTTTTTCTTAAACTTTTCAATTTCATGCTCTTCTGTCCTTACTTTATGCCTGCTGATAGCATCTCTAGACATTTGTTGTTTTCATTAGTGTCACCCAGGACTAAGCTGTCCCTTTGTAAGGTACTTTGTAGTTCCTGTCATCCTTTCAAATGTCTATCATGGGTCCTTGCAACAAACAGCCTTCTAGGGTAGCAGTGGATTGTGCCCCATTGTATTGATGAAGAAATTGAGTTGTGTAATATAACTTCCTTTGCATTCTCATAGCACCCTGTGGGTGAGTGCCCTTCTCATAGAACTTACCCTGTATCCTGAATTGTTTTGACTTTCTCTTCCACTGAGTTCATTGAGACACAGGACTGTATCTTATTTATCTGTGCTTTGCCTATTGGAGCCAGCTCACTAAATTTTGGTGAGAGAATTCTTAGTGGAAAATAAGCCTCACAAGCAATTTTAAGAATTTTGGAGGAATTCGTCCTATTGAAGCAATTCTGTCTATGAATGGAGGGCAATGTGCAGTAAAATTCTAGAACCTCCTATATTGCTTGGCTTGACTCACGTGTGCCATGGATTAATGCCACAAAATTTCTTTGGCATTTTCATATTTAATATCTGTCATTTCAACACTTTGTGAGTGATATTAAAGACATGTGACATAGTATCTCTCATTTTGCTGATGCCACATTTGAATTGAATCAAAAGAATGTGAAATCACTTAACTACACAGATACGGGGTCCTGTTCTCTGTTCACCATCAGCTAAATACATTCATATAATGGTGATAATTGTCTTACTTTGTGGAAAATAGAGACCTAAAAGAGAGACAACAGCTAGTATGAAAAGTGAAGGAATCTTAAGAAGTGATAATTTTTTTTAGCCAGAAAATAAGGTTTATGGAAGAAATTATATGCTTTAGCGTACATGAATATTTGGAGCTTTGTAAAGGTCTCAAAACAAGTCCTACTCAGTGTTAAGGATTTCTACTTTATTTCTTGAACTGCTAACATGAAAGCAGGAGAGTTTTATTATTGATAGAAGTAGTACTGAAATAAAAGTAGCAGAGGAGTCCTTTCTAAGCCAGTTGACATTCTTAGAATTTACTTTGTTAAAACCTTACAAGGTGTTAGAAAGAAGCCTGTGTCAGAGCCTGTCTGGTCCAGTTCTTCTTTTATCACTTTTTTAAGCCCATGGGTTAGTCTATTGAAAAAAAATTGTTGGATTTTAGAAATGAGCCTCTTCTCTGTTTTTAATAACTAATAACAGGTAAAACACACACAAAAACAATTCACACCTATCAAGTACATACGGTAGAAAGTCACTTAAGCACCAACCAATTCACGCTTAAAATCATATTTTTTATAATTGTGGAAAAATTCTTTAGAAAAATAAATATTGAAATGGGTAGCAAACCCTATTTTCCTTTTGCTCATTTTCTTGCAAATAAAAATGATCTTAGGTTTGTTTTAAATTATTCCTTTGATTAGTTTAAGGGGATTTTTCTCAGAGGGAACTAACGCACGCTGCAGTTCAGAACATAATTAGCTGTCTGTTTATGACCGGGAAGTGATTGTGGAAGCACAAAGAAGTTTGATAATAGAAAAAGTGGCTCCCATAATCCTGGGCTTCTGGGGCTTTTTGCTGTAGATGTTATTGTTAGATATACATAGTTTTAATCTTCAATGACTTAGGGAAATATTGACAACATAATGTTAAAGTCCAAAACTAAGTAGCCGTTATGATTCAAATTTGTAGTTTATATGCAAGGTGGAAAAATTAGGAAGAAACACTCGAATTATTTATAGTTGTTATCTCTGCATGGATTATAATCTTTATTTTCTCCTTTATATTTGTATGTCCTACTTTCTAAATTCTATAATCTGAGCATGTATTGCTTTCACAACAAGAAACAAATTGTAAGCACTCAAATTTTACAAAGAAATGCCTTACTCAACTTACAATAATTCTTCAAATAATTTAACAGTTGAGTGAGAAAATCACATACAGATGACCCCACACCAGCTTTTTTCCTCCATGCCTTCTCCCTCCACCCCCCACCTCACACACACACACACACACACACACAAGTCAAACCTAAGACCGTGTTACTCAGAGTGTGATCAGTAAACCAGGAGCAGAGGCATCACCTGGGAACTTGTTAGAAATGCAAAATAGCAGGCCCTCCCCAGACCCACCGCATCAGTATCTGCATATTAACAAGATTCCCAGGTGATTAGGCACATTAGTTTGAGAGGCGATGATCCAAGATACTCTCCCATCTTAATACCTAAAGCCTACTTCAATTTTATTCACCCATTGATTCGAGCTATCCTTTTGTCCAAACTTCAAAATGACAAATGTGCAGACTACAGAAGGCCTACCCAGGTTTAAAGTAGAGTTGGTATGACAGCCTGGTCTTTTGAAATATATTCTGTGATTAAGCTTAAAAATGTAGTGGCCTAAACTGGGACTGATGGGGGCGAGGCAAGAAAGCATGAGTACTTCCACTTCGTTTCTTCTTAACCAGAAGGAACAAGGGAGAAGTAAATGAGGGTTTTCAAAATGGCTTTCAGCTTCTCAAGATCAGTGGCTTATAAAAGAGAGACCTGGAATGCATTTCTACATCCACTTCATATGATGGCCACTCTATATGTGCCCAGAGGCAAGTTTCACCCACTCACCACATTCGAGCCTCATTGATTTAGCTCGTCTGTAAAGATTTCAAGGCATTGAACTAAATTTTTTTAGAAATGAAAACAAAATTCTGTTTCTTATTTTGCTACTAAAAGGTTTACCTTGGAATTTACTTTTCCTGGTGTTGCTGACTTTTCTGTTTTTATGCTCAGAACAAGAATAATAAAGGTGACATTTTTCAGCAGCAACATGGAGCCTCTTCATATGACTTTGTTTTTCTCTCTGAACACTGCCAGTTTTTATTTCTGTTTTGTTTTTCAATTAAAGATGTCTTTACATTGTGACAGAAGAGAAACTACAGTTTTTCAGGAAATTGTCACTGGAGTTGCTTTGCCCATAAGTGTAGGTGTCTTGGCTCTGTCCATTTTCTGTTTTCCTCTTTAGGATAGCTAAAGTAGTATATAAAAGTTGTCATATATTTGGGCAACAAACTCTGGATTCTAATAACGTGCCTTTCTTTAAGCCCATTTCTGTAACTATGCACTCAGCCTTTGCACTTTTATGGTCTTATAGGCATGATAACAGATGTTACTAGTTTTATAAAAGTCCTTTCCTGTTTTGTCTTTTCAGTGGTCAGGTTATTTGTCCCTTTTGTAGTGACAAGTATGCAACACAAACAAGGGCACCAATGGTGAAGTCTATAGGTGATAATGCCACAGTTGATGGTCTTCATCTGCAAAACATTTTTTTTTTTGAGTGCAGAGAATTGGGAAAACCTGATAAGATTCTTTTCCTGTACTTTAAAAAATATACTCCTGTCACCAATGAGGAAAAAAATATTAAGCAATTTTCCAGCAGTTAGACCATAATGCGAGCTAATCACTTTATTTTGAAGAAAAGCATTTTTTAAACAGTTGAGCTAGTAAATTTACTTTTAAAATGTATTGTGCTTACACAGTAGATGGTTTTATTTCCATGATGTTTTTTACTACATAATTACACATCTTAATTACATAATTACTATCATAATTATTATGTAATTGCATGTACTTCCACTAATTACAAAATCAGGAAGTGTAATTATCTAGTAAAAACTTTATGAAATTTCATGCACTAAAATTACTTGAAAGGCTATTCCAGTGGTCTACTGGAAGGCTTTCTGTGGTTAGCCTTCCTCCTGACTTTAGTTTAGAGGTTGAACCCAGAGGCCAGTACAAGGACAACAACCATAAACAGAACAACACTAAACTGAGTGTTGTGGAAGCGCTTGAATTTTTTGTGATGATGGAATTGTGATGAGAATAATATATTATGTTTGATGTAGGTATCAAAGAAACTTTTGGTGGGAAGGGCAGTTCTTTCTTAGGAAAGAAATACTTAATAGAATTGACAATCGAGGCATTTAGGTTACAAAACAGCCAGGCCTTCTATAATTCTATAATATGAATAGCTTGCTTACCCTATCTCTGCCTTTAAAAGCAAAATAATGTTACTATTTAAAATTTTGTTTCCTTAGTTTGAAGAGGGCTTTTTTTTCCCCAGTTTGTGTTTATTTACTAATATAGGAGCAAACATATCAACAGAGCATAATTTTTTTCTCCTGCTACTTGATGTCAAAAGCAGCTTTTGAGACATAAACATACATGCACAAACATGTAACATCAGACCCTAAATAAAGACAGAAGGTTTAATTCAATAAAGCTATGATGCCTTTACCTTTCAAAACGACATGCAAATTGCACAGTAAAACAATAGTCATGACAGCAAATTAGATATGACATCTAAATTACACTACAAAGAGAAATACCAGAACCATTTTTGGTCTGTAGGAGTCTATTTTAGCCCAGGTTTAAAACCCAGTCTTTATTGTCTAAGTAGGGTAATGTTGTGTAAAGACTAATTGGAGAGCTTGGTTGAATTAATTGCAGATTAATTAGGAAGAAAGGGCTTATAATACTCATGACAGAAAGGAGAGAAGATCCTTTAAGTATCATGATAGAATGTGCTATAAGTTTTAGGAATAGTAAATTATTGATATTTGTATAACATCTACAATGCTCTGTTCTAACATTACCTAAATAAAGGTTTAGATACAGTTATACTAAATGTTCTTCCCCTCATAATTCGTGCTTTTCACTTTTGAGTCAGCTACTTAACATGTATATTAGTTACTTCTTTTTAAAACGCAGTCTTTTTTATATTTGACATCTTAATTCTTTAATTACAACTCCAAGGTGGTAACACCAAGAATCATAATTTTTCAGAAACTTGAGTAAAATGATATTTGTGACGGAAGACTAAAGGCCTGTAGTGTTAAGAGCAGATGACATTCCCTTTTTTTTTTTTTTTTTTTTTTTTTTTGCTAAAATCTTTCTAAAGAAGCACTCTTTGTGGTTTTATCACTTATTGACTTTGTGACTTTTTTACAGCAGCTAAAATTAGTAATAAATAATGACTTTTAAAAAGTTCATGAAAGATATGAAAACACAACCCCACTTTCTTCAAGCAAATTCGAGAATTTGTAGTCATCCAGAATTGTCTCATGCTCTCGGGGATATTTGGGATTGAAACATGTTTAGTCTAATTCTAGTGTTTTTCTGTAGTGGTTTGAGATTATTCTTAAGTTGTATATCCTCTTCCTCTTTGGAATCTTCGCTTAGCCCAGAATTTAGTTTCTCCATCATTTCTTATTTGCCTTTACTCTGTTCTGATAACATTTCTTTTCAGAAGTGCTTATGCTCCCTTCATGAAACAACACTTACCTCTCATGCGTCTTCTTAATCTTTTATTTGTGTTTTTTACCGATTGCATGTGCCACATCAGAATAGCCTTTAATTTTTCAAAGTTAAGTGTTTTTGCTTAGTCCTCACCTTTCGAATTACAGTGCAGATTTCATTTTTGAACTGGCTTAATGTTTAAACTGACTGGGTTTTTGTTTTGTTTTGCTCTGTTTTCTGGCTTTTCATGGACTTTAGCATATGTTTTTATTATTCTCTGTAATTCTTTAAATTTTTAAAAATTATGTAAGGGAGTCACGCATAACTTTTGAAGTTTAATTGTGTCCTTGTGATGTCTCCAGTTACTCACTAGCCCCAGGCCCAGATCTGGTGTTGATTTGCATGCGATTAGCCAGTGCCCATTTATTGTTTTATGCTGTACTATCATGTCCATATAATGGGTGCTACCCGTCATATGCACAAAACACTCATCATCAATTTGACCCATTCTTAGAGTAGTTTGTCCTATAGTTGTCATGAATTTATTCAGATCCATCAGTATTCTCTTACCTTGTGGCCAACAGGATGGTAACTAGACTGAATTAGTAGCCTGTCATTGAGTTCAATTGAATTAACATTGATTGCATTCTCTCCATTAAAGGCCCTGGGAAACCTTTATCCCCTTAGCGTGTGAGCCCTGCTAGCCTCAGCACCTCCCTTAAAGCTTAGGGCTTAACCCAGCTGTGGTCACAAAAAGATAGGTTTGCCGGCAATTTAGAGACTGATATACTTTTCTCGTTTTAATAAATTATCGTAAAACCTAAATTGAAAATA
Source organism: Myotis nattereri (assembly GCF_964212035.1). Taxonomy (NCBI): domain Eukaryota; kingdom Metazoa; phylum Chordata; class Mammalia; order Chiroptera; family Vespertilionidae; genus Myotis; species Myotis nattereri. The sequence goes on from NC_138078.1 coordinate 16,676,930, forward strand.
GGATTTTTTTTAAAGCAGGTCTGTGTAACCCTGGTGTTCTCCGTTTCTCCCTTCTTCACACCCTGCCCCCCAAAATTAATTCAGCCTGTGTTTGTTGAATAATATGTAAAGGACACAAGTATAAGCAAGACCTGGCTTTAGAGGTAATAATAGTTCTGATTGTTTCTTATTCAGGCATTCACCTCTAAGCACCTATTCTTTATAGGACTTTACTCTTTGTGGAGAACATTCCCATCCATTATCTTTTACTTTTCCCATTGGATAGGGGCAGTTGACATTTTTCAGATGAAAAAACAACCTCAAAGAGTTGAAATGACCCTCCCGAGGTAGCAAAGCTGGGGGGTGTGGGAGCCCAGCTTTCTTTCTTCTGTGTCACAGCTGCCTTGTTCTTAATCTAGTAAGTACGGAAACTTCAACCTGAAGGACATAAGTCTAATACAAGGGAGTGGCGTGAAGTGCCGTGGGATCTCCACATACAGCTGAGGGAAGGAGTCCTGGTGGAGATGGACTCTCAGTTAGGCCTTGAAGAGTGAATAAAATTTTACTAATGAACAAAATAAACTGACAAACAAAAGGTCCAGAAGCATGGAACAAACTGACAGATCTCAGAGGGGAGGGGTTGGGGGAGACAGGAAGAGATTAACTAAAAAACATATATTCATATATGTATAGCCCATGGACACAGACAATATATGGGGAAGGCCTGGTGAGGCAGGAACTGGATGGAGGAGGGCAAATGGGGGACATCTGTAATACTTTCAACAATTTTTAAAAAAAGAGTGAATGAGCCCGGCAGGTATGCTCGGTGGATTGAGCGGCATCCCATGGACCAAGAAGTCATTGGTTCTATTCTCGGTCAGGGCACATGGCTGGGTTGCAGGCTTGATCTCCAATAGGGAGTGTGCAGAAAGCAGCAGATCAATGTTTCTCTCTCATCGTTTCCATCTCTCTCTCTCTCTCTCTCTCTCTCTCTCTCTCTCTCTCTAAAATCAAGAAAAACATATTTTAATAAAAAGAGTGAATGAGATTTTAATAGGCACAGATGCACTTAGTTTGAGAGTAAGTTTTGTCTTTCTTGCTGTTCTTTAAGTGCCCTATTGCTTATCTAGCTTTTATAAATCAAAAGCCCTCATTTGACAAATGCATGATGATTTTATTTTTTTATTTTTTTAATATATCTTATTGATTTTTTTTTTTTTAGAGACAAGAAGGGAAAGGGATAGAGAGAAACATCGATGAGAGAGAAACATCGATCAGCTGCCTCCTGCACACCCCCCACTGGGGATGTGCCCGCAACCAAAGTACATGCCCTTGACCAGAATCGAACCTGGGACCCTTCAGTCCGCAGGCCGACACTCTATCCACTGAGCCAAACTGGTTAGGGCTGCATGATGATTTTAAATCATATTTGAATTGGAGGTGTAATCAAAAAGTGCTTATTATGAGGCTGGCCTATACAAAGCTTTAAAACCAAGGCTAGAGGCTGGAAGGCTGTTCTCTATTCACTCCCCACTATAACCACTGGTGCTACTTTAAAAGAAGTTGACTCCATACTGCAGGATACATCTGTCAGAAGTGTATCAAAAGTGTTTTCTTATGTTAAATAATTTAATTCAGAATATGATAATGTAAGTATTTTGACACACAAAAAAACATTACATACTGTGATTTATCCACTTATCTTAAAACAGATGTCTTTAAAATAAAGAAGTATGATAAGACAAAACAAAACAGAAATAGGAATTAAAAGAGATGAATGACAGACTGAACTAGTTTTATTTAGAGGATAAAAATAAAGTCCTGCTAGCATTATGACCATAAAATATAAAAATGTTTTTACTTGAAGCATGATTAATTTTTTACTATCATATGGCGAACATTTAGACTTGTAAGACCTATTTATAAAGTCATTTTTGTTGCTAAAATAATTCTCATGTTTTATTCGTATATTATATATTATCTTGCCAAAAAATGTAGATGCTGAAAAGTCAGTAAAATCCAAGATAAAAGACAGAGGATCTAAACCTGAGCCCATCTTCAGGAAATTATTCAATAGAGCACAGTCTGGTCTCTCGGTGAAGGCTCTACCACTTTTAACAAATGCGCCACAGTGAATTTATTAGTATGCTACAAAGAAATTTTCAAAATAATTAAGACTAAACTACACTTGTCAAAATAAATGAATGAAATACAATCTTGAATCATCCTTCTTCACTTATTGCTCATTTGCATAATTCAGTAACTTACACGTGAGTCTTTCAGTTATTGGTGAGAATTAGCAAGGTTCTGCTATTCCTTGTTGCATGGGCAGAATTGCACTGCCATGCAATTAGCTATTCGAGGCAGGGACTAACGGGAAACACCAAAGAGCACAGCAGAATCTAAAGAAACAAGGCAGGGGATCTAAAGACAAGAGACAATCAAAGACACCCAACAAACTCAAGCTGGTAGACCACAGGGAATTTTGAATGAAGCCTCTTAATTTATTTTGAGAATAAGAAATCAGTAGTATGAGAGAAATCTCAACAAGATTAGCTGACTAAGCCTACTTAAAAAAAAATATCTCTATAGTACATAGTGCGCCAGGTTAACCACTCCTGTTTGTTAGTCTGTATACAGCTCAACAAATAGCCGGCAAAGCCTTTCATGGGTATATAGTGCTTTCCATTCAGGTTTTCTCTCTTTGAAGGAGGTCGTTTATATCAATGAGATCTGTAGATGCAAATTGCTCTCCCTATATATGAGGGGTCATTCCTTTCACAGCAGACTTGCTCATCTCTTTCATAGAGGTTTTGTTATTTTTCTACTGCTCCCAAAGGAATGATGGGAACACCCCCACCCCTATTGGGCCCCCATCTAACTTAGCCTCCAGATCTTTTCCCTGCAATTCTGTGAAACTTTTGTGTGCTGATCTTTGGGAACAAAACAAGCTGTTAGCAGCAGCCTTTAGCCCTGAATCAGGAAACTTCTTTCCTTCGTTCAACCTGAAATATCATCTCTTTGATTTGCCTTTTTTTTCTCACCTAATTCTAAGGAAATCTATTTGTCATTGCAGCAGAATGTCACTGTAACATGCTAAGGCATGTGGGAAATTCTTGGAAGCAATGTCCTAAAAATGTCGTTTTTAGTTTGACTCCCAAATGATATAAGCTCATAAAAATTAGAGGAACAGAAAAGTAAAGGGATCGATTTAAAGTTAGCTATGAAAACCTAACTTCTGATCCCATTACTGAAGTGGAAGGAAAGATAATATTTATCTTTTGCCTAAGCTTTTGAAGAATCATACAAACATTCCATACGTTTTAGCTTTAGTGTTCAGGAGTCTTAGGAAGAAGGGGTTTTAGTCACACTGTTTGAGCACTCTGTAAATATTTGTTGTCTTGTTCCTTCTGCTAGCATTTGTTGAGCAACAAGGGCATTGACCTGAGCTCCTGAAAGGAGTGGTTAAAAGCCCTCTCTCTCTGGCCCTGGCTGGTTTTGCTCAGTGGATAGAGCATCAGCCTGCAGACTGAAGGGTCCCAGGTTCGATTCTGGTCAAGGGCACATGCCCGTGGTTGCGTGCTCGATCCCCTGTGGGGGGCGTGCGGGAGGCAGCCGATCAATAATTCTCTCTCATCATTGATGTTTCTATCTTCCCCTGTCCCTTCCTCTCTGAAATCAGTAAAAATATATTTTTTAAAAATAAATAAAATAAAAGCTCTCTCTCTCTGGAGTCAGAAAGTTCAAATTTTGGCTTTCCACCTCTTGCTAGATAAATAATCTTGGGGAATGTGACTTACCCTCCTGCTGCCTCATCTGTACAGTGGCAATGAGAAGAGCACCTGTCTCATAGGGTCTAAATTAAACAGGATAATATTGAAACAGTGATATGTGAAATGCCTAGAACAGTGCCTGGTGCATAGTAAGCATGCAATAAGTGTTGGTTGGTTTTATTACTTCTGAGAATAACGCTTTGTCCAATCCATTTAATATTATGGTTACTGTATCTGAATTGGTTTCTATAGCCTCTCATTGGCCATGTTTTGTTCATATTTGTGTCTCCAGCATCTAGCATAGCACCAGGCATATTTTAAATGGTTGGTTCTTATTTACTGAATGGTTACAGCATGAAAAAAGTATGGTCCCTACTCTCAGGGAGCTTAAAATTGATCTTGATAACTGTTTTTTAGTTTTCTTATCAAAATAGCGTTTATGTCAGAAGTATATTAGAAAGGATGAATTTATCCTCATTATTAATAATAATGGAAGGGGTTGCAACACAAGTAATCTACATATGATTAGCATTTTGTTTAGCTATGTTCCTTTGGCATGTGTTCCATTAATATTAAACAATTAGTAATAACTCTTGGCTCTTTTCTGAGGAGGGTAAAAAAAATAGTTGTATTTGTGTGCAGAAAGTCAGCCAAACCATATCCCCAAATCATGTACCTTTTAGCAGAGTACTTTTTTTAACATTTGGAAACTGTATTTTTTAATCACAGTTTACCTTTGATATTATTTTGTATTAGTTTCAGGTGTACAGCATAGTGGTTAAATAATCATATACTTTACAAAGTGTTTCCCCCCGATATTTCAAATATCCCCTGGCACCATACACAGTCATACAATATTGTTGACTATATTCCCTATGCTGTACTTTACATCCCCATGACTGTTTTGTAACTGCCAATTTATACTTCTTAATCCCTTCACCTTTTTCACCCAGTTTCACAACCCCCCTCCCCTCTGGTACCCATCAGTCTGTTCTCTGTATCTATGTCTGTTTCTATTTTGTTTGTTCATTTATATTGTCCTTTAGATTCTACATATGGGGGGGCAAAAGTAGGTTTACAGTTGTTCATATGGAAAATGATACAAGAATAAACCCTGTGTTTCTCAGACTTACAACTGTAAACCTACTTTTGCCCCAACCTGTATAAGTGAAATCATATGGTATTTGTCTTTCTCTGACTGACATTTCATTTAGCATAATACCCTCTAGGTCCATCCATGCTGTCACAAATGGTAAGATTTTATTTTGTTATGGCCAAGTGATATTCCATTGTAGATATGTATCACCGCCTTTTTATCCACTCATCTATTGATGGACACTTGGGTTGCTTTCATAGCTTGGCTATTTGAAATAATTCTGCAGTGAACATAAGGGTGCATATATTCTTTCCAATTAGTGTTTTGGGTTTCTTTGGACATATACCCAGAAATGGAATCACTGGGTCATAAGGCAGTTCCATTTTTAATTTTTTGAGGAACCTTCATACTGTTGTCTTTATTTCTTTAAATATATTTCTTTTATTGGTTTCAGAGAGGAAGGGAGAGGGAGAGAGAGATAGAAACATCAATGATGAGAGAGAATCATTGATTGGCTGCCTCCTGCGCGCCCCCCACTGGAGATCGAGCCTGCAACCCGGGCATGTGCCCTTGGCCAGAATTGAACCCAGGACCCTTCATTCTATAGGCCGATGCTCTATCCACTGAGCCATACCGGCTAGGACCATACTGTTTTCCATAGTAGCTGCACCAATCTGAATTTCCATCAACCAAGGGTTCCCTTTTCTCCACATTTTGGCCAACACTTGTTGTTTATTGATGTATTGATGATAGTCATCTGGACAGGTGTGAGGTGGTACCTCATTATAGTTCTAATTTGCATTTCTTTGATGATTAGTGACCTTGATTATCTTTTCATATGTATATTGGCCATCTGTATGTCCTCTTTGGAGAAGAGTCTCTTCAAGTTAGCATTGTACTTTTTAAAAAATGTTTATATTGATTTTTGAGAGAGCGAGGAAGTGGGGGAGAGAGAGAGACATCAATTGGTTGCCTCCTGTATGCACCCCTGACAGGGGGCAGGATGAAACCCACAGCCTGGGCATGCGCCCCAAATGGAAATTGAACTGGTGACCTTTTGGTGCATGGGATGACGCTCAACCAACCGAGCCACACTGGCCAGAGCATGTTAGCATAGCACTTCTTAACAAGCAGGGTGTATCTTTTACATTTTTTTAAATGACACGTTCGCAGATGCCACTGCTAAAAGTCTGATTCAGTAGATCTGGGGTGGGGCCCCAGTGGCTGTGTATTTTTAAAAGCTCTTCGGGTGATTCTAATGCACACCCACAGTGTTGAGAATCTCAGAGTTAGTGAAACTCTTCAAACTTTAATATTGCTTCTTGTCAAATATGCATTAACTTTGACTTTGATTTAGAAAGGGAGATTGGGTGGCATCTAGATAACAATTTAAATAGACAATAGAAAGGAAAATGAAGTCAAACACATGAATTATTTCCTAGATAAGGGAATCATTTATGGTGCTATAGGAGCTAATATAGCATCCTAGAATAAAGTGAAGGGGAAAACGAGCTATGTAAAGTAAGCAAGAAGAACCTGGTCTTTGTTGTTTTTTTTTTACAATGAGTAAATAGAAGATGAAATAAATGCATTTCAACAAAATTGGCTATAAATCACATATTATTTTTCCCATTAACTTAAACATCATAAAAGTAGGAAAGAGCCTCCATGGAGGGTAGGGAATCCTTGAGCCTGGATAGGTAACTGGGAAGGTATTGAGGTAGAGGCCAACCCGACCCTGGCATTTAGGCACCTTCACTGTTTGAGTTTCTGGGACTGTTCCCACCTCTGCCTCTTCTGTTTACCTCTGGACTCAGCCAGATAGAGTAGCAATCTGCAGTTGCATATTGTTGCTTGTCCCATGAGGGTTCTGGACAGGGTGGTCATTCTAGAGCAGGGGTGGGCAAACTTTTTGACTCGAGGGCCACAATGGGTTCTTAAACTGGACCGGAGGGCCGGAACAAAAGCATGGATGGAGTGTTTCTGTGAACTAATATAAATTCAAAGTAAACATCATTACATAAAAGGGTACGGTCTTTTTTTTTTTTTAGTTTTATTCATTTCAAACGGGCCGGATCCGGCCCGTGGGCCATAGTTTGCCCACAGCTGTTCTAGAGTCTCTAGAATGACACCTCTGGGTGCCATGGTCATAGCTTGGGCTTACCTCAGGTCTTCAGGCAGGAGAAATAGCTTGGCTGGCCCCACTTCCCAGCTTTGGAGTTTTGGAGCTAGAAAAGAGTCTTAGATCACCCTTGTTTCTGGTTGTTGGGTTTCACATCATTCCCTTTTGCCTAGAAGGAATGAGACAGCACCTCCATGGCACCTGCAGATTAGACGCCCTCCTGGGTCCTTGAGTGGGCTTGGACTCTACCATAGCTAGCTGTCTCCCTCGGCTTGTGAGTTTCCCTTTCCTGTATCACCCACCTCAGTCCAGTTTCTCCTGTTGGTATTCTGTTCAGCCTTTAAGGCAGTGGTTCTCAACCTGTGGGTCGCGACCCCTTTGGCGGTCGAACGACCCTTTCACAGGGGTCGCCTAAGACCATCCTGCAGATCAGATATTTACATTACGATTCATAACAGTAGCAACATGACAGTTAGGAAGTAGCAACGAAAATAATGTTATGGTTGGGTCACAACATGAGGAACTGTATTTAAAGGGCCAGGAGGTCGAGAACCACTGCTCTAAGGCATTCCAGCTAGAAGTGACCTCTGTTCTGCAAACTCCTGCAACACTGTCTTAAGCACCGTCTCTTGTGCATCATAACTCTTTGAGGATGGGACCATGCTTGATACGTTGTTGTATATCTGATGGCAACTTGTTTATGATAAGAACCTTATAAATGGTATGTGAAATTAATGTTTTCTAAAATACTTTATAGTAGAAGCATAATACTTGATGGATTTTATAGAATACTTGAATGTTTATAGAATACTTTTCAGACTCCATCCTCTTTTCACCATACCCTCCCATTATATGATAAAATTTCTTCCATCCATGTATATTCATACATTCATGAAACATTTAGCCCATGCCCACCTCCTCACTCTACATGGACTTAATTTCCCACCTTAATTTGCCTACTTTCTGGCAATTCCTAATAGAGTTGGGCTGTGATATCATGCATCTCCAGGAGATGGTATAAATTGCAGACTAGACATTTCTTTGTTTAAACCTTTCAGGTTATAGAAATAAAAGTGATGATGCCCTGCTCTGTTACTGGAATACACTTAAAAATCTAAGTTTACATCAAATGAGGATTATCCCTGCCTAGGCCCACACCTTGCCCTCCAGAATCTATATATGCATCTATAATAATAAAAGCATAATATGCAAATCGATTGAACAGCCAAACAGTGGAACGACTGTCCAGACGAAGCCAGGGCTGTAAGGGCCAAAGGCATCCAGGGCTGTGAGGGCCGAGCCCTTTGCATGAATTTCGTGCATTAGGCCTCTAGTCCTATATGATAAAAGGCTAATATGCAAATTGTCCCCTCAACCAGGAGTTCGACCAGGGAGCAAGTCTGGCTGGCCAACTGCCCATGGCCCCTCCCCCTGGCCAGCCCAGCCCGATTGCCCTGATCAGGACGGGCTGGCCAGACCCCACCCGTGCACGAATTCATGCACTGAGCCTCTAGTAGTATGCTAAGATTTGGCCATTTTGCTGGTGGGTTTTTTTCTAGTGATTCACAGTTCTTGCTTTTTAATGGCCTTGCTATCTTTGAATTTCTCCCAGCACTCCAAATTTGTTATTAAGTTTACTAGTCTTTTTTTATTATTGATTTCAGAGATGAAGGGAGAGGGAGAGAGAGAGAGAAACGTCAATGATGAAAGAGAATCATTGATTGGATGCCTCCTGCATGCCCCCTACTGGGGATTAAGCCCGTGACTTGGGCATGTGCCCTGGTTCATAGGGGGATGCTTAACCATTTAGCCACCCTGGCCAGGCAAGTTTATTAGTCTTTATGAGATCTTGAAATGTCTAGAGGTCATCTCCAGAAAGCTGTCTGAAAGTAGGGGAGGGACTGCTGAGAGGCTCAGAGAAGGCTCTTCTCTTGACTCCCCAAGGGACCCTCACTTGAGCAGCATGCAGGCACACATTGATGGCAGTGTCAGTTTGTAAACACTACTATTACTAATAGGCTGGGACAGGGAGAGAAAAATAGTAATAAGCCCACATGAAATCTGGAGGTATCTATGTGTTGGGTGTAACCTGCACGACACACTAGCAGAGTAATCATTGCACAGTATAATTGCAGGAGAGTGAACAAGTTAGAAAAATCTATTCCTGCTTTGCTGCTGACTCACTTTGTGGCATGGGCAAACCATTATTACTCTTTAATTTAGTTGTCTTATTTGTTCAAAAACGGAAAAATAATGTGTTTAAAAAGCACTCCGAAATTCCTCTGAAAGGAGATCTATAAGTGTAAAGTACTATTGTTGTTTTTATTATTGTTATTAGTGTTCTGGTATGATTTCATTTTATGCCATGTAGTTTACAGATGTTTCAGTTCTTCTCATTGATGAATTATAAAACTCATGTAATTTTGTTTCATCACAGTGATAACAGTTTAGCACATCTTTCTTTTAACCCTAGTTACAATATATGTCCAAAGTAAATCTCATTAATAAAATACAATTACCAAATTAAATATATCTTTACTACTTTCATTTTTTTACTTCCTTTAAAACATAGTTACCAACAACTACTAAATAAGACCTTTAATTAATGCCAATCTTCTCTTGAAAGTAACAGTGCTTATCTTGAGTAGTTTGAACTGTAAGTGGTATTCAGTACACAGTGGGGTTTAATACGATTATGAAGTGTACAAGTTGGTGATACATAAGCATGATAAACCATATATTTCTATTAGAAACAATATTTGAATTATCAACTGTATAAAAAAGCTGGTTCCTTGTGTTAGGAATATAATAAAAATAAAATATTACACTCAGAATAATAAAAGTTGTATATACCTCAGATACAGTACAGAGACATTCTAAATTTAATGGGATTTTGAATGTACAGCATTTAAATTACTGAATGAAAAGATTTGCTTTGCTTTCTGGCATTTAGCTTTTCAAGTTAGGATTTAAAAAAATACTTCAACTCATTCACCAATAGAAAACTATGGCTTTTATATCAAATATTATAGTTCTCCCCTAGAGTTCCAGCAATTTTCCAGTGGAGTAGCAATGAAAAAAGAAAAAAAAATATTTTCTTTAATTACAGTAATACTTGGGCATAAAATCATGCAAGTATAATTTTTTTTTCTATTTTTCTGGACATTTGGTTGAAGAGATAAATTCTTTATTTTCTAAATTTGGGTCATTTGTTATCTTAAAAGCAGTGGTAGAGAACATCTGGCCCTCGGGAAATCATTTGGTCTGGCCCTGCCAAGACATTATGGGTGAGTTAATTAAATGTTTGACCAAATATAGCAGGCTAATTTTTAAGTTGATAATTTTATATGGCCCTCAAACGATGTTATAAATATCCAAATGGCCCTTGGCAGGAAAAAAGAGTTCTCTGCCCCTATCTTAAAGCATTTAAAGTTCATGTGTGTTTTTAAGTGTTATATTTTGGTAACCTTTGAAATAATCTTATATAATAAAATCCCAGCGACTGAACGGCAGAATGACCGTCGACCAGTTGCTGTGACGCGCACTGATCACCAGGGGGAAGACACTCAATGTAGGAGCTGTCCCCTGGTGGTCAGTGCGCTGCCACAGTGGAAGCGCCGCTTGGCTGACTGGGATGAGCGGTGCTCCCACAGTGGGCCGATCCCTGCCAGTGCATAAATTCGTGCACCAGACCTCTAGTTTTTTAATGTTAGGGAGTGGTAATTTATATAAAATAAATAACACTATGAGCTTCGTTTCTATTTCACATTGAGGTACAGTGAGGAGTAAGTTGTGTGCATTTATTTGTAAGTGTCCTAAGACATGGGCCCATGGAGAAACAAGTATAGCTACTATAGGGTCTTTAGAAACCAGAATAATAAAATAGAACTACTACAAAATATTGTAGTAAAGGTTATATGAGTATGGCATTATTAAGTAAAATAAGGATGACTTGAACACAAGCACCACAATATGGCAACAGCCGATCTAATAACCAAGATGGCTTCCAAGTGACAAATGGGCAGGGAGCATCTACAGCTTGGAGATATTGGACAAAGTGAAGAGTCATATCCCAGGCTGGATGGAGCAGGACTTGTGAGATTTCATGATGCTACTCGGAATGGCATGAACTTAAAACTTATCAATTATTTATTTCTGGAATTTTCCATTTAATATTTTCATATTGCACTTGACCCCAGGTAACTAAAACTGCAGAAATGAAAACCATGGATAAGGAAAACTACTGTATCTGGCTACACCAGGTCACCATTCCTGAATGGTGGTACTTGGCTGGAGCTGAATAGTTTAGACAGAGCATGGGTTCTCCAGTTTGCCACAGCCTGCATCACTCATTTTTTAAAATATATTTTACTGATTTTTTACAAAGAGGAAGGGAGAAGGATAGAGAGTTAGAAACATTGATGAGAGTTAGAAACATTGATCAGCTGCCTCCTGCACACCCACCACTGGGAATGTGCCTGCAACCAAGGTACATGCCCTTGACCGGAATAGAACCTGGGACCCTTCAGTCCGCAGGCAGATGCTCTATCCACTGAGCCAAACCAGTTAGGGCTGGTTCACTCATTTTTGCATGGATTTTCTTCTGTAATAGTCACATGTGGCTAGTCTAAGCATTTGGTTGCTAAAAATATCTGGAGGGTATACCTGAAGAAGAAGGAAAGAAGAGAAGTCCGAAAACTTGGGGTTTAAACAGTAAAAGATATCCAACTAACATTAAAAATGCCACAAGAGAGAAACCAAGATGGCGGCATACGTAAACACCAGAAATTGCTGCCTCGCACAACCATTTCAAAAATACAACTAAAAGGCAAAACGGACATCATCCAGAACCACAAGAAGGCTGGCTGAGTGGAAATTCTACAACTAGAAGGAAAAAGAACACTGAGACTCAGAGGAGGAGCGGAGGTGAAGTGCAGAGGTGCGGAGGTGCACGTGGAAAGAGCTGGCAACTGAGGACACGGTTGTCTTTTTCAATCGGGAGGGAGACACAAGCTCCCGACTGCTCTGAACACAAGTTGCGGGCGAGTCTCTGGGGACCCAGACTCATACGGGGAGAAACTGGACTGTCTGGCATCAGGCGGAACTCGAGGGCGGCTTTCTCTCAGAGGTGCTTGCTGCGATTACCGGGACACTGAGACGCAGGGCCTCTTAGGGTAGGACTAAGGAGCAGCCATAGCTCCTTGCTCTGCCCTTGATCCCCTGAGACCACGCTCCACCCAAGCTGTGCACAGAGGCTTTTGCTTATGAAAGGCCTGGCTCTTTGCAATCTAAACATTACCTAACAAACTGCAGCTGGGTCAGAGAGAACCAGAACTTCCAAAAGAAGGCCCAAGGCCCCACAGCAGCTTGCACTGCTTCACAGCTGGGCCTCATCTGGGCACCTCCAAACCCCAAACAAAGAAGAGGAATCTGCAGATCTCTCCATAGCTTCTGCTGGGTAGCCTCACGCAGAGGCTAAATTAGCACCTCAGAGATCCAAGAGCCAGTGTATCCAGTGGTCAGAGTGGGACCATCCAGATTACAACTCCTCAGATCCATAAGGGACACACTCAGGGGGCAGAATCAGTGAGCACCAAATCCCCACTGAAGCAAGTCTTGCCCCAGAAGGGTGTCTCCAGCACAGAAGTTCTCCCACTGCAGACACAGCTGATTCTCACAGCCAATTGGCCTGGAGGTCAATTCCTCCCACTGATACCTACAACAATCAAGGCTTAACTACAATAAGACTGTGCACAAAGCCCACAAAGGGGTGCACCAAGGGTGTCCACCTCAGGTAATTGGGGAGGCTGAGCCACTGGGCCTTATAGGACGCCTAGCACACAAAGCCACTCTATCAACACAGGGAAGCATAAAAAATGTGGAGACAAAGAAACAAATGACAGAAATGGAGGAAAGCAAACTACAGGATATAGAGTTCAAAACCACACTTATAACGTTTTTCAAGAATTTTCTAGAAACCGCCGATAAACCTAGTGATACCCTCAAGAAATCTAGTGAGACCCTCAAGGATATGAAAAAGGACCAACTAGAAATTAAGCATACACTGACTGAAATAACGAATATTATACAGACTCCCAACAGCAGACCAGAGTAGCGCAAGAATCAAGTCAAAGATTTGAAATGCGAAGAAGCAAAAAGCACCCAACCGGAAAAGCAAAATGAAAAAAGAATCCGCAAATACGAATACAGTGTAAGGAGCCTCTGGGACAGCTTCAAGCATACCAACATCAGAATTATAGGGGTGCCAGAAGATGAGAGAGAGCAAGATATTGAAAACCTATTTGAAGAAATAATGACAGAAAACTTCCCCTACCTGGTGAAAGAAATAGACTAACAAGTCCAGGAAGTGCAGAGAACCCCAAACAAAAGGAATCCAAAGAGGACCACACCAAGACATATCATCATTAAAATGCCAAGAGCAAAAGATAAAGAGAGAATCTTAAAAACAGCAAGAGAAAAAAAGTCAGTTACCTACAAGGGAGTACCCATATGACTGTCAGCTGTTTTCTCAACAGAAACTATGCAGGCCAGAAGGGAGTGGCAAGAAATATTCAAAGTGATGAATACCAAGAACCTACAACCAAGATTGCTTTATCCAGCAAAGCTATCATTCAGAATTGAAGGTCAGATAAAGACCTTCACAGCTAAGGAAAAGCTAAAGGAGTTCACCACCACCAAACCAGTATTATATGAAATGCTGAAAGGTATCCTTTAAGAAGAGGAAGAAGAAGAAAAAGGTAAAGATACAAATTATGAACAACAAATACACATCTATCAACAAGTGAATCTAAAAATCAAGTGAATAAATCATCTGATGAACAGAATGAACTGGTGATTATAATAGAATCAGGGACATAGAAAGGGAATGGACTGACTATTCTTGGGGGGGGGGAAGGGGTGTGGGAGATAAAGGAAGAGACTGGACAAAAATCGTACACCTATGGATGAGGACAGTGGGTGGGGAGTGAGGGCGGAGGTTGGGGTGGGAACTGGGAGGAGGGGAGTTATGGGGGGAAAAAGAGAGGAACAAATGTAATCTGAACAATAAATATTTAATTAAAAAAAACAATTACATATTTGTTTCACCACGGAGAAAACAGAGTATTTGTAAGGCTGGTTAATTTGTTCAAATTCACAAGATCTAACCATTGCAGGGGAGGTATAACTCAGCTTTAGATGTCAGTCTGGAGTAGCATTGTGCAGTAGACTTTTTCGCAGTGACAGAAATGTTCTATATCTGTGCTGTTCAGTGTAGTCTCTAGCCACATATGGCTATTGAACACTAGAATGTGGCTAGCTTGATCAAGTAACTGATTTTTTTAAAAATTTTGATTTAAATTGAAATAGTTGTATGTGATTAGTGGCTTCCTTTTTGGGTAGTGCAGAACTCAGGCTCCTTTTTCATCACATGGTCTCTCTACTTAACAATCTTTTTTTGATTTTATAAAATTCATCGAAAGGTTTTTGTATGGTTTTCTTTATTTCTTAATGGCACACATTCATTTCACCAAGAGTTCAAGATATGTTGAATAGTTTCTGTATCTGCATAGATTTTCTTCCATAAAAACAGCCATCATATACAGTAGCATTCTCTAGAACATCAGTTCTCAACCTGTGGGTCGCGACCCCATTGGGGGTCGAAGGACCCTTTCACAGGGGTCACCTAAGACCATCGGAAAACACATATATAATTACATATTGTTTTTGTGATTAATCACTATGCTTTAATTATGTTCAATTTGTAACAATGAAATCGGGGGTCACCACAACATGAGGAAATGTATTAAAGGGTCGTGGCATTAGGAAGGTTGAGAACCACTGCTCTACAACAGCCGTGGGCAAACTACGGACTGCGGGCCAGATCCGGCCCGTTTGAAATGAATAAAACTAAAAAAAAAAAAGACTGTACCCTTTTATGTAACGATGTTTACTTTGAATTTATATTAGTTCACACAAACACTCCATCCATGCTTTTGTTCTGGCCCTGAGGTCCAGTTTAAGAACCCATTGTGGCCCTCGAGTTAAAAAGTTTGCCCACCCCTGCTCTAGAACGATGTCAGAGGTCCCTTTGGTAAGGTTCTCATATACAGAACCTCCTCCCAAGGTTCGCAGTCCAGACAAAGCATCATTCTCGGTGTGTTTAGACATCAAAACATGTAGATGACCAGGACGGTCTCCCTCCCTGGTCCTTTGTATGGTCTAGGCCAGTGGTCGGCAGAGTGTGGCTCTTCCACAAAATACCACATGCGGGCGCGCACATACAGTGCGATTGAAACTTCGTGGCCCATGCGCAGAAGTCGGTATTTTCTGGAAGAACCACACTCAAGGGGCCAAAGAGCCGCATGTGGCTCGCGAGCCGCTGTTTGCCGACCACTGGTCTAGGCTACTAGTGACTGTTACAGAATCATGAAACTTAACATACTCTGATGGTTAGCTGGTTTGTATTGGACCAGAGTGGCTTTTAGAAAGGTGGAGATTTAGCTAATTTCTCCATCAAATAGCATATATCATTAAATCGAAAATGGCATTTATTTAAGACACATCCTGATTTCACAGGTGTTAAAACTTGGGAGAGGACATTCATCTTAGAATTGATGGAAGAAAGTTAGTCAGTGGGATTCATCTCCATTTGGTCAGCCTATAACCAGCATTGAGATGCATATGTCAACTCCTGCTTTGCCTAGTGTGTTAATTAAACCCTTCACTCTGGCTGTCCCTTTCCACACTTCCTTATGTTGATTATGATTAATTAACAAAAATACTTACTGGTGGTTAGGAGCAGGTTTAAGCTCTTGCTCAGTAACAATTTGATCTCTGTATTCACTTTCTTTAAACACCCTGCTGCCCCCATAAATGCAGATGAGGCTATTTTATTATAAATAGTACCAGAACAAGCTTAACCAATCACCTTCTAGCACACAGGCAACTCTGCAGCACTCCTTTTTTAGAATACCACATGCTGTAATTCAAATTATCACATTAGCTATCCAAACGCACCATTTGTTTTTAAATACTGGAGTGTTTACCTGAAATTTTCCCCTTCTCATCTTCCCGCCCCACTTCACCAGTACATTGTCACTGCAATGACAGGTTTATTTATGTGCCTTAATGTCTTCACTTTCTGTTATTTAAAAAAATGCATTCCTGTGTCTCCATAAAGGTGCTCTTGAGCATCTTAAAATATTGGTTATTATGGAATAGGCTTGTGTCTTTTATTTTTCACGATGCCCTCTTAAATCTTGCCTTTATTCAGACTTTGAAATATTTCAACACTTTAAAACTCCTGCCTTAAAATTTTAGTGCCGGTCTTACTCTGGACACAGCATGCCTTCTGCAACTTTAACAGCTCTTGAAAGACATTTGGAAGTTGAATCTATAAAGGCAGAAGCATTTCTTGCCCACAGTGGAGGCTGGCACCTAACAGTTAGTTACCACTGCAGACACTGCTGTGAAAAGTTTCCAAATACAAGCCATTCAGAGTTTGCACTTGTATACAAAACCCATGCATGCGTTAGTGAATATAATTTATTATGCAGTAACAAGGAGTCCTAAGTGCTTTGGTAAATGTATTAGTTTGAACCATATAAAATTGCTGACATTTGACCATTTTTGACCTACAAAATATAGCAACTTCACATATTCAGCCTAATATTATAGGTTCCAACGAGTCCTGTTTATATAAATTGCTTTCTCTACTTTTGTTGCTTTCCATTATTTTTCTCAATTAGTACTTCTATTCCAACAACCTTCTCCATGCTACTAGTCTTTTGTACTTCTCAGTTAATAACATTTTCTCTAGTGTTCTTCCTTTCTCAGCTAATTCCCCAAATCTATTTAGCTTCAGAATTACTGGCACAAAGAAGGCTGGTTGCATAGTACCTCCATGATGCAATCAGTACTTATCACTTCAAGTGTTTGACCTATTTTGAGATTTGCATTATCCTGAAAGGTTAGTGTCATTGAATACATTTACTGCCCAATAAGTAAGCCACCAGTTCCTTCTCAAATGAAAAAAGCAAAAGAAAAAATGCTACTTTTTGTTCAATGCTGATAAGAGGCTCTGCTATGTGATGTCTTTGTTATGACATGATTTGGCTGAAGCATCTCTGAAGAATAAAATTAATAAGTATCCTTTGTTATATTCACCTTTTTATTCAGCTGAATGTAAATTAATAAGTAGATTCCTACAGCTTTTTATTTTTTTAATATATTTATATTGATTTCAGAGAGGAAGGGAGGGGGAGAGGGAGAGAGAGATAGAAACATCAGTGATGAGAGAGAATCATTGATCAGCCTGCATACCCCACACTCGGGATGGAGCCCACAACCCAGGCATGTGCCCTGACTGGGAATCAAAATGTGACCTCCTGGTTCATGGGTCCACTGTGCCATGCTGGCCGGGCCCCTACAGCTTTATATTTTATTGTCTTTGGGTAGCTGTCTTGAAAAAGAAATGGGATATATTACATTTTAATAGAGACATCAACCATCACTTGGTTTGAAACTGTAGAAATTGTACCATTTGTATCTCTGTCCATTTACGTTTGTAATTTCCTAATTTCCACAGGTATATAATGCCTGTTAATCAAATTCATCCATATTTTTGTTATTAATTTTCCATTTTTATTTAAAGAGAATTTATCAGTAGTAGTTGGTAACGTCAGGTAAATAAATAAAAAAATTAAATCTTTATTGAACTATTCAGCTCTTTACATGTGATAATGCTACTCTTTGCAATAATTTGCTAAATCGATTATGATATTTTTCTTTTACAGATATGAAACTGAGGTTGGCTTAACTTATTTTCTAAGATAGTGATCTAAATCTAGTACAGACCCATAATTGAAACCTGGGGCCAAAGACTCCAAAGACTTTAACCCCACACCCCACCCTGCCTTTCCTCTCTCAGGGCCTAGAGGAAATGGCACTCTTCCTAGCTATGAAAAGAAAAAATCCTTAAGCATCTGCAGTGCCTCTCATAATCTATATTATTGTCCTGTATTTTATTTTATGAGTTCGTTTTTTATTTAACAAATATTTACTGATAGCCTACCATGCGCCAGGCCTAGCCAAATTGTCTGTCTTCATGGCATGTTCTACAGGAGAAGAGGAACAAGCAAGATGTTTCCCGACAATAACTAGCTAACTGTCCTAAAGGGATTATGAAATGGAGAGTTGATGGAAGTGGGCAGGAAGTTCTTAGTACGAAGGTGGCATTTGAGCTAAAACCTGAATGACAAGGAGAAACCATCCATGGGAAAGTCTGCAGGCAGGATGTTTGTTTGTTTATTTATTTATTTATTCATTCATTCATTCATTCATTCATTCATTCATTTATATCTTCGCCCAAGGATATTTTTTTCACTGATTTTTTTTTTTAGAGAGAGAGAGAGAGTGAAAGAGAGAGGGAAAGACAGAGAGAAACATCAATGTGAGAGAGACACATCAATTAGTTGCCTCCTGCAGGTGCCCTGACCAGGGCCCAGGCCAGGGAGGTGTCTGCAACCGAGGTACGTACCCTTGACCAGAATTGAACCCGGAACCTTTCGGTCTGCAGGTTGACGCCCTATCCACTGAGCTAAACCAACTAGGGCCAGGCAGGATATTCTAGACCAAGGGCAGTGGATAGGAGCCTGAGGATGAAGCATCTTGCAACTATAAGGGTGCCAGTGAAGGGGAGTAATATGAGATGATGCTGGAAAGAGAGGCAGGGGCTAGATCCCAAAAGAAAAGCTTCAGAGAGGGGTGGGATATTATCCTCAAGACAGTGGGAAGCTCTTCCAGGCTTTTTAGTAGAGGAGTGGCATGATCTAACTTATGACATAAAACTCTGGCTACTATTCGGTGAGTGACACTAGATTGTGTATATTTCCACTGTGGGAGCCTTTTAGAAGGCCCCCCTCTACCAAGTGCCCAACTCCTAGAAACACCCCACGTTTTCCCTCTAAAACTGATGCACCCAGGCCTAGAGGAAATGCTAAAGTCTTGAAAAACGTGTATTAGGGAGATTCTAAAAGAGCACCACAACTTTAAAAGGTGACCGAGATTACCAACCTCATTCGTAAATTGTGTGGCTCCATACTTACGGTAAGGATGGAGATCAAGAATTATGTTTGGCCCTGGCTGAGTGGCTTAGTTGCTTGGAGCATCATCCTGTTCACCAAAAGTTTTCAGGTTTGATTCCCAGTCCGGGCACATACCTAGGTTGCCAGTACATCCCCGGTTGTGGCGCATATGGGAGGCAACCAATCGACGTTCTCTCTCACATCTAGGTTACTCACTCTCTCTTTCTCTCCTTCCTTCCTTTCCTCCCCTCTCTCTAAAATCAGTATGCATATCCTCGGTGAGGATTAAATTAAACAGTTATGTTCATGTACAAATTCTTGCTGGATAGTAATAATCAGTGTTGGAGAACCTTCTGCATTGGTTCCAAAAGCCCTGTTATTTCTAAGTATTCAATTTTCTTTTGTTTCCTTTGAAATATGTCATTGGCTTTTTTTAAAAAATACATTTTTTTACTTAAATATTATATCTTTTAAACATCTGAGTGTGAGGATTGAATTTTTTAGTGAGGAAATAAATTGTGTTTAATTTGTTAAAAACAAATTAAAATTGTTTTTAATTTTTAAAAAATGCATTAAGGACTTATGGTGATAGTAGAACATATTAATTCCTTTAAAAATCTGGCTGTGTTGCTAGATCCACATTTGCTTTTCTGTGTTTTTGTGAACAACTGATCAAATTAGATTCGTCACTCTTGGATTGTGGTGATTTGAAATTGAAATGGAATATATTAAAGCAGCCAACCACACTGATTACATTGCAAGCTCATTTAATTTCATACATTCACACATTACAGTGAAAGGCGGCTTTTTTTAATGCATGATTGTGACTGTACCTTGAGCAACTCCGAAGGTCATCTGTAATGGGTGCGTAATTTGATAGCATTAGATATCTGATTTATGGTAGGTGTTCCTCAGCCTGATTTGTACTAGTAGTAAATATGGCGAGCATCCAAAGGCAAATCTGTAAGAAGTTCAGCCTGTCACATTTGGTGGTATTATCTTATTCTTCATTGGTCAGTAGAACATAGAATGGATGTCATCTTCAAATCTAGAAAGTGCCAGCACAGTGCCCCTATTGCCCGGGGGTTAAATGAGGTATTCTTCTTAAGAGTGCGGGCCTGGCCAGGTGAAGGTGATAACAGCACTTGCTCTCGGCTACTTGAGTCTTAGTCCCCAAAAGGCTATGAAAGGCCTTTTTCAGTTTCATAAGAGCAAAAATATTATGAGTTTGCTGTCTTTTTTTCTCGGTTTTTTCTATCAGTGACTTCCACTAACTTCATTCACTCTGTGCCCTCTATGTGACAGGCACTGGGGAGGGGGCGGGGTAGGCCTCCTGAGATTGAGAACATGATTGGGATTAGGACACAGGCTCTGCCTTCAAGAAGAGGACAATCGGATACAACCCTTTGTCCCACTCCTCAGGTTTTACGATTTGACATGGCTTTAGCCCTGCCAGCAACTCAGGAACACAGCTGGCATTAGGCAGTCCCTGTTGTTCCTAACTTGGTCACACGTGGGGGTTAGCACTGGGCTCCGGAAGAAAAAGCCATGATGTGCTCTATGGGAATTCTGCTGCAGAGTTGCCTTATATTTTGTTCATGATAGTAGAGACTTATTCATTTTCATCTGATGTCACTTGCAGTTTAGGAATTGTTCAGAGATGTGTAGATTGGTTTTTGTTGGCTTTAATCAATCAATTTGTGATTTTTTTTTTCCAGCTTTCAATAACAGAAGGCACCTAAACCATTTTTTAAAGCTTTATTATTGAAATTCCTGAATCGGGGGGAATTTTAAACAGAAATATTCTACTAACCTTTATTGGAGGAATTCATTTTAAAAACTTTTTTTCACCTCATGTATTTATCCTTTTCTACCCCCCCCCTTTTTTTTTTTTGTTTTTTGGTGAGTCCATTTCAGTTCTACCCTCTTAGTGAATTTTAATTATGCAATACAGTGTTATCAACTCTAGTCATCATGATATACATTAGCTCCTCAGATCTTCATCTTATAGCTGACTGTACCCTTTTACCAACCTCTCCCTATTTCCCCAAGCCCCTGGCAACCACTTTACTACTTTGTTTCTGAGTTTGACTTTTTTTAGATTCCACATGTAAGTGATACCATGTAGTCAGTATTTGTCTTTCTCTATCTGGCTTTTTTCATTTACCATAATGCCCTCAGGGCCCATCCATGTTGTCACACATAACAGCATTTCCTTCTTTCTCATGACCGAATAATATATACACCACATTGTCTTTAACCATTCATCTGTTGATGCACACTTAGGTTGTTTTCATGTCTTGGCTATTGTGAAAAATAAAATCTTTTAAAACATAGCTCAAGATTCCCTAGGAAACTAATTCCATTGTCAGAAACAAAATAGAATTTCTAGACTAGAGTAAGGAAAGAAAAAAAATTGAAGGACGATTTAAAAAAAGAGCAGTGTTCCCAATCTGCATTCTGTATAGTTCTAGTTTCACTAGCATTCCCAGGTTCCCTGACCAAGGAGGTTTAGAAATTGCTACATTCTATAGCTCTTATCCCTTTGTTATTTTCAAGGTATATTGGCATACTTGAGGCTCAAAGATGTCCTTCAATATAGAAATCTATTTAATTTTGCTTTAAGCCATCTCTTTTCTTATTTATCTGGTTGTAGGACATAGTTTGGGAAATGCCAGAATAGAATTTTAATAATTATTTTCTTTTCTTTTATCTTTGATTAATGAATAGATAATGGAAATTCAAGCCCCTACCATCTCCTGAACTAACCGACGTTTTTACTGAGCACCTGTTGTGTGCTTGGCCACTGTGAGAGATAGAAAATAAGTGTCACGTGGTCCTGACTGAACACTAACTGGTGCAGTGAGCCACCCCCATAAAACAGCAGAGAGCATGTGAAAAAGGTGCCTTGTGCAGCAGCCCCCGGCAGAAGCAGCCACCAGCTCTGTGTGCAAAGTTCTCGTTGCCTAGAAGTGTTCAGGAAAGTATGGGAGATTTAAGAGAGGACTCAGAGTAGAAGCACAAAGGAAAGGAGAAGAGAAGCAAGTAGCAGCCATGATTTAGAATTGATAGTAATGATGGGGTTGGAGATAAGGAAGAGAGCTGGTGAAGAAGTAACCAGCTTGTGGTTGGGAAGGAATGGCTAGGACCTGTATATAGGCTGTCACCTTGCCTGTGAGTGGTACCAGCTCTCAGACTGCAGGACTCATGGACAACAGTATGCCACACGGAAGCTTGTCGGCTGGGTCAACATTTTCATAGTGTGCATGGCACCTAATGCAGGAATCACAGACTCACATGTCTTTAGGAACTATGCAAGAAGGCTGGTGGAATGAAAAAATGGTGGTACATTTACACCATGGAACACTATGCAGCTGTAAAAAAAGAAGGATGTCTTACCCTTTAAGATGGCATGGATGGACCTGGAGATTCTTATGCTAAGCGAAATAAGCCAGTCAGAGAAAGACAGGTATCACATGACCTCACTTATATGTGGAATCTAATAAACAAAATAAACAGAGACATGGAAGCATGGAACAGACTGATGATCCTCAGAGGGAGGCTGGAGGTGGGAAGAGATTAACAAAAGAACTTCTATGCACACTAGTGACCTGGTGCACAGATTCCTGCACATTGAAAGGAAATTAGTTAGAAGGTAGCCAGCAAGGCACGAGTGGGTGAGATGGGCCAGACATACCCTGGAGCCAACCTCCCGCAGTCCCTCCCCAGCATCTGCAGAGTGAGCGGGGGTCCCTCTGGCAGGTGGGGGTCCCTCAGCCTGGGCTGCGGGGATCATGCAGAAACTGGCTCTCCAACATCCCCCCAGGGGTCCTGGAATGCGAGAGGGCACTCTGCAAAGTTGCTGTTGTACAGGGTGTGGAGCGCAAATGCAAGTGTGCAGTAAACCAGATTTGGGGCCGACAGTGCCCCAGCAACAACATAACCCAGGGCCGAAGGTGGAATCGTGTGGCCCCGCGGGGAATCAGGCTCCCTCCTCTCTGGTTTTGGGGTGCGTCACCTGACAACCACCGCTGCCAATTCACTGCAGCTCAGCAGCTCCTACATTGAGCCTCTGCCCCTTGGTGGTCAGTGTACATCATAGTGACTGGTCGGACATTTAGCATATTAGCCTTTTATATAGAGAAGACTAAAAGCCCAGTGCTCAAATTCGTGCACAGGTGGGGCCCCTCGGCCTGATGGGTGATTGGGCCAATTGGAGCTGCGGGAGGTTGGCCAGGGGAAGGGGCTGCGGGAGGTTGGCCGGTGGGGGTGGGGGGGTAGAGACAGTGGGAGGTTGGCGTCTGCCCCCTGGTGCACATCATAGCGACTGGTTGCTCGGTCGCTTAGGCTTTTATATACAGTAGGTCCTTGGGTTACGTTGGAGATCCGTTCCTACAGCGTGATGTAACGCGATTTTCGCCGTAAGTTAGAATCCACCTACATAAGCACTTATGTCACTCACATGGAGCACATACATAGTGGTAATGAAGTGAAACAGTAAGAAAAAATTAAAAGAAAGATAGCAATTCCTGACCTTTACTTGTGGTAAATAAATAATAAAAAAACATAAAGTACATATGTACATACGTCGAAATGACGGAATTCTTTTTTTTTAATAAATAAATGGGAGATGACGACATAACCATGAAATGACATACATCGAGTCCAACGTAACCCGAGGACTGTCTGTATATAGATATGCATAGCCCATGGACATAGATAATAGTATGGTGAAGGCCTGGGCTGGGATGGGAGCCAGGTAGAAGGGGGTGGAGGGGGGTAAATAGGGGACATCTCTAATATTCTCAACAATAGTAAATTTAAAAAAAAATTACCACAGATTATTAAAGAACATGATCAACATATTTTTTTAAAAAAGAAGGCTGATGGAGGAGACCAGGTGTGGGGAAAGTAGGAGTGACAGGAACCATGGCAAAGAACACATGTTTTTATTCATGGCATTCTGATTTTTCAAGAGGAGCCAGAAACATGGACGTTTCTGTGAAATTATCTGATTTTCAAAGGTTGGCTCAATTTTTCATTTCATTTTGTTTTGTTTAATAAGCACCGGGGAATATTCTGTGAAGACGTGGGGATAAATATTGGGGAATGCTCTCTTACGTTTGCTGGTGGCAGTAAATTGATATAAGACATTTGGCAGCCGAAACCGGTTTGGCTCAGTGGATAGAGCATCAGCCTGCGGACTGAAAGGTCCCAGGTTCGATTCCGGTCAAGGGCATGTACCTGGGTTGCGGGCACATCCCCAGTAGGAGATGTGCAGGAGGCAGCTGATCGATGTTTCTCTCTCATCGATGTTTCTAACTCTCTCTCTCCCTTCCTCTCTGTAAAAAATCAATAAAATATATTAAAAAAAAAGACATTTGGCAATGTCAAATCAAGTTGAAGATGTGCAATCATGACCCAGCAATTCCCCTTTTCCACATATGCCCTAAAGACCCTCACATACCACCCTCAAGGAGACTTGCAGGATGAGTTATCCCGGTACTGTTTGTACTAGTCCCCCGGGTAAGCAAGTTGCAGATAGACAAGTGCATATAAAATTATTTTGATGAATTTTATAAACAACAGTAGAACAATATGTATTACTTATGCTTATTATACAGAAAAGGCATAACACAGAGATATCAAAGTGTCACACCACTTTCATGAGAGTCATTACCTGTAAGAAATGGGGACTGGAAGCTAAAGGCACTGGGAAGCCACTGAAGACTTTAAGCATAGAGAGGTCATGACATGATCTGATCTTTTTTAAAAAGTCACTCTGACCCTGGCCAGGTGGCTCCTCCATTGGTTGAAACATAGTCCCATACACCAAAAGGTTGCGGGTTTGATCCCCTGTGAGAGCACCTACGGAGGCAACCGATTAATGTTTCTCTCTCACATTGATGTTTCTCTCTCTCCCTTCCTCTCTCTAAAAATCAATAAAAAACATATTCTCGGGTGAGGATTTTTTTTTAAGTCACTCTGTTTGCCCTGGCTGGTTTGGTTCAGTGTATAGAGCGTCAGCCTACAGACTGAAGGGTCCCCAGATCCATTCCAGTCAAGGGCACGTACCTTGGGTGCAGGCTTGAGTCAGCGGGATATTGAGCAGTGGTGTGCAGGGAAAGGCACATCATTAATGTTTCTCTCCCTCTCCTTTCCTCTCTGAAATCAATATTTTTTCCTTTTAAAAGTCACTCTGGTTGCTATATGGACAATGTATTGTTAGGGGGACAAGAAAGAGAGCAGGTAGAAGGTGTGAGTTGGAGAGTGGTAACTTGAATTCCCAAGAGTAGAGGGATGCCTCTAAGCCAGGGTTTCTCAACCTCAACAGGGTTGACATTTGCTGCTGGTCATTCTTTGTTCTGTGCAATAGGAGACTGAGCAGCATCCCTGGCCTCTAGATGCCAGAAACACCACTCACCCCCAGTCCTAGTTGTGACAACCAAAAATATTGCCAGAGGCCAGAGGCCCGAGGCCCAGTTGAGAACCACTACTCTAAGCAGTAGGATATAAACATATGCATTTCAGATCCATTTATAAGAGGAGACCAGATAGAGTTCAAGTTAATTGGGAAAGATTTCATGGAGTAGGTGAGATTTGAAGTGATATTTGCAAGGGGATAGAACTCATACAGACATTCCAGAGATACTGAGTCTTGACCTTTAAAAAAAAATTAGAAAGCTTTTTTCCTGTTTTAAAAATATTTTTATTGATTTTAGTGAAAGAGGAAGGGAGAGGGAGAGAGAGAGATAGAAACATCAGTGAGAGAGAAACATCAATCAGCTGCCTCCTGCACTACTGGAGATGGAGCCTGCAACCCGGGCATGTGCCCTGACCAGGAATTGAACCATGACCTCCTGGTTCATAGGTCAACGCTCAACCACTGAGCCACACCAGCTGGGCTTAGAAAGCTTTTTCTTAATCTTATAATCCCTCTAGTTAGTTTACTCCCTGCCCTCACTTCTTCTTGACTTACAAGATTCTTACAAGAGAGTTGTAGATAGGCTCATCACTTGCCTAGCTTTTAGTTCTTCAACCACTCTAGTGCTCACACCAGGCTCACCAGTCACTTCCTAGTTACCAAACCCATTGGAATCTTTTCAATCTGTCTTTTATTTTACCGTCAATCCCCCTACCCTGAGTGTTTTCCACTCTTAAAATTATTTCCTTTTACATAATCAAAAATACAGACCACACTTAATGTATATCTGTTATTATCATCTGAAATTTTGTGTCTCCTCTGTATCATAGAATTTTTTTAAAGCAATTGTCATCTTTTAAAATATATTTTATTGATTTTTTACAGAAAGGAAGGGAGAGGGATAGAGAGTTAGAAACATCGATGAGAGAGAAACATCGATCAGCTGCCTCCTGCACACTCCCTGCTGGGGATGTGCCTGCAACCAAGGTACATGCCCTTGGCCGGAATCGATCCTGGGACCCTTGAGTCCGCAGGCTGACGCTCTATCCACTGAGCCAAACCGGTTAGGGCTGTATCATAGAATATTATACAAGCACTAAAACTCACTTTTATACAAGGAAATGTGACAGTATGGATTAAGAAAAACAGGTTTGGGATCTGTGCAGTCTGTACACCCTCTCCTATAGTGACATACACACACATTCACGTGAGCACGTGGGTTTAGAAAAAGGCTGGCAGGAAATGCACTAAAATGTTAGCAGTCGTTTTCCTGCCAGACAATGTGTTACTTTTTATAATTGGCAAGGAGGGGAGGTGTACTGAAAACATTGGCTTCTCGTTTTCCCTCCATTCTCTACCCTCTCTGCACATTATCTATGGGCGATATCACTGCGCTCTATGTTCCCGAGACTCCCAAACCCGCCACTCCACCAATCCGGTCCTGTTTCAGACTGACTGTAGACTCACATACCTAATGATTTCAGGATATGTCCACTTAGATGTCCCTGGGTCATCTCTCAAAAATGAACATATTCAGAACGGAAGCCATTGTATTCCTCTTTTTCCACAAGCTGTTTCTTTTGCCCTGCCTTCCACAGTCAGTGGCACGCTCTCTCTATTCTGTCACCCAAGCAGGAAATCATCCCATAGAGGAGGCCCTTCTCTCCTCCTCCCTCCACATCCAGTCCACCTCCAAGATTTGTAAGCTGATCCTGCTTCTCAATCCATCCTGCAGCTGTAACCTTGGGAATATTAGTTTGTGATTTATTCACTTCCGTTTCTGCTCTTCTCTCCCATCTTGCTTAGGTGGGATCCCTTTGGGGTCCACAACCCTCCTACAGCCTGCCTCCTTCCCAACCTTTAAAATAAAGAGAAACTCTCTATTTGCCCTTTAAAAAAAAGATTTCGTTTGTGATGCAATTGTATCACTCTCTCCAAGGTTATTTGTATTATCAGACTAACTTGCTTTATGTCGAAGGAATGTCAGGCATCAGCAAGTAGTTGCTGGGTTACATTTGGAGCATGCGTTCTTCCAGTTCCAGTTGTTCCTAAAATCACACACACCCCCCCCCACACACACACACACACACACTCTCTCTCTCTCTCTCTCTCTCTCTCTCTCTCTCTCTCTCTCTCTCTCTCACACACACACACACACACACACACACACACACACACACGCCCTAAAAGCACACCTGGCTTAGTTCCTCTTAGTGTGCCTGGGAGAGAGTAAGAAGGGACCTCCTGTCTACTTCCTCTCCTCCCAAAATAAGCAAGATGCTCCGTCCTCACTAGGGCCCCTCCTTGCTATCCCTAGAGCCAAGAACAAGTTTTATCTGAGTACAGCCAACCCTCTCGCAGAGCTCCTCTGCTTCAAATGCCCACTATACCCTAACCTCAGAACTCTGAAAAAATCCTAATGCCCAGGCCACACCCCAGACCATTTCAATTCAACACTCTGTGTGGGCCCCAGCAGCAGTATGCTTTAATGCCAGTGTGCAGCCACCATTGAAAACCACTACTCAAAGTCTTTCCCACCTTCATGCCTCTCACCCTGTTCCTAGACTTAAAGTTTTTGAGAATATGGACATTAGATTCCATCAGGGAAGAGCATTATATGGTTTGTCATGAAAAATTGTAATGCTACCATCCACTGACAGCTGTCATTTATTAATCAGTTATGTGTCAGGCACTCTGCTTGGTCCCTATGTATGTTATCTTTACATTTTAACTACATCTTTTTTATATATACTATATTTACTTTTTATACTTTACTGTATTTTACTATGTTTACCAGTAATCCTAACTACGAAATGAGTATTATTATTACCATTTCACAAAGAGGAATGGGAAATGTTATAGAGGGTAGGTGATGTGTTCAAAATCACACAACTAGTGAATGAGGGGAAACAGTTGATAAAAATATTGATCACATGTTAGATCAAGAACAAAGAGCGATTGCAGGCTCCTCCCAGCCCGGACCCTGGTCAGGGCATGTGCAGGAGGCAACCAATCAATGTGTTTCTCTCACATCGATATTTCTCTCTGTCTTTCCCTCTCTCTTCCACTCTCGCTAAAAATCAATGGAAAAATATACTCGGGTGAGGATTTTTTTTTTCTTTCAAAAAAAGAACAAAGAAGGAAAAAACTATTGTTTTCCTGTGTACTAATTACAATCAATTACACCAACAGTTTACCATTTGTGCCTAATTATAATATAGCACAATAATGATTATGATTATAAATAACATTAAACAGATATCATATTAACTTGGAAAAATTTCTTTTGATTACAGAACAGCTCAAATCTTTATTTTAAATAGATGTGGATTGAATAGGTAATAATCATCACTAATATTTTATTGAGTATTTACTATACACTAAGCATCACAGTAAGTACTTTATGTACATTTCATTTAGTGTAGCATTGTATAAGTTTAAAGTATACAAATTAATGATTTAATATATATATTGAAAAATAATTACCACCATAAGTTTAGCTAACATCCATCACCTCACATGGTTGCAATTCTTTTCTTGTGATGAGAACTTTTAAGATCCACTCTCTTAGCAACTTCCAAATATACAATACAGTATTGTCATTAAAGGAAAGGAAACTGAGGCACATTCAGATCTTCAACCCACATCTATCAGACTCAGAGGCCTTTCACTATTGCATCTCTGGTTAATCTATACTAATAAAAGGGTAATATGCTAATTAGATCGGACATCTTCTGGACATCCTTCTGGACAAAGCCATGGTGGCGGGGCCAGGGCAGAGGAGGTTAGGGGCGACCAGGCCGGCAGGGGAGGGCAGTTAGGGGCGATCAGGTCAGCAAACAGAGGCGATTAGGGGCAATCAGGCAGGCAGGGGAGCAGTTGGGGTGATCAGGCTGGCAGGCAGGTGAGCGGTTAGGAACCAGCGGTCCCGGATTGTGAGAGGGATGTTGACTGCTGCAGGGATTGGGCCTAAGCTGGCCGCCGGACATCCCCCGGATTGGAGAGGGTGCAGGCTGGGCTGAGGGGGACCCCCCCAGTGCATGGATTTTCGTGCACCGGGCCCCTAGTATGCTATAAATGAATACAGCACTTCATGTACACTCAGCCTTTGCACTTATTACTACTGTGGAGAGGTTATTCAAAATGTGTAATGTGGCTTGTGAAATGGGTATAATTATTTTAAAAGTCTTGCCGAAACCGGTTTGGCTCAGTGGATAGAGCATCGGCCTGCGGACTGAAAGGTCCCAGGTTCGATTCCGGTCAAGGGCATGTACCTGGGTTGCGGGCATATCCCCAGGAGGAGATGTGCAGGAGGCAGCTGATCGATGTTTCTCTCTCATCGATGTTTCTAACTCTCTATCTCTCTCCCTTCCTCTCTGTAAAAAATCAATAAAATATATTTTTTTAAAAAAAGTCTATAGGAGTTTCCTTCTATGCTATTAATAGGAGTTGTTTTTTTTTTTTTGAATTTATATCATGGTAACTTCATGAAATCTTTTGCTATATAAAAACAATCCCTATTTATTTATTCTCCCCTCCCTTCAATCACATAAAACCAACCTATCCTCTTAGATTAAGAAGAAATAACTTCCAGCATGAATGGACCTAGAAAATATTATGCTAAGTGGAACAGGCCAATCTGAGAAAGACAAATATAACATGATTTCACTTATTTGTGGGATCTAATGAGCAGAATTAATTGACCAACAAAATAAGACCTGAATCAGGGAGTCATGGAACAGACTGACATACTCAATGTGGGGGGTGGGGGAACAAGAAGAGATAAACCAAAGAACTTATATACTTAGAGGCGTAGCCCATAGACATGGACAATAAGGTAGTGAAGACCTTGGGGGGGGGGTGCGGTAGGGGCTGGAAGGATGGGGGAGGGGTAGATATCTGCAATACTATCAACAATACAAAGTTTCTTTTAAAAAAATAACTTCTGGAGTCATCTTAGTTCTTGAATTGTGTGTTTCATTAAGGAATGGCAGAATATGTATATTTAAAATAACCAGTTCATGTTCAAAAACTGACCCCCAAACATGCATATAGAAAGACTCGATTCATAACAAATATTTTATGAAATGTTTTAGGAGAGAGGCACTCAGTTCAAAAGATTATCTCTAAATAAAATAACAAAACCTGAACCTAGATGACCCTCAATAAAATATCAGTGTACTACATTATGCCAAGAAAGTAAATGGTATGTCTGATTCTAATTCATGGTGATGGAAAAAGAGCCACCTTCTCCCAACTTGCTTCAGACCAGTCATACAGGGTTGTCGGTGATCCTCTGAAAAGACTCCTTGTCTCATCTTTGTCAAACCCCTCTTCCAGGGGTCTCAGCCGGTGGAGAACCATGTATTTGGGGCTCAGAAAACCTGTATCCCCATTTTTGTGCCTCTGTTAACTCTCCAACAGCCTGCCGTGCTGTGTTTTTCAGCATTCCTCAAAGAGATGTTACAGAATCAGGAATAACTTAGTACTGTTTCATTAATGCCTGTCCTTCGTAGACTAGGTATGTAGACTAAAGATACTTACTGTATCTGCAACTTACTTGATATATAGTGATAAGTCTATAATAATACAGAAGCCTTTCTTTATAATCATACTAGAGGCCCAGTGCACGGATTCCTGCACATTGAAAGGAAATTAATTAGAAGGTGGCTGGTGGGGCGGGACTGGGCGAGATGGCTGGACACACCCTGGAGCCAACCTCCCGCAGTCCCTCCCTTGCCAGCTGCACCTGGGGTGGCGCCGGGACTCAAAGGGCGTCTGCAGAATGAGCAGGGTCCCCTGGTTTGGCCTGTGGGGATCAGGCCATAATCAGCAGTCCAACATCCCCCAAGGGGACCTGGAGTGGGAGAGGGCACTCTGCAAAGTTGCTGTCACTCCGCAGCTCCTGTGTTGAGCATCTTCCCCCTGGTGGTCATTGCATGTCATAGCTACCAGTCAGCTGATCACTTAGGCTTTGATGTATATATATATAGTCTAGAGGTCCGGTGCATAAATCTGTGCACCGGGCCTCTAGTATGCATATAAGACCTTTGGTTAATCTCTTCCCACCCTCCCCTCTTTCCTCTGAGATTCTTCAATCTGTTCCATGTTTCCATGCCTGTGGTTTCTGCTCCTGCATTGAGCGTCTGCCCCCTCGTGGTCAGTGCGCATCCGGCCAGTCACTTAGGCTTTTATATATATAGATAAGGAGTCTGTAGAGTCTTTTCAAAAAATCTCTCGAAAAGAAAGCTAGTGTACTATGTCAGCAAAATCCCATCTGGAACCATTTATAGAAATAAGTTATACCTGATCTTCCTCCCAAATTAATAACTCCCTGCCAGTGTTTTCTGGCAACACAGAACTCATTTTCAAATCACTAAAACTCTCCTGACCTAAAAGATTTGATGTTTGAAGGGTTTGTGCTTCTGCTGCCGTGCCCTTGGTATTCATGAATCAAGTGTTTTTTGCATTATGACCTAATGCAAGGGGTGTAAACTCAAGCCCCTTTCAAGACTCAAATGTCAGGGTGTCAGGTAGAGGGAGGTGTTGATTGGTGGGAACTGAGGAATGCATGTCTTACCCAATGACATTCAAATTTTTAAAAATGTGAACACCATTAGCTAGACAGAATACACCTTGTAGTTGGATTCTACTGAAGATCCACCACACCAGCTCACAGACAGACCTTCCGCTACTAAATGTCTTGTGATGATTAACCCTACCCTCAAGATGGAAATAGTATATGCCACTTTATTCTTGTGAATAAGTTGACTTATTTGTAAAGATTTGAGTATACCAGGAAGTTCACAAAGTCAATTATAGTTATTAGGGCTCAAATTTAAAAGTATTTTATTAACAAACAACTAAAGAACTAATAGTTAAAGAACTATTGCTACCTGAATTCTGATATTCTTATATATATCCTAGAATTCTTGAATTATATAAAATGTCACCCTGGCATTTGTATGTCTTATTTTAACTGACTGCCTTGCATATAGTATGCACACAAGAGGTGCTGAAATTGGGTATTTGACACCAGTTAAGTTTTCACAACATGGTATTATGAATTCTGTAACTTTAATTTATGGACAGTATTTTTTAAAATATATTTTTATTGATTTCAAAGTGGAAAAGAGAGAGAATCATTGATCGGCTGTCTCCTGCATGCTCCACACTGGGGATCTAGCCCACAACTCGGGCATGAGCCCTGACCGGAATCAAACCGTGATTTCCTGGTTCACAGGTCAATGCTCAATCACTGAGCCATACTGGTTGGACAATTGGCAGTATTAATACTGTGCATTTCGAAAGGCACTTTATTCCCTCATGTTCACCTTAATTCTGAGTAGTTCCTTCCAGATTTCAAGGGGAAAAGGCTGTGTACAAGAAGAGTCGAGATGCAATACCCTAAGCAATTAATACATCAGGAGAAGAGTATAACATTGGGACTACTCTAAAGCAAGTACCTTTGCCCTTTGCATGCATTAGATCCCAATTTACTCCTGATGCTGCTTCTATCAGACATTTTTGCTGTTTCACCCATTGCAGATACTGAGCCTCAGGGAGATTGCCATGGGGATGGTAATCTTTCTGCTTCTAAATCCTATGCTGGAAACACCAATTAGCCCTTTTCCCCACCTCCCCACCCCCCAAAATCATCAGTGAGGCCATCAGTGAATCGATTGGAACAATTGAATGAACCTAGTTAACCTGGTAGCGTGTCCTCCATATCAGGTTGCTCTAGGGAAGGAAGAATTCAAGTTCTTAAAATTCTCAATACAGGGTTTGTGCCCCCGTCAACCAATGTGTCTGGATATCAAACACTTTGCTCTCGATGTTCACTGTGTACAGAAGCAGTTTGTACTAGAATTGTATACAAAAAAAGGGCATAAATTAAAAGCCTACCCATTATTGGAAAACATCAACATATGCTGATATGAAGGTAAGCTTGGTAAATGGAAGATCAATGTGTTTTTTTAAAACTCCTAAATTCTCCTCAGATTCTCACGCCATCTCTGTTCATGCTTTGCTGACTCAAATGTGGCTCCTTCTGTGGAACCTTCCTCTGACCCTGTCACATCATCATGTAGCATTTGAGAGATTTAGTCACATCTGCTTTTTTCCATGCACCTCTCTTCCACTGAACTGTGAGATCTTTATATATATCCATCTATATAATAAAAGTCTAAGCGACCGTTATGGCAGAACGACCAGAACAACTGGTTGCTATGATGCACGCTGACCACCAGGGGGCAGACGTTCAACACAGGAGCTGCCCCCTGGTGGTCAGAGCACTCCCACAGGAGGCGCTCCACTCAGCCAGAATCTGGCCTCATGGCTGGTGACCACAGCAGTGGTGGTGGGAGCCTCTCCTGCCTCTGTGGCAGTGCTAAGGAGCAGCGACCTGAGCGGTAAGGAGCAGCGAGCAGGCAGGCAGTAAGGAGCGAGGGCTCCTGGACTGCAAGAAGGTGCAGGCTGGGCTCAGAGACTCCCCCCGCCACCTCCCCCCCCCCCCCCAGTGCACAAATTTCATGCACTGGGCCTCTAGCGTGTGTGTGTGTGTGTGTGTGTGTGTGTGTGTGTGTGTGTGTATAAATATATATATATAAATATATATATATATTTTATATATATATATATATATTTGTGCTATACAATTCTAGTACAAACTGCTTCTGTAAACCGTGAACACTGAGAGCAAGGGCTGGTTACTGTCATTTTCATCCTTGCATTGCTAAGCCCACAGTGTCTGATGGTGGGTGCTTGCTGCATGGCTGACGAGTGAAGGAATGAATAAAATCGATTCAACCACCTGACCTCAGCACTGTTACTCCCTCCTATCATCTAGTTCTTGGCCAGTCAGGAGGCCAGGTTTTTTTGCTGAGTTTGCAAAAGTTTAACCATATTGTGGAAATTAGTGCCTTGACAAGCTTTCACAATTGGGGAGGTGGGGTGGGGTGGGAAGGGGAAGGGAGCCACTAACCAAACCCCTTTGTTAAAAATAGCAAGAGATTGGTTCCAGAAAAGTTTTCTTTTTCCCTTGTAACTTTTTTCATAGTTTCTAAAGTTGAACCTGGAACCCTCTCCTTGAGAGTCCCTGGTTCGTAGGAGAACCGAAGGTATCAGAAAAGAGTCTTCTTTCCTCAATATTCTCACCTCTAGTTGATAATGAAAGCTTGTGGAACTATCTCACATAGCTTGTAAGATGGCAAAAGCCCGCTATTTATTAATTTCTAACCGGCATTTGTCTTAACAATTTAGGTAATGTTAAGTTTTTAAAAACATTTCAGTTTGGCTTACTGGACTTTAAACCTTGAGTATTAACTTTGCCCAGCATTAAAATATGGTTTCTTCCCAGTGCCACTTAATGGAAAATCTCTTCACATTCCTCAGCAGACAACTGCTCTGGGATATATTCTCATGTTCTAGAGGGGGAACAGGAAAAATAACATTGTCGCCACCACACCCCCATCCAAAAGTAAGGTTATTGGAGAACTCCAAGTGGGCCTTCTCACCCTCCTCTCCAGTCTGTGGTTCTTTTTCACCCTTTAGGTTCATCAAGTCCTTTTTTAAGATTATGAAGGATGCTTAATGCTATAAAAGCTACTTGGATGGTTTTGACATCAGAGTTACAGAATCCATTTTAACAGGACAGCAATAATCAGAGTGAATGTAAGAGCAGCTAGATAACATGGCAAAGTCTGACAGCAATCATTTCTTCACTCCTGCCTCATTTTTTCTAAGCAAATACACTTAGGGTACTCCTCAGTGGTAGTGTGTATAAAGGATGGTCTCCAAAAAGAGATTGGCAGCTTTAATCTGTTTGATATGTGCAATCATAGTCCGTGTTAAATTCAAAATGCTTGTCCAATCAAGGATTCAATATAGAAAAGAGGCAGAAACAAGCATGCTGCACGCTGTAATAAAGAAATCTGTTGATTGAAAACAGTTTGTATATTTTGGAAATGATAGGGAATGTAATTGGTAAGAAAGAAAAGGATAGGGCTTCATAAATAATGGGAAATAGAGCATATTTTTTGGTGATAATACTAACTTGATTTAACAGCATTTTGGTGTTGAATTTTTGTGTGCCAGAACATAAGGAAGGTAGTTTCTTTCTTGTTATTCTAAATGTCACCATTAATGGAGTGACCTTTTTTTATTTTTGTTTTCATGGAGAGCATCTTTAATGGGTTGAACCTGAGGCAACAGTGGGTGATGTGTTCCGGTTCTTTAAGAACTTTCACCAAATAGCTTTGTTTTTTCATCCAAGAAGAGTCGAGATGCAATTAACTTTTTTTTTTTTTCATTACAAGTGCTACATAAATGCATTTTTTGGTAAAAGATTCAAACAGTAGAGACGTGTACATCCCCTGCCCCACTCCCTCTCCCCTCCCCTGGATTACCACAGTGGTTTATGGGCCATCCTTCAGCCTCTTTTCATCTACATAGGAGATTCCTGTGTAGATTATTGAGGGGCTACAGTATTAAGATATTGGATTTTGCTCTTCATGTCGTTCTCAAGCTTACATTCTGCACAGATACAAATATATAAAGGCACACCCTGGAGAGCTGATCTTGTTGTTCATGTGGACACCAGCACTGCATCTTGGGTAGGTTAGTGAAGACCCTCTTCACCAAGCTCCACACCAGGTCACAACTGGAGCTTCTCCACTCAGTTGGCTGGTGTCCGGCTTTTTCTCTCTCTGAAGAATAAAATCTTCAACAGTTTGAACTTCGACTTCAACTAAATACCTGTCTCCTGTTATGTTTTATTTTTCCTCCTGTTCTTTTTTCATTCCTTTCTACATTAACCCAAATCCTGCATTTAGACTTAGCACTAAGAATTTCATTTTATATAGAAATCCAACTAATCACAAAGTTCTAACTAGAAATTTCCACTGTACCCCATTGGTGGGAGTTCATAATGATGGAATACCCTCTGATTCATAAAAGACACTAGATAGAATATAATTTTGCTATTAACATATGCTGTTGTATTGACAGTTTAAAAATTGGCCAACAATCCTTTATTACCTTTTCATTAATCATCATGTTGAGGTAACCAGAATACCTGGTTCCCTGCATCCATTCTAAATAAACTGTATTTCACTATATAAAAACTGAAATCACACCCTAACCGGTTTGGCTCAGAGGATAGAGCGTCGGCCTGCGGACTGAAGGGTCCCAGGTTCAATTCCGGTCAAGGGCATGTACCTTGGTTGCGGGCACATCCTCAGTGGGGAGTGTGCAGGAGGCAGCTGGTCAATGTTTCTCTCTCATCGATGTTTCTAGCTCTCTGTCCCTCTCCTTCCTCTCTGTGAAAAGTCAATAAAATATATTTTTTAAAAAAAATAAACAAAATCACTAGCAAAAGTTCAAGTGCCACATTTAGCATATTAGCAAATTAAGTATTTGTAGTAAGAAGAATCCATTTTCTTGGTAAGTTTTTGTGTGAACTGCATTTCTTTCTCTCCAAGCATCTAGCAATGTGGCACTTTGATTCCAAGTTCACTGAACTTTCCTCTCTCTTCAGTGTTATTAAACATGTAGTGAACTTCTTTCTGCCAGGCCTTCCTTGTTCTAAGAGACAAATAAGATAGAGAGGGAGCCTCCATAAAATTCGGTTCTTTTTTCCCCCCTTTAATACTAAGTTGTGTTTTTTTCCTATTACAGTTGACATTTAATATTAGTTTCAGGTGTACAGCATTCAGTTTAAATATTTACATAACTTATGAAATGATCCCCCCCCATAAGTCTGTTACCCACCTGGCACCATACATAGTTATTACAGTACTAGAGGCCCAATGCATGAGATTCATGCACTCAGGGGGAGGGGTCCTTCAGCTCAGCCTGCACCCTCTCGCAGTCCAGGAGCCCTCTGGAGGATGTCCGACTGCTGTGGAGGCAGGAGAGGCTCCCGCCACCACCACTGCACTCGCCAGCCCGGCTCAGGGCTTCTGGCTGAGGGGTGTTCCCCTGGTGGTCAGTGCACATCATAGCAACCAGTCGTTTGGTCAATTTGCATATTAGCCTTTTATTGGATTATTGACTATAGGATTGAAATAGGATTATTGACTATATTACCTATGCTGAAGTTTACATGCCCCTGACTGTTTTGCAACTACCAACTTGTACTTTTTTATCCCTTCACCTTTATCATCCAGCCCCTCAACACCCCTCCCCTCTGGCAACCAACAGTCTGTTCTCTGTATCTATGTGTCTGTTTCTCTATTGTTTGTTCACTTATTTTGTTCTATAGATTCTACAAGTAAGTGAAATCATATGGAATTTGTCTTTCTCTGTTTGACTTTCTTCACTTAGCATAATACCCCTTAGGTCCATCCATGTTGTCACAAATTGTAAGAGTTCATTCTTTTTTTAAGGCCGAGTAATATTCCATTGTATATATGTACCACAGCTTTTGTATCCACTTGTATATTGGTGGACACTTGGGTTGCTTCCATATCTTGGCTATTATAAGTAACACTGCAGTGAACATATGAATATAAAGTTGCATATATTCTTTTGAACTCATGTTCTATATATTCTTTATTCAGTTGCCTATC
Source organism: Myotis nattereri (assembly GCF_964212035.1). Lineage (NCBI taxonomy): Eukaryota > Metazoa > Chordata > Mammalia > Chiroptera > Vespertilionidae > Myotis > Myotis nattereri. The sequence continues at coordinate 16,714,979 of NC_138078.1, forward strand.
AATGAACAGGAGAGGGGCTCCTAATCCTTTAGAATCCTGTGTGTTCTGTTTTACCTGTTGAAAAACATTCTGAGAAGGAGTCAGTGGCTTTAGTGAACTGCTAAAGCGGTCGTTGGTATAAAAATTCTTAAGAAGCTCTGCTCTAGAAAGTTACAGAAAGCATCATTAGGCCATTTTGGGGAAGGGATCAGGCCCAAAAGCAAGTTGAAATTGGCAAGTGTTCCAAGAAAGCAAGTTCCCGTGCCACCGTTGTCGGCCTATGTGTCCTACTCACCTCTCTGTGTGCAGCCACAACTTCAGGTCCTCACATTGTGTTCATAATGAACGCTCTTCAGTTTTCAAGAAAGAGTTCAGCACTCCATAAAGTACATTTTAGAAAGGTCTCCTTTAAAAGTTCCTATAATTTGTCCTAGCTGGTTGGGCTCAGTGGATAGTGTCAGCCTGTGGACTGAAGGGTCCCCGGTTTGATTCCGGTCAAGGGTACATGCCCAGGTTGCAATCCTCAGTGGGGAGTGTACAGGAGGCAGCCGATCAATGATTCTCTCTCATCATTGATGTTTCTATCTCTCTCCCTCTTCCTTACTCCTTGAAATGAATAAAAATATTTTTAAAATAATAATAATAATAATAAAAGTTGCTATAATTCATGTAATAAAGTACAGTCTTCTCAATAGATGAGGAGTTCAAGAGAGCCAAGGTTTTCCTGACACTTGTTACAAGCTAACAAAGCTTTTCAAATAGTCCAAGTACCGAAAGTTCAGTATGGCTGGTTACAAACAGCAGTCCCTTTCCCACAGTGCTTCCATTCCCCAGACCTTCAAAGCAACCACTTGTAACTCATTCTGCTGCTCTTGCTCATTTTTGCCTCCTTATCTCGATAAGTGACAGGCACAGAGTGCATTATCTGATCATTTCCTACAATGGACGATGAGGCTCAGACGCCTGGCTCCCACCCTCAGCACACATATGCACCTTTCCCCGCTCCCTCCCCCACACTCATAAGGCGCGATTCTGGCAGGTCAGCAGTCAGTATGTACATGTACATACCAGCCCTTCCCCTGGTTATCTAAACCTGCACTTAGTCCAGTTCAAACATATCTGGTGTTTGGGCTGATGGATCTCATGACCTGGTGCACAGCTGTTCTCCTGCAGCTTGCCCCTTACATCCAGGTATTGCCCTCACATGTCACTTAGTTCACACTCCTCATGGCCTAGATTCAGTATCTTTGTTTACTATTCCTCTTTCGGGGAGAGGTAGAGTACCTCTTCCAGTAGTTTTCATAGCACATGAAGTTTTGGAGAATTTGTTTGGCTTAAAATGTCCTTACTACACCCTCATGCCTAATCAATAGTTATAGAATAACTAGAGGCCGGATGCACAAAATTCATGCAAGGGGCTCGGCCCTCGCAGCTGCAACAGCTTGCCTCAGCCTTTGCAGCCGCAGTGGTTTGCCTCGGCCCTCGCAGCCCTGGCTTCATCCAGAAGGTCGCCCAGAAGGACATCCGGAAGGTTGTTCAGCTGTCCGGTCTAATTAGCATATTATGCTTTTATTATTATAGATAGACTGGAGCTCAACTTTCTTCATAATTTTGGCAACATTGTTCTACTGCCTTTGTTGAAAGCCTTTCTGACTCCTAATCCTTTCTATATGTGACCTTCTTAAATTGCTAGTTCCATTTTATTTAAAAATCTTTATTGTTGAGAGTATTATATATGTTCCCCTTTTTCCTCCATTAACCCCTTCTAGCCGGCCAGACCCTCACCCCAGGCCTTCACCACCCTATTGTCTGTGTCCATGGATTATGCATATATGCATACAAGTCCTTTGGTTAATCACCTCCCACCCACCCACCCTACCCTGCCTTCCCTCCAATATTGCTTGCTCCTTTTCAGAAACTTGTAGAATCTCCTTTGTGCACAATCATGGACACCTTCACGATGGTGTGTTGATTTGGGGCAGTTTTCATTTATGGTGCTGATGGGCACTAGGTGAGGCTTTCCATCTGGAAAGTCAAGAAGGCCCTTATTTTTAGGAAACCTTCTTGAATTTCTTCTTTGATTACCTCCTCTTCATTCCCAGTTAAGTTTTTCTTTCTATTATTATGCTTTTAATTTCTAAGAACCTCTTCTTGTTCCATAAGTGTTCTCGTTTCATGGATGTAATCTAACAGTCGTTTCAAGTATTTTCTTGTGAGGCTAGTCAGAGTTCCCAGAGAAAACTTTTCTAGTCTCCTTCCTGGGGTAGGGGTGGGGATTAGCCTAGCTGCCAGCATCTGGGGGGAAAAGGAACTCGCGGTCTCAACATCCAGTATTGGCCCAGTGTGCCTGGTGTGCCCCTCATTTCAAAGACCCTCACCAGAGAATGACCCTTCCTCCAGAGTGGAGGTGGGGATCTGAGGTCTGTTACTGAAACATACTTCAGCTGGTCTTCTGAAGCAGCAGTCGCCAACCAGTGGTCCGCAAACCACTGGTGGTCCGTGAGGTCCAAAAGGTTGGCAACCACTGTTCTAAAGACACCCTTCACCTGTTCTTCCAGAGATACCTTGGGGCACCAATTCATGAGCCCTTGGGAGTTCTATGGGATAAACCAGGCTCATTTTCAGCTCTCCCCACTGCCAGCTTAGAATTCAGCTTTCTAAGATCTGTTACATAAAATTGTGTCTTGTCCTTTGCTTTCTAGCTTTTGCCTTTGGCACCTCCACTCCTGTTTCCCTCTTCCTTCGAGTTTATTATCCTTTAGAAAATTCTTTACTGCAATTTTAGTGGAGATTTTGGAGTTTACAGAGCTAAATGTATATATTTAGTGTGCCACCTTTAACCACAAATTTGAGAGTTCTCACTGTAGGCTTTTTTGTGCATTTTTAACTTTGTCCGTATTTATGTTCTAGGAAGTCAAAATTCTGTATTTGTAAGTAAAATTTCCTTCATTGTTCTTTATTAAAACTAAGAAAGAAATGTCCACTTAAATCTGTACTATCATTTGAATGTTCATGAAATCCAAATGCCTCGAAATACTGAATACAGGAAACTTGCAGGGGTCTTATTAACTCATCTTCCACCCAGGTCAAATATGATAGGAAACAGTTATGGTCTCTTTCCTTTTTGGTTAGATTCTAGATGAGCCCCACAATTCAAACTAGGTAATGGTATTAAGTATGCAAGTAGTAATAATAATAATAATAATTATCATTATTATTAGCATTTATTGATCACTAAGTGCCAGACACTATTGTAAGCATGTTTCTTTAATTTCTTTAGTTCCCACAACAACCTTATGAAGTAGGTGCTATTATTATATTTACATACAGATGAGGAAATGGAGGTTAAGAAACCTGTTCAAGATAATAGAGCAAGTTGATGGCACAGTCAGGACCCAAACTATCTAGCTCTGGAGCACATTTGAAACTTGACTACAATGCCAATGGTTTGTAGATTGTGTGAATAACTAAAAGTGATGTCCTGAACTTCATTACAGATGTCCCCAAACTTTCTTGATGGACCAGTTGTCATACTTCACCAACTTAGCATTTTTTATGCATAAAATTTGACAAACTGTCAAACTAAGGGGGAATTAATTTTTTAACTGTCTCAAAATTTCATTAGCAGAGGACTGGTTGGTATTAAAATAATGACATAAAACTTGATTTTCATTGTAATTGCAAGAATGTAAATTGTAAGAATGTAAAGTGGCCACTGACCCAAAAATAGTATGAGAGAATCCAAGTGATAAAACGTGTCAATATTCTTTTTCCTTTATTAATAATTGAGGGGTACATTAAAATCATAAAAGAGTACATAAGAGCTTTAGAGGAATTTCTGTTTTCTTTACTAGGCAGTCATCTTCATTTTTATAAAACTGACATCACTGTTAAACCATTTTTACTTCAGGTTAAAATTTGACTGACCTATTCTATTGCTGACTATGTCATACCAGGTCACTGAAACCTAAAATAAGTATGTTCTAAGCATTGGGTGACTATTACCTATTTAGAGCCAAGATCCACTTAAGACACATTGACTTGTTTTCTACATCACTGAGGTGGCTGATATGTCCATCAATGATGTGCTCATATTCTCATTAGCTCTCAGCACAGGAAAGGATGCCAGCAAGATGTCCAGTAAATTCAGTGGAATCTCTTTGGTCAAGAGTTAAGGCTATTGTTCTGTATGTCAGCCCATGCAGTGCTAACGTGTTGGTTTTTTTTTACAATAATGTATTTTGTGATTTGATTTGACCCATGGTTCATCTGCAACCGGGCAATTACACTTATAATAAGGGTTCTGCTGTCCAGTTTGTCTCCATCCTGAGAAATGTCAGAAAGTGAGTATTCTGCATCTAAAGGAAACATGAAAAATACAAGTGGAAACACCTGAAGAATGCTTTCTTACATTAAATTAGGGGGCAGCTGCGGCTTTAGCAATGAGGCCTCAGAGCAGGAATTCAGAGTCAGGAAGTGATGCTGCCTCTGAGTTTAGGTGGAAAGGCCACCTTAGCAAGTGTAATAAAATGTACTAAGGCCCGGCTGGCGTGGCTCAGTGGTTGGGTGTCAACCTATGAACCAGGAGGTCACGGTTCAATTCCCCATTGGGGCACGTGCCTGGGTTGTGGGTTGGATCCCCAGTGTGGGCATGCAGGAGTCAGCTGATCCATGATTCTCTCTCATCATTGATGTTTCTATCTCTTGCTCCCTCTCCCTTCCTATCTGAAATCAATAAAGATATATATATATATATATATATATATATATATATATATATATATATTTAAATGTACTGACTCAGGTTATAATACAAGGGAAATTTTGCACCTTGAGTTGGGGATGGGGAAGTGACTGCAAAATCACTGATATCCATGCGCTGTGGAAGACATGTGCACCCTGTATTTTCCCCTACTTCCCCCTTATGAGATGGGAATTGTCCTCTGTGTGCGCATTAATAGGGAGGTGGAAAGAAAGTCACGAATTAAAACCATTTCATGGTAAGTGCCTGTGCCTTTTCAGCTGTATGCTTCTCTTTGTAGAACTCTCAAGTCAGGAAAATCATTCAGGTGAAGACTATGCATTTTGATGTTAACACATTCCACTCTTACGGATAGACAACCAGTTAACAACATGAAATGAGGCGGTGATGGTTTTCAAAATGAAATAATGTTTGATGTCACCTTGAGTTTCTCTCTGAACTTTGGCCACGTTGTGGAAAAGCGAGGAGGAGGGGAGCAGCTCTGTCAAGCACAGAATTACACAGGAGGGAAAAAATTAATCTAAATACTGAGGGAGAAGCCTGTGTTCTCTTGGATGATATTTAGCAGCAAGAGCAAGGAGAGGGATGTTTCTTTCTTTGTGTAATGTGCAGTAGTTACAATAAACACAAGATTTCCAAATCTCAGAGGACTCTCTTGACAGTTGCTTGATAACAGCTTTTTTCATTCCATAGTTTTGACAGTTTGTGTGTGTTACCATATCTAGTGTAAACTAAAACATCACTGTCATTCTGTTTTTCTTTTGTATGTGGCTTCTTTTTTTTTCATCTTTAAGATAATGAAAAAGATGGGCTTTTCACTTGTAGACTAGAGTAAGGCAAGTTGTGTGTGGAGATTAGCATGTGTTTATGAGTTTTGAAAGATCCGCGTTGACAGCAGAACACTGCCTTAAATGATTTTTTTCTTCATATCACTCCAGTGAAAGGAGAAGTGGGATGTGTAAGTTTTCTCTTAATCTTTTGATAAATAGCAAATCTTAGGCGTCTGTGTGGGCACCTATATTATTTATCTGTGGTAATTGAAAATGAACGAATACATTAAACATCTCTAGTGCTCCTGGCTGTGCAGCCTTTGAGAAATGGAAAGCTTGCTGCTGTCCTTGTCAGTTACCAGGGGCTTGCCCTGTCCCACCTGGGTGCTTTTCACCCAGGCCCCAAGTATCCTTCCGGTCACCTGGTGGATCGCCCCCTCGCACTTGCTTCTGCCAGTTCGTAGCTAAATGAAGTCATTGGTCTATTTTAGAAACAACAGGGTTTCGCTGTCTTGGGTTATTTATTTATCTGGTCTTTGTTTTTCTGGAGTAACCAGGGGTGGGCAAACTTTTTGACTCGAGGGCCACAATGGGTTCTTAAACTGGACTCAGAAGAAGGAGCTGCGGCCATGTTTCCCGACGTTGCCATGTTAACACTGCTGCTGGTGAAGGAGCGGAGGGGAGAGCAAGAGAACCCTCCACTCTTTCAGCTCCGCGGGCCGGATAGAACAGCCGAACGGGCTGTAGTTTGCCCACGGCTGGACTAGACTGTGTCAGCACTGTTTGCATGTTTGCAGGGGAAACGACAGTCCAGGAACACAGGTCAGGGTCATAGCAGTGATTGCTCATCAGGTGCAAACTTCTGGATCCCCCAAATTCAGGAAGGGGGCCCATTCTTGAGAGACCTTCCCCTCTCTAGCCCAGATAACCTTTGATTTGTAGAGACCTCGTGGGGTTATTTTACCATCAAACTAAATTTGCTGTATCGAAGCAGAGCTCCCAACGCCGTCATCTGGCATGTTACAGACAAATTCCAATTATTTTTCTACTTTGAGCTATTGTTAAACACTACAAGCTAGCTGACAGTAAAATTATAAATACAGGTGTTGTCACACTACACTATAATCAGAATTTTAATTTGAATTTTCATTTGTAAAGCCTTCCCCCCCCCTCCCTACAGGAAAATGGGAATAGAATTAGTTTTATTGACAGTGAAAAGACATTTTGAAAGCTTCCTAAATCATCACCTGTATTTAGCAGGAGGAAAAATTGTATATGTCCATGTAAAAAGAAGAGTTTTATGATCACATATTTACTCATTATATTTGGTGATAAATAAAACAGGGAAGACATGTTTGACAAATGATTGACGGAACTCACTAGGTTTTTGCTTCATCAGAACAATAGACAGACACAAATATATATTTTGCTTTTGTTTTGTTCTGCTATTACTAATGCCGACCTGTAGACAAAATCTTCTTCTAGCAAATTAAGTACAGCCTGTTGGAGTCTGCAGGCAGTGCTAAACTTTTTATTAGGCAATTTTCTCTTCTTACCCGGATTCATCATCTGTGGCACTCCTCTTCCCCCCCTTAGCGTGGTGGTTGGAGTGGGTTCCCCCTTCTCAAGTCCCTTTTTTTCTCTCAAGGCATTTAGTGTCGTGTCTGCCAGATTTCAGTGATGAGCAGCGAATTGCTTTTAAAGTGGGCATTATGCCAGTTCAGCAGCACAATGGAAAACCAATCTTCCACCGTTCTACTTTTGATGCTGTTATTGTAGCATTTTAGATAACTGCTGCCACAAAAAAAAAAAGAAAAAAAAAGATGTGCTCAATTGCTACCAGTTAGTCAAGTTAAATCCAGAGTAGCATTAAAATTACTCTGAAAACTGTTTGTCAGAGGTCGTGTGCCGTCTGTGGCTGCCGCACATAGGATAGATGTTCTGTTCTGGTGGGTTTTTTTTCCCCCTTTATTATTACTGTGACTGACCAGCTCTCTAAATAGCCCTTCAGTACCTGTTTACTTATTGTCTAAGCCTCCCTGTTGAAAAAATGTGTCAAACAGAAATGTTGAAAAGTTTCTTTAAAGTGCTGGAAATAGCAGGAGAGTGAGTTGTTCAGGGTGCTAGAGTTTGTACAGTGTGAAAGCAAAAAAAAAAAAAAAGAGTGGGGGGAGAGCAAGAACATAATTCTCTGGTTTCTATAGCAAGATTACTGTTTTCTTCTTTTTATCTTCACTGTTCAACCACTGGGTTCACTGTTCTACTTTTTTTTTAATAGCACAAATGGAATTTATCCTCTCCATCTCGACTCCCTTCCCCCTCCACTGGCTTTGCTTGTGAATGAAAGGGACTCCTACTATGACTATAGGACAGATGGCAGCTGTACATGTTGTATTTGATGTATTTTGGAGTGAGCCGCATTTTTAAATCCAAGGCCAATAGATGGGCTATTTTGAGGTCGGCAGTAACACTATACTTCACGCCTGCTCGCTCCATTTCCTCAGAATTTTAGACTTTAAAAATTACAGAAATAACCAAAAATCTGTGCTCAAAATAATTGAGCTGTGATCTAATGGATGCATTGCAGTAATAATAAAAGCAACTCAGACTTCTGGACTCCCTTTTTTCTAAAGAATATTTATTTATCTGTGTCTCTAATGGCCCTTTTTTCTAAAGAATATTTATTTATATGTCTCTAATGGAATTTTCTTATGTTAATCATATCAATTATATAATCAGACTCCAAACCTTATGAAGGCAAACATTTTTGTCTGTCTTGTTCATTCCTGTATCCCCAGGGCTTAGAACAATATCTGGCACATAATAGGCACTCAGTAAATATTTGTTGAATGAGTTAATAATTCATGTTTCTCCTGTGGGTTCATGGAATTGTAATATATTTACTTATTTGTATTTTTAAATCCAGCTAGAATGCCGAATTGTGCTCCTGAAGTATAGCAGCGATGCTAACTTATTTTTTCTATCCCTTCCTTCACCTCTACCCCATCCCAAATTGTCCTTGATACCCAGTGGGTACTTAATAAGTTTTTGCTGAGTGAACAAGTAGAGAAGCCCAAACACAGGTTATTTGCCAATGAGGGATATGGCCATTTGGTGGTAGAAATGAAGATAAATTAGTGCCCCACCAGGCAGTATTTGTTAAGTCTACAAGTTCTCCGCCTTATGGTTTTCCAGAGTTCTTTCTCATGTATCATATTGGTTTCCTGGGCTTATATTCAAGCCCATTTTAGAGCCATATTTTCTTTCCGTTTTTAATTTAAGAGCATTCTAACTTTTGCTAAAGCTCTGGTAATGATGCAGTCGGCTGTATCATTATAACCAACCCATTTCCTAGTGCCACCTAGATGACTCCATTGCAAGCTCTCCAGTGTGAGCGGCCCGGTCTTAATATGGGAAGGAGACTGCCCTGCGTGGTGGGAGGCGTACACGATAGCAGTTAAACCTCCCTTAGCACCATTTGCCTTTCCTGTGGAATTGCGATTTAGGCATTCTGTCATTCTGTTGTGTCTCCTACTACCTGCCTCCCCTGCCTCCCCCGCCCCCCAACTCCCTGCTTCCATCTGCAAAATGAAGAAAATGAGGGCCCAGAGGCTGCTTAACAAGGTCAGAGGCTTCAGAGAATCCAGTGACTTAATCAAGAACTGTACCATGTAAGAAGCACACCGCTTTCCCTTTTAATCATTGAGTCGTAAATGTGACATAGCTTTAAATGGATAGCAACAATTTGCAAATCAATAAGATCCATTGTATAATTAGCTTTGGACTCAGCATTAAAAAGTATACATTGAGGATTATGATAGTAAAAATGCAGAGCATTCTTTCTTGGCAGCTAAAAATGTGCGTATTAAACTTAAAGAAATGGAGGTGGTGAATTTTTCTAGCTACTAACAGATTATCTCAAAAGAATGCCTTGATAGAGGCCATTTTTTAAAGTAGCAGATAAAAATGATTTTCTTAAGTTTTACCACAAGGGTTATACATTTATTTGAGGAGAATCTGGGATGTGCAATAGAACATTCCCTAATGTGCTCATTTCATCTTTTTCTCTCCAGTATCATTTGTCCTTCATTCAAGAAGAGCCCAAAAAAAAAGGAACTGAAATAAGGATTCAGATTTTTATTAGAACAAATTTAAACACATGTTTTACCATACAGGCCCTAGCGTCAACATTTTACACTGGGGAAAAATGAACGTGTTCTTTCTAGCATCCTGAATCAACATTGACTATAATTTGAAAGACTTTCAGTTGCCTGGGCCAAAGATGGAAAAGCTTATAGAAGAGTGCTAAGGAGGACTTGTGCATTTTTAAAGCTAAATTGTGCAGACTAGGGAGTAGTCCCTTTGTGTCCCCCTACATAGAGTTTAGAGGAGAGTGCATGAACTTGATATATGGCCTTGCAAAAAGCCTCCTGGTCCTGTTTCCTCATGGGTATAATGCCTCTTCTGTTTAACTTATGGGATTGTTGTTAAGATGAAATATAGAATGTGTATGTTCTTAACCCTCTTTATATCAGGAATTGGCAGCCTTTTTCTATAAAAAGACAGAGAGTAAATATTTTCAGCTTTGAGAACTAGACAGTCTCCATTGCAGCTACTCAACTTCACCATTGTGGCCACAGACAGTACAGAAACAAATGGGCATGGCCGTATTCCAATAAAACTTTATTGACAGAAACCAGTGGCAGCCTAGAGTTGGCCTTCAGGCTATAGTTTGCTAACCCATGCTATGTAATAATGAAAGGTGTAAAATATTACCAACTATTTATTCACTGCTTCTAGTAAATAACCTCCCCCCCGCCCCAATTTGGGAGTCAGCCAGTATGGACAGTGCTTGGCCATCCTTATAGAAGAAGCCTAAAGAGACCCTCTCTCTTTTGAGAGAAAAACCTTTAGTCAGCCTTCCCAAATTCTTGCTCAATTCTATAGGGAGAATTTAAATTCCATTCAGCTTGTATTTATCAGTGTCTTCACTTTAGCCACCTTGTCTCACAGGAGCCTCCTCTTTGTAATATTTTAAGCAATAAAACAAAATTTAAAAAAAGAAAGTGTTCCTTCCTTAGGACAGTTCATTTCCTTCAGGCCTTGAGTTAGCTGTGGTAGAGAAGGGGTGCCAGGCCCTAGCCAGTTTGGCTCAGTGGATAGAGCATTGGCCTAAGGACTGAAGCGTCCCAGGTGTGATTCCTGTCAAGGGCACATACATCGGTTGCAGGCTCAATCCCCAGTCCCAGTTGGG
>NC_138078.1:17330743-17548243 GCF_964212035.1 Myotis nattereri
ATCCCCAGTGTGGAGACGTGCAGGAGGCAGCCAATCAATGATTCTCTCTCATCATTGATGTTTCTCTCTCTCTCTCTCTCTCTCTCTCTCTCTCTCTCTCTCTCTCTCTCTCTTCTTCTCTCTGAAATCAACAAAAATATATTTGAAAAAAAATATGTTTGAATCAACTGTGAGCAATAATTCTGATTCTAAAACCCGTTGGGAACTTGAAAGGATATTACCTTCCTTGGATGCCTCTTCTGTTCTAGACCCTCTATTTCCTTCAACAATTTTTGAAGTATTTTTTGCCTCTTTTCATAGGTGAAGAAAGTTGAGGAAAATTCCCCAGGATTAAAGATCTAGAAGGTTGCACAACTGAGAGTCAAGCCCTAGATATCTTTATCCTTGAAGGCCATTCTTTTTATGATTCCTTTAAACTCCTTACTCTGATCTTATGGAAAACATACCCACTAGCTGTAGAGAAATATGAGAGGATTACACATTGCTTCAACTATTGTTTCTTTTTTATATCATCAACTTAAAAAATATCTTCATCTCCATTTCTATTGTTTCTTGAAAGAGCTGAGGAGTAAGGAAGTATTATTTAAAAAAATATTTTTATTCACTTCACAGTGGAAGGGAGAGGGAGAGAGAGAAACATCAATGAGAGAGAATCATCGATCGGCTGCCCCCTGCACACTCCCTACTGGGGATCAAGTCCACAACCTGGGCATGTGTTCTGACTGGGAATTGAATAGTGACCGCCTGGTTCATAGGTCAATGTTCAACCACTGAGCCACACTCCGGGCAGGAAGTATTCTTTAGGAAAACAAACACAGGATTTGAAAAGACCACCCTATAAATCAGTAATATGGCTGCTATTTGTTCCTTTGTCCATTGAGCCAAATCTTTTACCCAGACATGGTACTGGGTTCTAAGACCTCAGTTTTGCTACCTGAAAATAGATGACATAATATAAATCCCCTATGCTTTGTATTTCTAACTGTGAAGCAAGGAGACACATCATCACTCTCAAAACAGTCATCCACTGGATACCCAGCTCTGTAGTGTGGACTTCAGAGAAAAGATTCCTCTTTAAGGGCTTTGAGTTCTATGGAAGAAGGGAAATGAACTTAACTTTTCATGGTTAGTTTCATAGTTGCTATGAATATAATTCTTTCAAGTGTTCATCTGAGGATAGGTAACACATTTTAACTACTTACCTGATCTGCTGTCCTTATTTCAGCAGACTTCTCCTCTGTTCTCAAAATCGCCTGCTCCACTCTGAACTTCTATTATCTTTTGTCCTTGTAAAGTTCCCACAGTGCCTTAATTAGGCTTTACACTGGGCGCTACTTCCTATAAGTTAGATAACTTCTTAACTCTTAGTTTCCTTTCCTGAAAACTAGGAATACAAATACTATCTGCCAAAGTTGTCAGAAGTAAAAATGGTAATATTTGTAAAGCCATTAGTCCAATGCCCAACTCAGTAAGTGCCAGCTGTTATTTTTCTTATTAATAATCATGTTATACGTTATAAAACAATCCCAGTTTTAAGCTATCTAAAGTTTTATTTTACTGAAGTGTTTACTCTTTTTTAAAAGAAAAATGTATACCATAGTTTCCAAAAGAATTTGCGAAAGCTTACCATTAAAGGCATATTAAAAATAAGGCTTAAAAATAGGGATAAAAATCAAAAGTCTGGCAAAGTGAACAGCGTCAGAAACATAATCAAGGCCACCACGGATTCTCCCCATCCGTATCTGAATGTCTTTTTTTTTTCATCAGGGGAATGTCAGAAATGATTGTTTTGGGAAACTTGACAATGCTCCAAAAACATTCCCCTTTGCTCTGCTACATTCTTTCCTCAATTCGAATGTACGTACTGCTTTCTTCCCCCTTGGTTCTTATCACTCCTATTTGGTTTAAACCTTTCCACTTGGCCCCCTGAGCATCATTTCATGGTGTCCTCAATCTCCTCACAAAATGTTCCTTCTCATTAGGAAAATTCTTGAACATACAGTCTTCTGACCCTACTCGGCCACACAAGAATGGGCCTTGGGCCTGAAACGCTTCCTTACCAAGAGACAGAGAGTCCTCACAGCTTGCGATGGGTTTATTACTGTGTGTGGGAACATCTTTTTCTGTTTTAGACTCAATGTGTGCTCCTTTGTTCTGCCTGAGCATGTGTCATGTGGCACCTGGCCAACCCCACTACTATATCTGTCCCCTGTGGAGAGGGGATGATACCCTTTGTTCTGTGGCACAAGAAGGGTGCTCGCAGGCCTGGAGGGATCTACTGGCCTTGGGAGACTCACGTCCATTACGGATTAAGCTAATCTTGCCGTCTCTTCTCTCTGTGAGTAAGGTGTTTTTCCATCCAGTGTCGGACTGTATTGCTTTCGTTGATGAATCTGATACCAAGATGCAGTGGGTGGAAGTGTTGGGATTTCTACTCCTGATAACTGGCACTTGCTGGACACTTCTGCCTTGCCCTAACTAAATCCTCCAAAGGTATTTCTTTCCTAATGGATGAGTCTTCTCTAACTGCCTACTAACTCAGGGTTGGGTGTTGGTATTGGCTTCCTCAGGGGAGAGTCTGCTCTTTATTGTACTTTTGCATTCTTTTGTGCCTGTTCTTCTGAAGCTCATGACTTCTATCTGCCTTCCCCAGTACTTTTCTTGTGGCTGTCCTTGGACTTATTGTTCATGTCATTATCTGTTGGATATTTGATACCTGGCTCACAACATTCTTTTCTACCCTGACATCATTGTGGTAGAATGAACAGGGAAGCCATATATAACAAATATATCTCTTCCTATCTTGATCTGTACTTCAGTGAATATCACTTCCATTCCACTCAGCCAGCTATTCTCATAAAAATACCCTGTCACCACTTAGAATTGTTTCTCCTTGTAAATCTTAAAAATTTGCCTATCTGACCTTTTCACTCCACCCCACAGTTCTTCCAGTTCCCTGCTTTCATTTTCCCACCTTCCCTTTTCTTTGCTCTCATTGAGACCTTTGGTATTATGACCCCTCTAGTTTATTCTTCTCAGTTCCCTTATGATCCCCTTATCCATAGATGATCACTTTCTCCATTCTCTTGACAATATCCTTATTCATCATGTGCCATTGTTCCAAGAAGAAACAAACAAATACGTTGAAAGCCCGGCAACCCTCTCTGCATGTCATTGGAACTTTAAATCTGGGCCCCTGTGTACCTATAGACATAGTTGCATTTTCTTAGCATGATGCCACTGCAAATCTATGATTTCCATCCTTAGCTGGCTGTCAACATTGATTCTTTCCCATTCATTTCAGCATCTGTGTCCATCTCCACTCTGTTCAAATTTACTACTCCACCATCTCATTACTCTCTTTGTATACAATTCTGGCTACTACTGTGTATCTTATAAAGGAAAATAAAAACTAACTTCTTCAGCTTCTGCTGAAGAAAACTTCTAGCCTGTCTCAAATGGAAAGGGTATCTTATAGCTAAGACTAAGCTTTCACTCATACTCTGGATGCCAGTGACTCCTGACTTCTTAGGAATTATATTTTCTAATTTTGTCCACTGTCTTGTGTCCCATTCTATAAACTAAATAAAACCCTCAAACTTTCTCTTGAAAGCCACTATACTCTTTCTTTCCTTTCACAGCCATACTTCATGATGGTGTTACTTATATCTTGATCCCTTCATTTCCTTATATCCCATTAACTCCTCAACCCACTGAGACTTTAAAGTTGTTCTTAGAATTGGTTCTGAGCTTATAGGAATGAATAGGGCAGTGGAAATAGGGATACTGTTTTATTTTATTTTATTATTTTTAAATATTTTTATTGATTTCAGAAAGGAAGGGAGAGGGAAAGATAGAAACATCAATGTTGAGAGAGAGTCATCGGCTGCCTCCTGCACACCCAACACTGAGGATGGAGTCCATAACCTGGGCATGTGCCCTTGAGTAGAATCAGACCTGGAACCCTTCAGTCTGCAGGCTGACGCTCTATCCACTGAGCAAAACAAGCTAGGGCTAGGGATACTGTGTTAAGTGATTGTTCAAAGGAAATTCCTTTTCAACAAGAGAGAAAAAGGTCCTATCCCTAAAATTCAAAAGGAAGTGATTGATTTTCAATTTTATAACAGAGATATTGGTCAATATTATAGGTATTTTATAAAATATGAAGAAATGTTCTGCATTTGTGTCCATTGTTTCAACTAGCAACTGGGGAACAGCAAGTGTATGATTGCACTTTCTGCTGAAAAACTCTTAAAACAGCCAGTTTGTGCTTTTGAGAGGAAAGCTATACATAGCTATGTGAAAGGAAATCTCATTGGAAATGAGTCTGGAAACAGTGAAAGGAGGGCTCTCATGCACACACTTGTTGCAGTTACTGTAAGTACCCCAGCAGGGAGAAGCTTGCTTTACATACCCCGGCAGGAAGAAGAAGATTTTATACCTGCCCAACCACAACCTAGCTAATGAGAAGTTATCAGGACTCCATCCACTTGCTAGTGTTCAAAGTACTGTCTTTTAAATTTCCTCCTTCCCTCTATAAAAGAATGTTCCTCTCCTCTGTTCTCTGGACTTGCCTGTGGTTTACTTTTTTTTTACTTAAAAAAATAGGTTTTTATTGATTTTTTTTAGAGAGAGAGGAAGGGAGAGGGAGAGAGAGATAGAAACATCAGTGATGAGAGAGAATCATTGATCGGCTGCCTCTTACATGCCCCCTACTGGGGTTTGAGCCTGCAACCCAGGCATGTGCCCTGACTGGGAATCGGACCAGCGACCTCTTGGTTCCTGGGTCGACAACCATTGAGCCACATTGGCCTTGCGTGGAGATATATATATATATATATATATATATATATATATATATATATGACTTTTCTAAATAATATATAATCATATATAATCAACCCCACCTTGGGTGAAGTATCAGAGTATCAGTAGAAAGAAAACAAACTTCCTCAATAAAAATAGTTTTGAATTTATAAAAGTTTACAAAATCATGGAAAAGATACTGGAAAAAGTTAAGGGTGGGGCTTATCTATTGCCTGCAGTTTAGTTCCTTATAACAATTATTCATTAGTATTTTTGGGTGTGTATGTATGCACGTGTGTGTATGAATAAAAGTAAAATAAGAATTTAAGAAGCATCACTATATATATTTTTCAGAAATAATGTATAGAGCATGATTCATTATATTTAAAA
This sequence comes from Myotis nattereri, assembly GCF_964212035.1. Taxonomy (NCBI): domain Eukaryota; kingdom Metazoa; phylum Chordata; class Mammalia; order Chiroptera; family Vespertilionidae; genus Myotis; species Myotis nattereri. The sequence continues at coordinate 17,335,940 of NC_138078.1, forward strand.
GCTTCAGGTTATAATTACTGAAATTTGTAGTACAGGTGGTAAAATGTCTAGGAGGGAAGGTTGGCTGGAACTAGCCATGACCTTGCTCAGGTATATATTTTGGGTAAATTCACACGCCAGGATGCCAATAGATTAAGGTATTAAAATAACTGCCAATGTGTGTTTAACTGCACTTTCACTTGTGATCAATTCAATACATAATCCAAAGTTTGCTTTGCTGAGTAAGACACAAAGCTGAGGATAATGCTATGGAAAGTCCCTCAGCTAAACTAGATGAACACATCTTTCTACTCAAGGAGTTGCTTTATTACTGATACCAGGGTATTTGAAGCCCCTTGGCAAGCACTTCCTTTGAAAGAGCTGTGGATCCATTGTTAAAATTTCATACGTATTCATCATTTTATTTATGCTCCACTGTGATGTTCTGTAAATACCACTTTCTCTTTGTATCTCTTGGTACCATATTCTGTGTTGCAGTTTTGGCATACATAAATTCCTGTTTTGCCTGGGGCAGTTTTCTCAAGGCTGGCTTCACATTAGAATCACCTGAGGAGACTTTAAATATATCAATTTAATCAATTAAATCAAAAGCCCTGCCCTGGGGCTCAAGCATTGGCAAGTTTAAAAAACTTCCCAGGGGATTCTTTTTTCCATTGATTTTTAGAGAGTGGAAGGGAGGGGGAGAGACACACAGAGAGAAACATGGATGTGAAAGAAACACATGGATCAGTTGCCTTCCGCCCACGCCCCGAGCAGGGCCAGGGATCCAAGCCTGCAACCTAGGTAAGTGCCCTTAACCAGAATCGAACTCGGGACCCTTCGGCCTCCCAACCGGCTAGGGAAAAAACTTCCCAGCAGATTCTGGTGCATAACCAGGGCTGGAAACACTGGGCTAGAGCCTACGAGAAGGCTACTTATTTAACCTTTTTAATCTATTTCCTCCCTCAGGGTCGATTGATTAACTTATAATTCTACATAGCACCTTCCTGTGTTTATTTTCAGAAGGCAGTCTGTTTACGTATTTTCAAGTTCTTGGGGCTATCTCTTTGTGGCCTCAAAGAAAAGTCAATAAGAGACAAATGATTTAAACTGATTTAACTTTGCCAAGTTAGGGCATTTTCTCACTCTTTCTCAATATTTGAATGTGCAGTGTTTCTCATCCTTGACTGAACTCGTGTGAAGTTGATTGTACCTGGGAAATGTTGAAACTATTGATGCCCTTGTAGGATCCAATACTAGACATTCTAATGAAATTGATCTGAGGTGCAGCCTGGACATTGGGATTAAAACCTCCTACAAAACAACTCCTCCCCCTCCCCCCCGTGGTGCTATAATAGACTCTTAGCAGAAAACTTGTAAAGATTGGTAAACTGCCTGTTAGGTAAATGATATGCCTAATCCATGCTCAAACTGAGGCTGAAAATCCAGCAATTCCCCTGGAAGTCAGTTAGCCTTGGTTACATCTGGGAATTGCTTAGGACCAAGGAGCTTTAAAAAGTACTGAAGCCTGCCCTAGCTGGTTTGGCTCAGTGGATAGAGCGTCGGCCTGTGGACTGAAGGGTCCCAGGTTTGATTCCAGCCTAAGGCCACATGCTGGGGTTGCAGCCTCAATGCCCAGTAGAGGGCGTTCAGGAGGCAGCCAATCAATGATTCTCTCTCATTGTTGATGTTTCTCTCTCCCTCTCCCTTCCTCTCTGAAATCAATAAGAATATATTTTTAAAAAAGTACTGAGTCCTGGCCCAGCAATTATTTGTTATTAGTCTGCTGTGTAGCCTGGGTTTCAGGGCTCTCAAAAGCTTCCCTGGTAATTCTGATATGCAGCCAAATTTGAGAACCACAATTTAGCCTGGCCTACCAAATTCATACTTGTTTAGTCAATTTCAATAATGTAAGTCATAGCGGGAAGGCCGGGGAGGGTTGGGGGGCAGGAGGGAGGGGGGTAAGAGATCAACCAAAGGACTTGTATGCATGCATATAAGCATAACCAGTGGACATAAGACACTGGGGGATAGGGGAGGCTAGGGGACTGTCAAGGGCGGGGGGAAAAAAAGGACACATATGTAATACCCTTTGTAATACTTTAAGCAATAAAAAAAATAATGTAAGTCATATTATGGATGTCAGGAAGGATACCTGCATGTGAATTTCATTAACTTAATAAATCAATAATATATTCTTATTTTCTTTACCCCAACTACAACATTTATTTAAGAATAAAAGGACAGCCCTAGCTGGTTTGGCTCAGTAGATAGAGCATTAGCCTACAGCCTGAAGAGTTCTGGGTTCGATTCAAGGGCCCATGCCGGGGTTGCAGGCTCAATCCCCAGTAGGGGGTGTGCAGGAGGCAGCAATCAATAATTCTCTCCCATCATTGATGTTTCTATCTCTCTCTCCCTCTCCCTTCCTCTCTGAAATCAATAAAAATATATTTAAAAAAGAATGAAAGGACAAAACTGTGAAAATTAAGTATGGGACCGAACCCTATAATTCATTATTTTGAGTTACTTATTCTTCATACTCCTGTTACTGAATTATTGCTTTCTTTGGTCTGATTTCTTTGTCATGTTGAATGCAAGGTTCTAGAAAGCAAGCCTAATCTCTTTAACCGGTTTTGTTGAGCATTTAACACACATATACAGTAGTCCCTCCTTATCCAAAGTTTTGTTTTCCACGGTTTTATTTACCCGCTGTCGAACATGGCCTGGAATATTAAATGGAAAATTCCAGAGATAAATAATTGATACCTTATAATTGCATGCCATTCTGAGAAGTGATGAAATCTCTCAAGGTCTTATTTTGCCCTGTCCCACTAGGGAAGTGAATTCAGATGTGCCGAAGAGAGGCCATAAATGGCCTCCTTTAAGTGAAAAGGCGAGTTACAGTGCAGTAAGAAATTTAGAGAGAGAGAGAGAGAGAGAGAGAGAGAGAGAGAGAGAGAGAGACCACATAACTTTTTTAATAGTATATTGTTACAATTTATATTACTAGTTATTGTTGTTAATGTCTTACTGTGAGTAATTTAGAAGTTATTACAGGTATGTATGTGTAGGAAAAACATAGTCTAAGTAGGGCTTGGGAGTATTAGTGGTTTCAGGCATCCACTGGGGCTCTTGGAATGTATCCCCAGTGGATAAAGAGGGACTGCTGTAGATCTTTCCAGATTTTAATTCAATTATTAATCATTTTTCTGGAGTTCAATTAGACTTTCATAAATAGCTCTGATTAGATTCCCACTAAGGCTGCTGCTCAGAGCCCAGTAGGCATGCAGGGGTACAGGTGAACCTAGGTTTGATATCAGGCCTCTTTTCCAGTTAACCCTTGGAGAAGTAAAAGAACCATGACATCCCTGCTGAGCAGGCCTTCCAGAGACTGGGCTTCTCCCTTTATTTATTTTATTTTATTTTTTATTGTTTAAAGTATTACATATAGTATCACATATGTCTCTTTTTCCCCCCATTGACCTCCCTCCGTCCACCCCAGCACATGCCCTCATCTCCCTACTCTCTGTGTCCATTGGTTATGCTTATATGCATGCATTCATGTCCTTTGGTCAATCTCTTACCACCGCCCCCTACCTTCCCACTGAGGTTTGACAGTCTGTTTGATGCTTCTCTGTCTCTGGATCTGTCCTTGTTCATCAGTTTATGTTGTTCATTATATTCCACAAATGAATGAGATCATGTGCTATTTATCCTTCTCTGACTGGCTTATTTCACTTATTATAGTGCTCTCCAGTTCCATTCATGCTGTGGCAAATGGTAAGAATTCCTTCTTTTTTACAGCAGCGTAGTATTTCATTGTGTAGATGTACCACTGTTTTTTAATCCACTCATCTGCTGATGGGCACTTAGGCTGTTTCCAAATCTTAGCTATTGTAAATCGTGCTGCTATGAACATAGGGGTGCATATGTCCTTTCTGATTGGTGTTTCTGGTTTCTTGGGATATATTCCTAGAAGTGGGATTACTGATCAAATGGCAGTTCCATTTTTAACTTTTTGAGGAAACTCCATACTGTTCTCCACAGTGGCTGCACCAGTCTGCATTCCCACCAGCAGTGCACGAGGGTTCCCTTTTCTCCGCATCCTCGCCAGCACTTGTCCTTTGTTGATGACAGCCATTCTGACAGGTGTGAGATGGTATCTCGTTGTTTTGATTTGCATTTCTCAGATGATTGGTGACGTTGAGCATGTTTTCCTATGTCTCTTGGCCTTCTGTATGTCCACTTTTGAGAGGTTTCTATTTAGGTCTGTTGCCCATTTTTTGATTGGGTTGTTTATCTTCCCTTTGTTAAGTTGTATGAGTTCCCTGTAAATGTTGGAGATTAAACCCTTATCAGAGATGACATTGGCAAATATCTTCTCCCATGCAGTGGGCTTTCTCGTTGTTTTGTAGATGCTTTCTTTCGCTGTGCAGAAGCTTTTTATTTTGATGTAGTCCCATTTGTTTATTTTCTTCTTCGTTTCCATTGCCCTAGGAGCTGACTTCTCCCTTTAAAAAGAGTGTCTTTTGAAAGGAAAACTCATGTATTTAACTAGTGACAATAAAATAAAGGAGAAAATGTTGATATTTTGGGAACCAACATACAATGTTTATTTTTTATTATAGTTTAACAAAATTGCCAATACCCTTAAAGAAAGCATTTTCATGAAATTGACATCCTTGGCAGAGAAAGAGCCAGATTTTCATTTGCAAACAGTTGCCACTAGGGGTCACCATTACAATTGCTAAGCTTTGCCTACGGTTTTGAGCTGTGGCTGCAACTTGCCAAAAATGAAGGGGAAGGTGGGGAAAGGATTAATATCCTTCAAGGGGCTTCTTTTTCTCAGTAATTCAGGGAGGCATTGCTCAGGTACGAAGACAAATATGTCTGTTTTGTGGGTAGGGTGCTCACCTGTGGTAAGAAGGGATTCCATCAACTGTCTTGTCTGTCTAATAGAGAAAACAGTTTCTCATGGTCACAGCTCATCTCCGAGGTCTGTGCCATTCCTCAAAGGGAATGATCAACATGTGCTTTTCCGCCCTTCTGAATTTTTTTTTCAAAAATTTAACTAGGATTTTCTGCAGCATGTTTTTAAATCACTCGCTTGTTTTCTTTAGTTTATGAGTACCAAGTCAGTGTCTTATGTTATTAGTCAATACATTGTTTCTGCCTAGAAAATCCCTTCAGCTATTTGCTTCTTACATATTAAATCACTGCCATTGTTGTTACATGAGGGGAATGTAATAAATAAGTATGCCAAAACCTGAGTGCCCTAGAGGGGGAGTCAGTGTAGGACAAAAAGGGCTTTTGGACTGACTACGTGAGGATAACGTGTGAGCACATTCTGCAGTACAGACACTCAGGGCAGGAAGTCATGCAGGAGAGGGCGGATGACAGCAGATGGCACTCCTGGCTGCATCTTTAAAACAGTCATCTGAACTATAGGGTAGACTCCACTCACATACACCTCCCCTTTCCATATAAGCCTCCTGACCTTCATTGTTTACTCAGTACATTTCATCCACATGAACTGAACACTTCCACGCTGGGAGCCACAGTGAAAACAATGCAAAAAACAGAACCGTTGCCCTCAAGTCCAGCTACCTGAGTTGTGTCCTGTGTACCCAAGGGCTCTCACCTCAGAAGTACCTCCATCCCTAGCCGGCTTGACTCAGTGGATAGAGCGCTGGCCTGAGGACTGAAGGGTCCTGGATTCAATTCCGATCAAGGGCACATACCTGGGTTATGGGCTCAATCCCCAGCAGGGGGCATGCAGGAGGCAGCTGATCAATGTTTCTGTCTCACCGTTGATGTTTCTCTCTCTCTCTGAAATCAATGAAAATATATTAAAAAAGAGAAGTACCTCCACAGCCTCAGTCACTATCTTGAAATTCCTGGTATTTTTGTAAGAGGGGCGCCCTGCATTTTCAGTTTGCTTTGGCCTGGCAAAGTATGTAGCTGGTCCTGAGTGTCCTGAATGGGGGAAGCAAAGGAAGTATAATCAGTAATATGATGCTAAAATGTGAAAAGTGGGCTACTACCTATATGAATCAAATATTGTAAAAAGAGTATTATCCTGTCTGCAGGGAAGCGGAGAAAATTTAGAAAGGTTTCATTTGTGTCTCACATATTACCAAGTACCTGCTATGTGCAAGGTACTATGCTAAATGCTTCAGAGGATTCAAAAAAGAATTGGCCATGAACACTGCCATCCATCTCATGTTAACTCAGTGTATGAAAAACATATAGGGCAGAATGGGTTTCATATGATTAAGCAGCACATGTGGCTAGGATGGAATATTAATGTGAATGATCCATCTTTCCTACCTTCATGCTTTCTTTCTTTATTTTTTTAAAAAAGGATTTTTACTAGAGGCCCAGTGCATGAGATTCATGCACTGGGGGTGGGGGGTTCCTCAGCCTGGCCTGCACCCTCTCACAGTCCAGGACCCCTCAGGGGATATCTGCCTGCTGGCTTAGGCCCAATCCCTCTCGCAGTCTGGGACCCCTCGCTCCTTCTGCCTGCCTGCTTGCTGCTCCTTACCACTTGGCTTGCTGCTCCTTAGTGCTGCCATGACCCCGGCTTCTGGCTGAGCAGCTCTCCCCCTGTGGGAGTGCACTGACCACCAGGGAGCAGCTCCTGCATTGAGGTCTGCCCCCTGGTGGTTAGTACGTATCATAGCAACTGGTTGTTCCACTGTTTGGTCAATTTGCATATTAGGGTTTTATTATATAGGAAGGATTGATTTCAGAGAGGCAGGGAGGGGGAGAGATAGAAACATCAATAATGAGAGAGAATCATTGATCAGCCACCTCCTGCATGCCCCCCCACTGAGGACTGAACCCACAACCCAGGCATGTGCCCTTGACCGGAATCGAACCCGGGACCCTTCAGTTCGCAGGCTGACACTCTATCCACTGAGCCAAATCAGCCAGGACCATGCTTTCTTTTTCTAATCTATCCCAGGCAGATCTGGTAAAGCCATTTTTTTTTAATACACTCCTTTGATAAATCTCTTATTCAAATCCTTATTCAATCCTTATCCTTCTTCAGATAAAGTGTAGACCCTTAGCATAACTTCAAGATACCTTGCTTCAGTCTTCATTAGGTGAAAACCTAATGCATTATTATTATCCTACATGATACCTTCTGTTTTGGCCAAAGTGGGCCATCTGAAGTCCTAATGTGTTAGTTATATTTTGCTGTATAACAATTTACCCACAAATTTAGTAGCTTAAACAAGAAAAAATTAGCCCTAGCTGTTTTGGCTCAGTGGATAGAACATTGGCCTCTGGACTGAAGGGTCCCTGGTTCAATTCCAGTCAAGGGCACATGCCTGGTTTGTGGGCTCAATCCTCAGTGGGGGGCGTGGAGGAGGTAGCTGATCAATGATTCTCTCCCATCATTGATGTTTCTATCTCTCCCTTCCTCTCTGAAACCAGTAAATATATATATATATATATATATATATATATATATATATATATATATATATATTCAGATTCAGGAACCATAGACATGTCTTTTGGGGACTTCATGCTAACAGGATCCATTAAATACCCATTAATTTAGCCTTTGACATGATATACCAGTAAGGCCTTATTTCCTCCATCTGATTCATAAGAATATTATGATAGTTGTCATGCAAACTCAGGGGTGGGGTGAGAAGGAAGGTGCCAAAAGGGGAGAGGGACCTTTGAGATTATGAGCTCGCTGTTTGTCTTTGATCTTGGGTATCTGTCTTCCGCTATTTATCTTTAATGGTTGTCCTAGGACCTGGGCAAAGCTTGTCACCATGGGGCTAAATGTGAAGGTACATTGTCAAAGGAGAAGGTGACTTTCAAATAATGACCTGAAATTATTACACAGTATCCTGTGACATATCTCCTGTGGCCCCGCCTCAGTCAGAGCTCTGGAAGTTTGGTGTGGAGTAGGATGATGCAATTGCAAGTTTGGAAGGAATTGGGTATGTTGTATAACTCATGTCTGAATTCACTTTATATTTTATTTTATTTGTTAATCCTCACCCCCTGAGGATATTTTTTCATTGATATTTAGGGAAAGTGGAAGGGAGAGATGAGAGAGAGAGAGAGAGAGAGAGAGAGAGAGAGAGAGAGAGAGAGAAGAGAGAAACATCGACGCGAGAGAGACATCAATTGGTTGCCTTCCTCATGTGCCTGAGGATCGAACCTGCAACCCAGGTATGTGCCCTTGACCGGGAATTGAACCCACGACCCATTGGTGCAAGGGCCGACATTCCAACCACTGCACAACACTGGCCAGGGCTGAATTCCCTTTAAAAAGCAGCCTCTGTCACATAGTTAAGTCCATACATAAGTTTAGTGACAGGGAAGTTTTACTGTACAGAAGTCCGGCTGTGCATTGAACTGGACTCTATCTTCTTATAGCTTCTTCTATTGGCCCTCTGGGGGTCATAATGAGAAAATTGAATCTCTCACTAAACAGTTGTTTAAATTTTTCATTCAGTGGGATTCCTAAGCACAAGTCAGCTAGTACATCTCTGCTCTCTTGATGAAACAGGAAAAAGATACAAAGCTTTTCATTTTAAAACCTAGCCCTGCATCGGATGTGACTCTACTGTACATAACTTAAATCCTCTTGCTTCCAAGACTTGTCCCCCTCCCTCCCATGGTCTAGTTTCAACCTAGCAGCTAGAATTTGTTTATTCATTTTATACATTTTTAGAGTTAACTTTAAAGTATTGAAGTCAGAACATGTCATTTTTCTGCTAAAAATCTATCAGTGTCTCCACATTTCACACAGAATGCATCCACACTGACCACCTTGTTGTTCTTGGAAACACCTCTACATTAGGGTTCTTACTCTATTTTTTTAAAAAAATATGCTTTTTATTTATTTCAGAGAGGAAGGGGGAGGGAGAGAGAGATAGAAATATAAATGATGAGAAAGTCCTTGATCAGCTGCCTCCTACACAATCCACATGGGGGATCAAGGCTGAAACCCGGGCATGTGCCCTTGATGGGAATCTAACATGGTACCCTTCAGTCTGCAGGCCGATGCTCTAGCCACCGAGTCAAACCGGCTAGGGCAAGTGTATGTACTTTTAAAATCTGAATTAATCAGGGAATACCCTTTGCAAAGGTAAACAACGTATTTCCCATAAACCACCAGAAAGGAAAACTTTAAGACAAATCTCTAACCGGTTCAGAATTCTGATTTATTTGAGGGGTATGTTTATCACAAAGGTGATCCCTCCTCTCATACACAAACACCCCTCATTTATATTCATTCTCTCTCTCTCTCTCTCTCTCTCTCTCTCTCTCTCTCTCTCTCTCTCTCTCCTCTCCCCCTCCCTCTCTCCCCAGAAAAACTTGTTCCAATAAAAGAAAAGTGAGAAGGGTTGTAGTCTCTGTGGAACTTCCCAAGCAGTTCTCCCCTTGGGCACTTTCTACCCCAGAGATGTTGCCCAGGACCCCTCTGCATTTGGAGATACTCTGAGCTGCATTACCATATTCTGTTTGTGGTTTTGAGGATCTGGGATTTATATTCACTGTTGTAATGCATTCAGTCCTATTTCAAAAACATTTCTAGAACACCTACCTTGTGCCAATTACTGTGTAGCTATCATTATGAAGATGTACACGAGCCTCCCCTCTTGGGGGCCTCACAACTTATTAGGGGAGATAAAGATGCAAAAGAGACAAGCAAAGCATAGTATACTATGTGCACAAGGTGCACAAGCAGGCAGGGAGCAGGCAGGGCACAGGGTCTAAGTGCGAAGGGGAGATGTTCAGGGAAGTCTTCACAGAGCAGCCCTCACTTTTTATTTGTAGAGAATGTGGGTGAGGCTTTGTTTCCATTAGATGGCATTGTAGCCAAGGAGACCAGGAAAACTTGAATTCTGCCTCCACTCAGAATTGGGTAATTCCCTCCTCTGTGAGCTTCCTAAGGAAACCATGCTCATGAGAAGTAGAAAACAAGAGTCTCAAAAGATTAGAAAACATAAAAGATTATAAAATCTAAGATAGTGGTTGTGCGCTTTGCTCTAATATGGGTGTAGCACTTAGGATAGTAAATGTTTCCTACATGTTATTCTTCCTAGGTTCCAGCATTTAGAAATGACCTCATACTTTCTACACTGCCACCTTAATATTGCTGCTCCCTAAATCTCTGTGTCTTGTACATTTAGCATCTCATAGGATAGCTCCCTTTTCACACATGGTTTTGACTATTTCCCATTAACCAGTGTCTTCCAAATCTAATTCATACCTCTAGCTCTTATGTTCCCCCCCCCGCTGAGCTTCTTACTTACATAGCCAACTATCTCCCCTAAGAATTGCATCCAATATCTCTTCACTTCACCTGCACCCTGCCTTGTTATTCCTGTATTTCTTAAAAATATATTTTTATTGATTTCAGAGAGGAAGGGAGAGGGAGAGAGCGATAGAAACATCAATGATGAGAGAGAATCATTGATCGGCTGCCTCCTGCATGCCCCACACTGGGAATCGAGCCTGCAACCCCAGGCATGTGCCCAGACCAGGAATCCAACCATGACTTCCTAGTTCATAGGTTGATGCTCAACCACTGAGCCATGATGGCCGGACTTATTCCTGTATTTTTAAATATTGTATCTATATATAAAAAAGTCAAAGCAATGGTCGAACAGTAGCTATGGCATGCACTGACCACCAGGGGGCAGACACTCAATGCAGGAGCTTCCCCCTGGTGATCAGTGCGCTCCCACAGCAGGAGCGCTGCTCAGCTTACCAATGGGCGCCAGGTTCATGGCTCCTGGCCCTGGCATGGGGACTGACTGGGCATAAGCCCACGGCCGCTTCTCCGGTGCCGTGTGAGGAGCAAGGCTGCAATGATGAGCCGAGCGGCAGCTACACGGTCATGCGTGCACCAGTATCGCCCTAAGACGGGCACGCGGAGACTGCAGCGGAGTTGCAGTGAGCCTACCCAGCAGCTGCAGTGGTGGCAGGCTCAGTGGGCCAGGATAAGTGGGAGTGGCCCAGCACCTGGCCCGGGCTCAGACTCCTTCCCAGCCACCTGCTGTTTTGTGCACTGCTTCGTGCTGTGCTGTGCTGTGCTGTGTGGGATAGATGCGGACAGTGGGCTGGAACCCAAAGAGCTGGTGGGTAAGGCCGGGCTGCGGCAGCGCGGAGATCCACTGATCCCCACAGACCAGGCCGAGGGACCCCACCAGTGCATGAATCTATGCACTGGGCCTCTAGTTAGGATATAATCCAGATACTACCTGGCCCCAGTTCCAGGTCACAAGAATGTGGTAACCAGGAGAACATGCTAAAATAAACCCTATGCCAGAATCTGGAAAGCCATGTAGGGGTCAAGGACAAACAGATACCTGAAAGAAACTCAACCATTTAAATATCAATCACAAAGAGGTAAGAAATGAAGAGAAAGCTTTGTCATAAGCCAGAAAGATGGAGGTCTGGGAAGTTGAAGGACAACTGAGGAAGGGTTTTACTGACTTAGTTCTAGCTCTAGCACTCATCTTGTGTAGTATACCTGGTGTTTAGCTCCTGTTGTTCAGTAGACAAAATATCACTGTGCTGGGGAAAATGGTGCATGGCCCAACTTGACTTCTATATTATACATCATTCCACTATAAGAGAATACCATACACTGGGTGACTTATACACAACAGAAATTATTTCTCACAGTTCCATAGTCCAAGATCAAGGTGCCAGCAAATTCAGAGTCTGGTGAGGGACCACTTCCTGATTCATAGTTAAACTTTTTGCTATGTCCTCACAGAGTGGAAGGTGTGAGGTTCCTGTCTAGGGTCTCTTTTATAAGGGCACTAATCCCATTTATGAGGGCGCTGTCCTCATGACCTAATCACCTCCCAAAGGTCCCCACTGCAAATATCCTCACATTGGGGATACATTATCCTTTGGGAGGATACATTTAGTCCATAGCAAGGTACCATTCCTATTTGGTGAGAAAACTGAGGACTAAAGAAGTTACATATCTTGTCCAAAGCCACATAATTCATGTACTTATTAAAATAGAATAGGCTATTATATGGGAAGAATTAACCCTGAAATCTAAACAGTTTAACACAATAGAGGTTTATTGTTCTTACTATTTTATTCTCAGAATATTACATGTACAGTGTGGGTTAGTGAGGGGCTCTGCTCTGTACAGTGTCTAAGAGAATCAAGATGATGAAGGCTCTGCCACATTGTATCTACATGATCTGGAACATGTTTCCTTGAAAGCAAATGTTGAAGTAATGGATGAGGCACACTGCTCTTAACTGCTTTCCCATTGGCCAGAACTAGTCATGTGACACCAGTCTAACTGGAAAGGTGGCTGGAAATAAGGGGCTGCAAATAGAATATTTGGCGAGCATTGTCTTTACTAAACTAGTGAGTGTTGGGGCAGATATGTAAACTCAGATTTGTTTAGTTTCAAATCTTATACCAATTTCATACCTAACCCTCTGAAGGGCAGGGTCTCTGGACTCAAGGTCAGGTGTCAGGGAGAGTCTAGGATACTGATTTTTTTTTCTAAAAAAATATTTTTATTGATTTCAGAGAGGAAGGGAGGAGAGAGATAAGAAGCATCAATGGTGGGAGAGAATCATCGATCGGTTGCCTCCTGCATGCCCCATACCAGGGATTGAGTCTGCAACCGGCATATGCCCTGACCAGGAATCAAACTGTGACCGTCTGGTTCATAGGTCGATGCTCAACCAATGAGCAACACCAGCTGGTGGGGATACTGAATTTCACTCAACAGGGCTGCTTGTTAGGATAGACCACCAAGAGAGTCTTACAGGACCAAATTGAATAGATCAAATGGGAGCCATCATACTAGAACAAGCACAGCACCACTGAATAGGAGGAAAGCCATGGAAGGAGAGAAGTGGGAAGGTTTCAAGGCAGAGAAAATATAATCAATAGAGATGTCAGAGTATAAAGGCCAGAGTAAACAAGGATTTGGAGACATCAAGCAGCAATCGATACAGAACAAGCAAAGATAAGATTGAGAAGCGTGTAGATGAAAGGCAGCTTAAGAACCAAGCAGGGACATAGCCCATGTCCACTGACTGCAGGGCCATAGACCCTCTCAGGGTGCCAACTGTCAAATCCCATGCTAGGCAGAAAGTGTCTGTAAAGTATTGAGATACTGTTTAACAATCCACCGATGACTATAAATTCCGTCACCAGTGGCTGCATGCCAATCTCGTTACTGCCATGAACTAAGTACGCCACTTTTGCTTTCATGGTTTCAAGTGCAGTCCAAAAATATTAAATTGAAAACTCTGGAAATAAACAATTCATAAGTTTTAGTCTCTCTCTCTCTCTCTCTCCTGTGCCTTTCTCCCATCTGAGATGTGCATCTCCTAAACTCTAAGGGTCCCCATGAGACTTGCAGCCAGGGGAGTAATGGGTAGTGGCAGCTAGTCCCTGGCTAACCCCCTGACCCTGTCTCCAAGGCCCCCTTTTCTCTGACTTTCCAATGAGCCAAAGCAGCCCCACCCAGGCTCTCTCCTGTTGCTTCTTCTATCCTAAGCCCTTCCTTGTTTCACTGTCCTCAGCTTTAATAAACATCCTTTCAAAAACCAACAATAATTCATGAGTTTTATTTATTTTTCTAAAATATACTTTTATTGATTTCAGAGAGGAAGGGAGAGGGAGAGATAGAAACATCAGTGATGAGGGAGAATCATTGATGGGCTGCCTCCTGCATGTCCCCCACTGGGAGTCAAGCCTGCAACCCAGGCATGTGCCCTGACCGGGAATCGAACCGTGACCTACTGGTTCATAGGTCGATGCTCAACCACTGAGTCACACCTGCTAGGCCATAAGTTTTCAATTGTACACCATTCTGAGAAATGTGATGAAATCTTGAGCCATCCTGCTTTGGTCTGCTTAGGACATGAATCATCCCTTGGTGCTGAGTCTCCATGCTGTATACACTGCCTGCCTATGAGTCACTTGGTAGCTGTCTTAGTTATCAGATTGACTGGGAGTGGTATTACTGTGTTTGTATTCAAGTAACTCTTATTTGACTTAACAGTGTTCCCAAAGTGCAAGAGTGGTGATGCTGGTCATTTGGATTTGGCAGGGAAGCTGTAAAGTGTATGTATGTATGTATAGGTAAAAACAGTGAAGGGGTTTGGTACTATCCACAGTTTCAGGCATCCATTGGGGGCTCTTGGAACATAACCCTGTGGATAAGGGAGGACTGCCATATGCTATATGTTTTCAAACCTCCATGCACGTTATCAGAGGGATCCCTTTCCTAGAATGCTTTTTTGCCCCATTTTCTTTCAGCTAAAATCTTCTCACTATTGTTGAAGCAATAGTACCAGAGAAAGTAGTCAGAACACACAAAAGATGCCTTTTGTTCCCATGGCAACCGGGGCTTATTTCTGCACTTACCACCTGATCTTTAAACTACTGATTTTTTGTAGGTAAGAACTTTGTATCCCATTACATAGCATAGATGATGCTCTATAAATATTTGTTGAATGAAGAGAGCTTCAGATTAATGTGTTTAGGTGTCATTTGATAGTGTTCCAGATCAAAGCTATGCATTAATTTAAGAGTGAATATAAACACTAAAATCCACATGTAAAAGATCAGAAGTATCTGGCATAAGTCAAGACTGTAAGTATCAGAGTTTTTTATTTGTTTTCTATGGAAAATAATAGCCTTTTTGTGAAATGTTTATTGTTTCTATTATTTTTCATATATCAACCTACTATTAGTGAGAGTTAATATGTTTTTTTTTAACTTAAAAGACAATATAATACAATAGTAAAGAAAGGTTTAAGCAAGGTCCACTTAAGAGATCACCAATTATTTTAACTGACACTAATAAAGAGAATTGTTCATCAGTTATTAGAGTACCAGAAAACCAAGGTGAGGACCTGGAGGTATACCGGTGGTAGTAACAGCAGGAAACTGTTAATGCTCCTGGGACTGTGGAAACAAAGGAAAGAGTTTGGGATTATTAAAACAGACCTCAGGGCCTGGCTGGCGTGGCTCAGTAGTTGAGGGTTGAGGGTTGAGGGTTGACCTATGAACCAGGAGGTCATGGTTTGATTCCTGGTCAGGGCACATGCCTGGGTTGCTGGTTTGATCCCCAGTGGGGGGCATGCAGGAGGCAGCCAATCAATGATTCACTCTCATCATTGATGTTTCTATCTCTCTCTCCCTCCCCATTCCTCTCCAAAATCAATAAAAATATATATGTTTTTAAAATATATATATATTTAAACAACAACAACAGACCTTGGAGGAGTCTTGAGGAACTGGGCTCAGAACTATGAAGATGGGGTGCAAGACATCTGATAATACCATCTTTGAGAGGTTGCAATGAAGCTGGTTCTGGGTATGTGAAAAAAACACACACACCTTTAAACTAGAGCTAAATGCTACTGTGTAAGGAATTATTGTTGGGATGACTCAGAAGAACAAGAGACAAACATTACAAGTCTTTTGTTCTCTTTCATCTTACAAGCTTTCTCTAATGCCCCCTAGTGGTAGAGCCTAACAGGGAGTAGCTGGATTCCCAGCCTCCCAGTCCCAGCATAAGAGAGCAGCATAGATAGGTTTGAAACTCAGAGATAATGTCATAACCGGTATCTACACTAATAAAAGAGAAACATGGTAATTGGCGTACGGCCGCTACCCTTTTCATTGGCTAATCAGCGAGATATGCAAATTAACTGTCAGCCAAGATGGCGGCCGGCAGCCAGGCAGCTTGAAACTAACATGAGGCTTGCTTGCTTCAGTGATGGAGGATCGTTGGAGGAAACCAACGTTCCCCGCCTGTGGCTGCAGGCCTCTGAGCGGGCAGTTTAAGAAACATTGTAACAAATACCGCTGAACTTCAGCCAGCAGATTCGCAACATTGTAAGCAAAGGCCAGGAACCTACTTTTAGTCGCGGAGGCCTAAGAGGTGGAGCCAAGCCTCAAGGCAAAGCTGGTCCAGAATAAAAAAAGAAAAAGAAAAAAAAGGAGCGGTTGGGAACTTCAGTCACTCCCAGCCTGAAAACAGCCCTCAGCCCCTCACCCAGACTGGCCAGGCACCCCAGTGGGGACCCCCATCCTGATCCAGGACACCCTTCAGGCAAACCAGCCGGCCCCACCCATGCACCAGGCCTCTATCCTATATAGTAAAAGGGTAATATACCTCCCGGCACCGGGATCAGTGTGACAGGGGGCAGCGCCCAAACCCCCTGATCGCCCTGCGGCTCTGTGTGTGACAGGGGGTGGGGCCACAACCCCCTGAGCAGCCTTGCTCTGTGCCTGATAGGGGGGAACTCCCCCAACCCCCCCCACGGGCCCTGCTCTGTGTGTGACGGGGTAGAGCCATAACCTCCCCATTGGCCCTGCCCTGAGTGTGAGAGTGGCGGCGCCCCAACCCCCTGATCGGCCCTGCTCTGTGGGTGATAGAGGGCGGTGCCCCAACCCCCTGATGGGCCCTGCTCTGTGCGTGACTGGGGGTGGCGCCGCAACCTCCCCATCGACGCTGCCTTGAGTGTGACAGGGGACGGTGCCCCAACCCCCCAATCAGCCCTACCCTGAGCGTGACTGAGGGTGGCATCGCAACCTCCCGATCCGCCCTGCTCTGTGCATGACAGGGGGTGGCGCCCCAACTCCCCAATTGGCCATGGTCTGAGCCCGACCAGCGGCTGCACCTAGGGATTGGGCCTGCCCTCTGCCACCTGGGAGCAGGCCTAAGCCAGAAGGTCATTATCTCCCAAGGGGTCCCAGATTGCGAGAGGGCACAGGCCAGGCTGAGGGACCCCCCTCCCCCCCGAGTGCACAAATTTTTGTGCACCGGGCCTCTAGTATAAAATAAAAGGAAAACCCACCTACCACCATAAACCATGTTTTAATTTTTGCAGTTTCACTTCTGTATGTGAATTCATCTTTACCTAATTTCAGCATTATTCTATATTTATTTGATATTAAATAATAATATTTCATGCTAATGGTTGCATAACAGTGCACTGTTTTATGGTACCAGAATTTATTGAATTTCTTAAAATTGGGCATTTATATAGTTTCTAATTTATGGCTACCATAGACAAAACTTTAACATGTTTGCGTACGTATATTTTTTTCTTTTTCTTCTATTTAAAATTCCTAGGAGTGGAATTATTATTTTAAAAGATATGAACATCTTTATGTGTTGCTTTATTGCTCTTCAGCAGCAATTTATGCTACCATCAGCAATAAATAAATATACCTGTTTAACCAGTAAATACTGATTTTTAAGCATCCCAGTGAAATCATGGGAAAAACAAAGGCGTATATTTTGGAGGCAGTGATAAAGTAAATTATGGGACAGAAGACATTTAAGGTTTATCTTTTAAAATCTGTGCTCCTGAAACAAGAAATATAACCACAATGTAAAGCGGACAGATTTCTTACATTGGTCTTCCTTAGGCTAATTTTTCCTATGAGTTAATTACTTAAGACAGTGGTTCTCAAAGAGTGGTCAGCAGCATTGTCATCATTTGAGAACTTGTCAGAAAAGTAAATTCTTGCCCAGCCGGCGTGGCTCAGTGGTTGAGCATCAACCTATGAACCAGAAGGTCACAGTTTGATTCCTGGTCAGGGTACATGCTTGGGTTTCAGGCTCAATCCCCAGTGTGGGGAATGAAGGAGGCAGCCGATCAATGATTTTCTCTCATCATTGATGTTTCTATCTCTCTCTCTCTCCCTTGTTCTCTGAAATCAATAAACTTAAATTAAAAAAGAAAAGAAAAGTAAATTCTTGGCTTCCCCCACAATTAAGTCTACTCTTGATCTACTGAATCAGAAAACAAAAAAAATCTCAAGGTGGAGCCCAGCCATCTGTATTGTACAAAGCCTTCCAGAAGATTGTACCTGCTAAAATGGAAGAATTGCTAGCATAAGATGAATTCTGTAGAGATGGCTTATTATTTTACCTCCATTTTACACTTTAAACAGATTTAAAGGACTTTCTCACTTTGTATTGAGAAATAATTAAGAAGTAAACTTTTTTAACCCACAGATATTTTAACGTAAAAATATTTTTTCCTCAGCTGGAACTTTACAAGTGTCAGCAAAATATTTTAAAAAGTGAAAATATGGAGGTCACAATATTGATTCTGATTTTTACTCTGTGTTTGCAAGTGGACTATTTATTTCCAGTTGTTGTAGTTATTTGCAATGGTTCCTGTGACACTAAAGCAAAGAAGTTAAACTGGACTGAGAAGAGAAATGCAAGGTTTACAAATAGTGTCCCAAACACATCAAAATTAAAGAATGTTAAATATTAAAAATATAACTACCGTATGCTCAAGCAATTTCACTTCTGGGAATTCATTGGAAGAAAAATAAACCACTAACTCGAAAAAATATATGCACCCCCATGTCCAGTGCAGCATTATTTATAATAGCCAAGATATGGAAGCAACCCAAGTGTCCATCAATGGATGAATGGATAAAGAAGATGTGTATATATACACAATAAAAAATTACTCAGCCATAAAAAGGAATTAAATCTTGCCATTTGCAACACCATGAATGGACCTTGAGGTCATTATGCTAAGTGAAATAAGTCAGACAGAGAAAAACAAATACTGTATGATCTCATTTATCTGTGGGACCTAAAAAGAAAACCCAAAGCCAAGCTTAGAGATACAGAGAATAGATTGGTAGTTGCCAGAGTAGGGGGATGGGAGTGGGTAAAATGGATTAAGGGTATCAAAAGGTACAAATTTTGTCATAAAATAAACTAGAGGCCCGGTGCCCAACATTTGTGCTCAGGAGAGGGGGGGAAGTCCCTCAGCCCAGCCTGCACCCTTTTGCAGCCCGGGACTCCTCAGGGGATATCTACCTGCTGTCTTAGGCCCACTCCTAGAGGGGTCCTTAGTGCTGCTGTGGAGGCGGGAGAGGCTCCCACCACCACCGCTGTGCTCACCAGCCATGAGCCTGGCTTCTGGCTGAGCAGCACTCCCCCTGTGGGAGTGCACTGACCACCCCCTGGTGGTCAGTGCATGTCATAATGACCAGTTTTTCCACCATTTAGTCAATTTGCATATTAGGGTTTTATTATATAGGATAAGTCATGGGGGTGAAGTGTACAGTATGGGGACTTAGTTAATAGTACTGTATTTCATATTTGAAAGTTGCTGAGAAAGAATAACTTCAAAGTTCTCATTACAAGAAAAAAATTGTAAATAAGTGTGATGACAGATGTTAACTAGACTTCTTGTGGTGATAATTTTACAATATACTCTATAATTATTGAATCTTTATGTTGTACACCTAAAAATAACATATGCCAATTATATTTCAATTAAAAAGGGGTTCACGTATGTTTAAAAGTCTTAAGCACAATGCTCAGACCATTTATCAATAAATGTTAATATTACTATTGCTATTACTATTAATATTTTCTTTAAAGTACTTAACATATTGGAAATCTAAAAGGCACTGAATAAATGCATATTGCCTAATATCTTCAGGTTATTTAGCCAATTAGTCCATATCTATAATTAAAAAAAAGTTAAACAAGGTAAATATTTAAGTAATTCAAGCCCAAATAGATAGTTTCACCTTACATATAAAAATGTTTTAGGAATATGTATCTTGGCACTTAATCTAGGTAATTGTACTTGTTTATGACTTCCTCGAGCATAGAGAACAACTGATTGACAGTGCATTGGAAGATTTAGAGGACAAATAGAAGGGTCACATAGTATTGGAAGAATAAAGTCAAAATATAAAAAATTACAAAATGTTTCAGACAAACAGATGTTGCCAATCAAGAATATTACAGCATTATAAGAGTGATTATATTGTCACCAAGATGATAATATAGCAATAATAATGATAGCTTTCTATCTACAATCCTATATTTCATCCTTTCATTATAATAGATAAATCTTACAAGTTATCTGAAATCTAGCTACCCTACCCCTTCATTTTACAGATGAGTAAGCTAAGTCTAAGAAAGGTGAAATGATTTGGCTACAAATAGTTATAATGTGAAGTATGATGAATTAAGACAGAATCAAACCAAGAAATTTAGAAGTTCAGAGGAGGAAGAAATTATTTCTGATGTAGATGATCAATGAAACTTCATTGAGGTGGTGTCATATAATAATTTAAATAGGCAGAATAAAAGAGCGGACCATTTCAGAGAAAGGGAGAGAATAGAATAAGCAAAATAAGGGACCTGGTTGACTGGAGCATAAGTTTCAGTAAAAGGATAATGAATGATAAGATTGGAATAGAAGTTTGAAGCAAAAAACTGTTTTAAAGTAATTACATCTTGATTTACATAAAACTTTAATATTTCCAAGCTTTCCATATTCATTGTATTAGGACTTCTGATTTCAAGCAACAAAAATAAGACTCAACCAGTTAAAAAGGAGAAATTTTTGGATCACATGGCCAAAGCATTGGAAGTTGGAGGTCAAGCCAGGATACAGGGGTTATTGGATCAAGGACTCACTCCATTTCCTTTCTCTACTTTTCTACCTCCTTCTTCCATACAGCCAGGAATCTGGCTGGCGAAAAGTCCTTGGCTCAAAAGATGATGATGGTGATGATGTTATAACAATTGCAACTGACTTTTAGTAACTATTTAGTATGTTTTAGGTACTATACCAAACGCTTTACATGTAACTGATATGATTATGTATTATTTATTATATATAATTTAAATGTAAGAATACTGAGTCTTATAGGGCTTAAGTAATTTAAACAAGTCACACAATGGGAATGTGGCAAGACCAGGATTCAAACTCAGGGAGTCTGACTTCAGAGTTCATGCTGTAGATCAATGGGTGATACTGGGCTAGTCAAGAGTAGCCAAAAGGACTTTTTCTTAAGAGTTGGAGATTTCTATTTGAACCAGATAGAGCACAGAAAGGAGTATTTGCTAGGAGACATAGTGTGTTGTTTTGAGCAAAGAATAACATATAAAGTGTTAAAAGATAAACTGAGGTGTATTAAAATTTTTAAGTTTATTTGAGCAGAAATTGATTCAAATTGGGCAGTATCCAATCTAGCAGATAGAAAAGAGCTTCAAGGAGCTGTACAAAATGAAAGACTTTTATAGGCAGAAGGAAGCAGGCACAAGGATGTCATACCAGGCAAAAAAGTAGATTGGTCATGGCAAGGTCACTTTCGTTTAGGAGGTGGTAGGGGTCTCTCAGGCAGATGACCTAACTAGTGCTGATCAAGTGATTCCTGATTGACTGGTGTAAAATTCTGGGAGAGCTGAAACTATAATTAAGACTCAGTTTGGTGACATAGACTTTAGCATAAGTAACTCCATTTTGGGCCTGTTGTCTTTTTTTCTTTCTTTCTTTCTAAAAAGAACACCAAATCTAACTTGGGCAATTAATGCTCACTGTGAAGGCTGTTCACTAGCCCCATTTCACAGGTTTAGGAAGTTGAAGTAACTTGCCTCAGATAATCCAGCAATTCAGTAGCAGAGTTGGAATTAGAATGAGATCTTTTGACTCAGAGAAGAGTGCTCTTTTCATTATAAAGTTACATACCTTTCTATTCATCCCATTCCATTATTTGTTGAATTAACGTGTATTTCCATGTTAATTCTGGCTGTAATTATGAGCTTTTTGCCTTGGTTGGATAAAACCTATGTCAACTCTTCTCCCTTTTCCCTTCAATCCACCCAGCTCGTTCTCACTCTTAGACAAACTAAGGGACAGCATCTTCTAGGGCCTTGTTGTGCTTGGTGAACACCCCCATCACAGCAAGTATCTTATTCTATGTGTTTATCAGTTTGTATGCCTCCCAACCAGAATATAAATATGGTAAGAACAGAACCCTACTTGTATACACAGACAAATCTAATATGAATCACAATAAGATTGTAACATATACTTGAATAGTTAAATTGTTTGAGAGTATTCATTTATTCATTTCACAAATATTTATTGAACAACTCTCCTGAATGACATTGTGAGAAAATAATTGAAAATAAGAGACTCTGGCCTCAAGGGATCCACTGTCTTAATAGAAGAGACAAGTTGTAGGTCATAAATAACTATAATACAAGGTAAAAATTTCGACCTAGGGTAAAAACAGTCCTTTCGACAATAAAACCCTTCCCTCTGCTCAATGTCAGCAAATGACTATAGCAAATGCAACTCAGGCCTGCCTCGCTGAAAGAGATTTCTATTAAAGTGGATCAGACAGAGTGGAAATTTCATTCAGTCTCCAGTGCCACGACTTAAATGGGCCTTCAGTCACCAGGTTATTGCTCTCTGTTGCTAATGTTAGTTGATTTACCTTTGTAAGTAGACATTTGTACTAGCCTAACAAATCCACTTTAGGAATATAATATGTACCGTACTGGGATAATAGTACCTTATTGGCTTGTGGTAAGAATTAAATGAAATATGTCTTAACACATTTTATATACTAAGTATCCAACATGTTTTTCTTGGCACTAGGGGCATTAGAATAAGCTTTGAGAATTCCACATATAAAAATAAGATTATCAATAAAAACACATATTTTGCAAATTGAATTGTTTTTCTGCTAAAGAACATCCTGTTAAAGAACATCCCTGATAGACTTCAAGCATGCACATCTGAGCCTGTTCATAGAATGACCTGGGCCCTGTGAATTTTACATGTACACCCAGACCGGTTTGAAACCAGACTTCCTTGCATCAGTGCTGGGAAATCTGAAAGTGACAACTCAAGCGGTGTATCACATACACCTTATAAGATAATCCAAGGAGTAAGTCCAGAATATTGCCTTATTTGGAATACTTTCTTCTGGGGGGGAGGGGGAGAGAGAGAGAGAGAGAGAGAGAGAGAGAGAGAGAGAGAGAGAGAAGAGAGAAGAGAGAAGAGAGAAGAGAGAAGAGAGAAGAGAGAAGAGAGAAGAGAGAAGAGAGAAGAGAGAAGAGAGAAGAGAGAAGAGAGAAGAGAGAAGAGAGAAGAGAGAAGAGAGAAGAGAGAAGAGAGAAGAGAGAAGAGAGAAGAGAGAAGAGAGAAGAGAGAAGAGAGAGAGAAACACATAGAACATTCATTGATTGCCTCCTGCATACATCCCTACCAGGGCCCGGGATCTAGCCTGCAACCCAGGTATATGCCTTTGATCAGGAATTGAACCTGGGACCATTCAGCCCACGGGCCAACACTCTATCTACTAAGCCAAACCGGCTAGGGCTACCCTTTTTTTCTTTTACCATGCTTTGCCTGATATTCTCCCATAACTGGATCCCCACTTCCCACAACATTTTTCTTTGCTTTAGCTGGGGATGGTATTTAAGGTGGTGGCTTGGGTCATTTCAGAAAGTTACTCAATTTTCCTGGGTCTCTCCCATGTATACAGGAGGTATACATGTTATTAAAGTTCTGTTTGTTTTCCTCCTATTAATCTGTATTTTTATTATAGGGAGGTCTCAGCCAGAAACCTAGAAGGTTAGAGGAAAAATTATTTTTCCTACCCTACACTCCCTTTTACCTAAATATTTAAATCTTTCAATTCTGAGAAAGACCTGCTGATATCATCCCTGAGGGACATGGCTTCTCTTTGTCAGGCAAGCAAATATATTTACCTTTGTTACTTACCATTTAAAACTTTCCTCTGGCTCCAACTCTGGAAGAGGTACAAGGTTTGTCTATATCTTAGCTTAAAAGAAACATATCGGGGAAACCCATCATAGAATATAAAATCCTTCTAGCCTAATAAAGTTCTCAAAGGGATGACAATATTAAATCTTTATGGACTATAAAACCACACTATTTGCTCCTAAAAGAATAGATCAGCCTTTAAATATTTTAGAAATGAGAAGAAACATGCCACTTATAAGTGTGAAAATTATACCAACAATTTCTTTTCATTTTGAAAGTTACATTCTATATATGTGTTTGCTTATTTGTTTGGCATTCCTCTACATTGCCAACTTATTTGCATACATTGGAACACCCTTAAAGAAAGTTTGGATAAATGATATTGTAGACTCCTGTTTCCTCTTTTATTTTATCTAACTTTTTCTGAGTAAAATAATGTTTTTTAAAAAGGTTTTTGGTCTGGCCAGTGTGACTCAGTGGTTGAGTGTTGACCTATGAACCAGAAGGTCATGATTCGATTCCCAGTCAGGGCATATGCCCAGATTGCCAGCTCGATCCTCAGTGTGGGCTATGCAGGAGGCAGCCAATCCACGATCCTCTCTCATCATTGATGTTTCTATCTCTCTCTCCCTCTCTCTTCCTCTCAGAAGTCAATACAAATATATTTAAAAATAAATAAATACAATTGCTTATTGTAATATTGACTTAGACAGCACATCTTTCAACATATGGCTCTTACTAGTAGCTGATGCCCCATGAGTCTAGACTCTAGAGAGAAATGGATTAGCTGTTTTTTTTTTTTAATTTTTAAAAAGTCAGTGGGGCTAATTGGAGCAAATTCGTAGTAGTTGGAATATGAAAAACAAAGAGGAATCCACATTTGCTGTTAGTATAAATGATGGCTGCACTATACTGGGGGTTGATACCTGTCTTTTCCCTGTGGATATATATAGACAAATACTCTGTTGTGTGGCCAGTGGAGACAGATGTCATATATGTGTAATACTAAGGGAGATGAGCTCTGTGGTTGTCTGTAGGACTTTAAACATTTCAGCAATATTTCCCTTTTGTGCTGGCTTTTCTTAAGGAAGTTTTATGAAATTCAGCACTTTCACTGTTGAAAGGTTAAAGGTTTCCTGGGAGACTGAGCGGAAAGGTTTCTAAACCTCCATCTTGTTTTCTGTCCTTAAAGGTGTTATGTGACATGCTGATGAAGAAAAGAAGGAGCCAGCAAAATTGGCATAGCAAAATAATGACAAATAATGCCTGGCTTTTGTGATTACAACCAAAGCCATTCAGGCGTACTACAAGCTTTCAGAAAGTCAATAGTTTTAAAAAATGTATTGATTGTTCCCAGGACCCTTAGAGAATGGCCCAGAATTTTCCATTTGATCACAGGTGACATTCTAAGAATAATGAACTTTTTCAAACAGAAAATAATCAACAGAGATGTTAAAATTACATGTAAAATTTTTGGTGCTTTCATTTGGAAAGGACTATAACAGTAATAAAAGTTAGCATAGGTGTTAACAGCAGCCACAAAATGATTCTTCAACTCCCAAAATAATTTGTTTACCACTAAGTTTGCCTTAATACAAGCAATATAAGAGAAAAGCAAACTTATTTATTTATTTAAATATATTTTTATTGATTTCAGAGAGGGAGAGAGATAGAAACATCAATGATGAGAGAAAATCATTGATTGGCTGCCTCCTGCACACCCCAATGGGGGATCAAGCCAGCAACCCAGGCATGTGCCCTTGACCGGAATCAAATCCGTGACTCTTCAGTCTGCAGGCTGACACTCTATCCACTGAGCCAAACCAGCTAGGGCCAAACTTTCATTTTTAGAGAGAAAAATTGATGTGAGAGAGAAACATCTATTGGTTGCTTCCCATACATGCCCCAACTGGGGATGGAACCCACAATCAAGGTATGTGCTGTGACTGGGAATCAAACCCATAACCTTTTGGTGTATGCAATGGTGCTCCAACTGACTGAACTACCTGCCCAAGAGAAAGGCAAACTTTTCAATTCTAAAATGGAACAGCATCTGTTATGAGCACATTATAATGAAAACACACACACACACACACACACACACACACACACACACACACAATACCACAAGAGTTTTGGAGTCAAACAAGGCTGAGTTCAAAGCCAGGAGTATTAGTAGTATGCCTCCAGGGAGATTTCATCTTTTCGAACCTCTGTTTTCTTCTCTGTGAAATGGAGATAGATAATATCTTCCATGGTGTTTAGTGGGTGCTTAAAATGTTATATTCTATTCCTTTACTTACCCTGAGCATTTGATTATTAGATGTTGGAAGAATTTGTTTCTTGTAAACAGTGTTGGGGAGGAAAATTTTCCCTCTCCCTTTCTAGGTTCTTTGGCTGGCCTAATAATTAAATTGACAAAAGACAGATTAACAGGCGAATAATACATTTTATGGGTCCCATAAAAATATGAGATCCAAGGGCAAGTTGGGCATTTGAGGTTTATATGCCATCCTGAGCTAAGGAGTGGGATAAGAGCCTGGGAATTCAAAGGGGAGGAGAGCTATTCACAGGACAATAAAAAGAGCAGATGCTTACCTGCCATACAGAATTGTCATTCAATAAAAGTTATCTCTGGTAATAGCTCTCTGTCTGAGCCAGGCCCCCCATCTAAATTCTTTTAGGTATTTCTTGAGTCTGTTGGGTCTTGATTGCCTGCAGTTCAAAATAACCTACATGCTAAAGTGGCACATTGTGGGGTGGCATATTCTGCTCTCCTTTGTAACAACAAAGAGTTCATCCACTGGGCACTGCAGACAGCCACTTACACTGACACTGGGATGCAGTGAAAGAAAGGAGCATTTATTGTATAGTGCTGCACATTGGAGGATGGGCATTTTGTGCTGGAAGAACCTGAACTCCTCTTTGGTTTACAGACAAGGAGTTCATAGAACAAAAAACTTAAGTCATCATGAGTAAGAGGTTTGGAGTCATGGGTAAAACTGATTGGTGAAGAGTGAGGTAAGGGCAGTAAATTATGATTTCAGGTCTTGAGGTCAGCTTCCACATCCCTCCATTTGGTTTCATGGAGACTTGGTCAGGGGGTCAATTCTGCTTCAGGGCTTAGGAGTTGAAACACAGCTTAGGGCATGAGGTTATCTTCAGCTTAATGAAACCCATACCTTGTGATCATTAGTCAGAGCCTGGTCATTGTTTCTTGATGCCTCAGGGAGTTATTAAATGTGAGGAAAAGGGCCTACGCTTACAGGGCATGCTGTAAAGAAACTGAATAGAGTTCTGGGGCTACATGTTAAATCAAAATCATACATTAAATTAAGACCCTTGGTTTTACCTTCAACAGCAAACCCTGAAGGCATCTCACCTTTGAGAAAATATCTGCTATTCCATGTTTATATGGAGTGCTCTGGGTTCTGAATGGGAAGCAAAAGGACAGACTGGATGAGTTCTCAGGGCTTCATGGGGCCTGGGTGACTTGTTACTGCAAGCAATGTAACATCTATTTCTTAATGATGCCTGTGCAGAGAAATGACACACCTCTCCTTTCCACTTTGTGTTTCTGCTTTGGCCTTTATCTCATGGTCTGTCTTTTCTTTAACTGAGCCACCTCCTGCTTAATGTGTTTGCTGCTGTGCACTCCCAGGAACTTATTGATGTGTAACTTTGGATTATAATAAGCTTCAGTGACATATAAAGTGAACATGTAATAGGAACTTTCACTTTAATAATTGTTACTCATCAGTATTCCTGCGCAATATTATCCCCAAGCAATTAAATTTCAGAAGAGCACCAGGGAGTGATTTAGTCATGTTAAAGAGTATCTCAGTTCTGGATTTTATCTATGACATCACAGCAATTCTGAGATGGATTCATTTAGTGTCCCTGAGTTGTAGGTTTCATACACATAAAATGGAAGTATTTTCTCTCTCTTAGATATGAATTATAATGAGGGTTAAGCAAATATACTGCAAATAAAAATCAGTATTATGTAAAATAAAACTAAGGCTTTAAACTCTAATTTGAGGCTTTATTAATCAGTTTATGAATTTTTACTTGGGCACCATAAGGTCATAAAACTGTTACCTACCCTGTATATTTTGGAACTAGAAATCTGCAGTTTTTATGACTTTTTACAACTCATTTATTTTGACAAAAATTAAAGACGAATGATAGAAAAAGGCTTAGGCCATAGGTGGATTGTTGAAATTAACATTTTTAGAGAATGGAGTCCCAGGCTTAATGAAATCATTTTATTAAATAAGGAGGGAGAATCTCATAAGTCATTTGGGAAGCTGTGGGTTTGATTTCAGACCTACAGATGCTAAATGACTTACAATGGGCTTATGACCAATAAATCCATTATGAGTTGAAAATATCGTAAGTTAAAAATGCATTTAATATACCCGACCTGTGGAACATCATAGCTTATCTTAGCTTACCTTAACCATGTTCAGAACACTCACATTAGCCTATGGTTGGGCAAAATCATCTAACACAATGACTGCACTGTAGAATACTGTTTAGTTACCCTTGTGATCACGTGGCTGACTGGGAGCTGGGGCTCACTGCTGCAGCCCAGCATCATGAGAGTATCATATTGCATATTGCAAACCCAGGAACCATCAAGATTCAAAATTTGAAGTATGGTTCTACTGAATGCATATTGATTTTGTAGGGGCTCAAAACGAGTCACCCCAAGATGTGTCTTTATGGTGTGCAGATGGTTTTTAGCTAAAGGCAACCAAGACCCTGTGGCTCTCAAGAGAAACTTCTGTTGCTTACTACCAAGAAAAAGTTTAAATTAGGGACCTTGCCCATAACAATAGATTATTGGAGAGAACCTTTTTTGATCTATTTCTAGGACTGGGCAAACTTTGAATTGCTGAATATCTGCTCTTATCATTCTGTGTATGACTCCCCCCCCACACACACACACTGAAGCTCCAAGGAGTCTTATCTCATCCTTAGCTCAGGATGTCATACATACCATACTTTCCCTTTCTGTCATTGAATCTATCATGTATGTGGGGGTCTCTGGCTCCCATGTATGTGGGGTCCCCATATGCATATAATTAAATTTGGTCATTTTCTCTTGTTAATCTGTCTCATGTCTATTTGATTATTAAACCAGCTGAAGGTAGAGACAAGTTTCTTCTTCCCCCACACTTTCATACCATCGTAACATCAAAAATTGTAAGTCAGATCATTAAAAGTCAAGTTGGGGACAGTCTGTACTTGTATTACCTGTAATCCTCATTAGCATGTGGAGTTGTAGATGCTGGAAGTATGCCCATGTTTCTTAGTGATCTTCTCTCTAAGGATCAAAGCATGCACTAAAGATATGGT
Organism: Myotis nattereri; assembly: GCF_964212035.1. Taxonomy (NCBI): domain Eukaryota; kingdom Metazoa; phylum Chordata; class Mammalia; order Chiroptera; family Vespertilionidae; genus Myotis; species Myotis nattereri. The sequence continues at coordinate 17,364,862 of NC_138078.1, forward strand.
TCTAGGAAAGTCATTTGACCTTTGTTTAAACAGGACTCATGTGAAGAAGGATAAAATCTGGCGTTGAGTCTTAGCAAGAACTAGTTCCTTCTACAGACAGTGGGAAATACTGTCTTCCTTTGGCAGAGGGATCTACAGGGCTTTGGGAAGGACATAGCAGAGACTAGAACTTACTGAGTTCTGCTGTGTTCAAGGATCTGAACATCTTTATTTACATATGTCGTATTATTTAACTATTCTGACAACGAGCATATTCTGCCCCTGTAGGCAAGCTATATGTGAAGCCAAATTCCAATCACGAAGTCCTGTGGTGAGTATGGGATCAGAACATAAAGAGTTGATTATATAATATGAATGTTTAATGTTTGTGACAACTTCTCTGTTAAATATATGCCTGCCACACATATCAGAGAGGTATGCCATTGGGTATGGCTTACCTCACCTCTGGGTAGTTCTTGAATAGGTACATTTGCCTTACAGGTTTCTTTTCCATGTTTTTGTGGCTGACCACCCACCCCATTCTGATAGACATTGGCCTGAGAGATAGTGTTTCTTCAAGATGACTATATTAATGAATTTTTACTGTGAAATAAACAACTTGAAAATCTCTGTGGTTACAGCAACAAACATTTATTTTCAGGCTCCTAGGTCTGTAGGTTAGCAGTGATTCAGCTGATCCAGGTTGAACTTGGCTGGGCCAGGATGGACACTTGGGTTCTGGTCAGGTACAGGTCTATTCCTCCGGTCTTCTGGGGCCATGACTGCTTGGAGTATATTTTCTAATGGCAAGTCATGTAAGCACAGAAAAGCAAGCAGAAACATATTTCTTAAGGCCTCAGCTTGGAGCCGTCACACTATCATTTTCCCCGCACTCCATCGACTAAATAAAATCACATTTCAGCTCAGCATCAATAGAGTCGGGAAGTATACTCTTCTCAAAGGGGGCGTTAAACTGAAAACACCATAGATGTAAATGCTAAGAGAGGGAGGAGTGAAGAATTGGGAACAATGATCCAAACTGCAATAGTGACTCTGAAGATATGTACTCTATTTAATCTGTTATGTGTTAATTTCATAGTTTAATTCTCAGAGGATTTAGATTTTTGGGGTGACAAAGAAGCATGGCATCTCCTTTTTGCCTTCTGTTCTCACCTGCAGGGAGGGGGCAAGGTTGAATCATCTGCTTTGCCTTTGAGCATTTGTTCTGTAAGCCAAACTGACTCTTATCCTTGCCACCAAGTATATTAATTATGTAAACAATTGTGCCAGGGGTCAAAAACCTGGGGGATGCCATACTTGGCCTTATGTCAAGGTAGATGACAAATTCTATTAAATCAATCTTTTCCCTTCCTGGTAAATCAGCCTCATCTGTCTTTACTGAAGTTAATTTATGAGCCATCTTAAGGTGTTAGTGATATTTGGACATCCGTGTTTCTGTTATATTGATTGCTCCTGAAAATGAAATTGCTCACCTATTTCACCAAATATAGAGATGACTGTTCCATTCTAAAAATTTGTGAAATATATCATATATACAGGAGAGTTTATAAAACAGGTACAGGTCAAGTCTAATTATAAAGCTGTAGATTATTTTGTTATAAATATAGCATAACTTATTGATCTATTTTTCTGTTGATGAAAATTTGATTTTTTTTCCAGTTTGGGACTATTATGAACAATGCTTCTATGAATGTTCTTGTATATATTTGGGGGTACATTTGTGTTTCTCATGGGAGTTTCTCTAAGATACAAAACTGAGTCAAAGGATATGAACAATGAATCAGTTATCTGTTTCTGTGTAACAAGCCAACATAAACATATTGACTCTAAGCAGCCACCATTTTATTTACTCAAATTCTGTGGGTCAGCAATTTAGGCTGAGTTAAGGTAGGCAATTCTTTTTTAAAAAATATATATATTTTTATTGATTTCAGAGAGGAAGGGAGAGGGAGAGATAGAAACATTAGTAATGAGAGAGAATCATTGACAGGCTGCCTCCTGCATGCCCCACACTGGGAATGGAGCCCACAACCTGGGCATGTGCCCTGACCAGGAATTGAACCATGACCTCCTGGTTCATAGGTTGATGCTCAACCACTGAACAGTGCTGGCTGGGATGGAAATTCTTTTTCTGGTTTCTCCTGGGCTCATTCATGTGGCTGTAGTCATCCGGAAGCTCATCTAGAATAAAATGGCCCCAGATTACCTCTTTCTGCAAAGTCACATTACAAAAGGGGCATGCCTACAGGACTAGGAAGAATTTGTGATCATGTTTTACACAAGACACATCTCTAAGTTTGCTAGGTAATGATGAACCACTTCTCAATGTGGTTGTACTTTAAAATGGAAGCACTCATTGGTAAGTGAATGAGAGTTTCCATTGTTCAATTTCCTTCCCAGTTTTTGGTAATGTTAGATTTCTAAATTTTTCTGGTCTGCTGAGTATTTAATTAGCAACTCACTGTGGTTTAAACTGACATTTTCCTAATTAGTAACAAAGATGAGCATCTTTCTTAGGATTCTTTGCCATTTGGGTTTCGTATTTTATAAAGTATTAATGTCCTTAGATAATTTTCCTTTTTTTTTTTTTTTTTTTTTTTTTTTTTTACTGGCTCATGGAAAGTTTTCTTTTTATATATATTCTGGATATCAGTCCTTTGTTATAAAATGTGTGGATTATCTATTACCTCTTTTTATTGTGTCTTTTGATGAACATGAGTTCATACTTTTAATGTAGTCTCTTTAATCAGTTGTTTTCTTTTGTTAGTGCTCTTTGTGATTTTATAGATTTATTTACAAGAATCCCTCCTTACCCTGATATTATGAAGATAGTCTCTATATTACCATCTAAATGCTTTTAAGTTTTGTCTTCTATACCTATGGTACCTAGAGTTTCTTTTATAAATATTCATCAGGAACCAAGTTTTGTTGTAGCAGTAATTGTTGTTGTAGCTGACTTTTCAATGGGAGAATAATCTTATTATTGAAATTTGAGGGAGTTGTTAATCAGCTTCTTTACTAACTGAAAGATAGGTAAATTAAATTAAATTGAGTTAGGTAAATTAAGGCAACAATATCTGTTTAAATTGCTAAAAATGACATACTTATGTGTCCTGAGGATGGGAATTTTTGAAAGCAGCAAGCCTGGAAGAACCCAAGCCCACATGTATCTCCCAGTCGTGTTACTTCAATAAGAACCCTCCTTCTCTTGGGGAAGCATGGCTGAGAGTATGAAGGAAGAAGCTGAGTAGATTTCTTCCTTTTTCTTTCCCACTGTGGAGTAGAGTGAAAATTCTCTTTACTTTGGAGAAACTTGGGTACTAGGGAATAATATTCTACTCCCTCCATCTCTTCATCACTGAAAAGATAAATCAAATTGAGGAAGTTTATTTAACCCTACTTTACTAATTTGAGTGAGTTCCTTTTAAAACTTCTGAACCAGGCAAGGAAGTAATGAATTTCAGTGAATTCTAGAGTGCATTGTAAAGTGAGCTGAACTAGGTAAGAGTCAGGAAACTTGGATTCTGGGTCCTGGTGCCATTGATAATGTCCAGAAGTCACCTTCATTTTCAGGACTTCAAATTCATCACTTATAAAATAAGAGAGTTTGACTAATTGATCTTTATGGTCCCTTCCATCTTTGACAATTATTCATTCCATTATGATGTTCAGTTGGGTCTATTAAGAGGCAGCATATTTATTTATTTACATTTAAAAAATATTTAAAATATTTTTATTGATTTCAGAGAGGAAGGGAGAGGGAGAGAGAGATAGAAGCATCAATGATGAGAGGGAATCATTGATCAGCTGCCTTCTGCATGCCCCACACTGGGAATCAAATATTAATATCAGCATTAAAGAAGTTGCTCTCTATAAAGGAAATCCCAAGATATCTGTGCCCTGATCAGGAATGGAATCGAACTGTGACCTCCTGGTTCATAGGTTGATGCTCAATCACTGAGTCATACCAGCCAGGCAAGAGGTAGTACATTTAGAAGTCTTGTCTACAGTGGCCATTATTATAAAGGCTTACCTAGTATGGATGGTTTGACATAACTGCTATGATCTTAAATTGATTTTTAATAACAACTTATATGGAAAACATATATTTTTTACATGTAAATAAAAAAGCTCGCAGAACAGATCTTATAGAATAAACAAATGGACCTTTAAAAAATTTTATTGTTGAAAATATTATATATGTAAAACAATGGGCCTTTTTGTTGTAGCATAATATCTTTTTTAGATTCTAATAAAATATCAACTTGATCTTTTTTTAAAAATATATATATATTTTATTGATTTTTTTTACAGAGAGGAAGGGAAAGAGATAGAGAGTTAGAAAGATCGATGAGAGAGAAACATGGATCAGCTGCCTCCTGCACACCCCCTACTAGGGATGTGCCCGCAACCAAGGTACATGCCCTTGACCAGAATTGAACCTGGGGCCTTCAGTCTGCAGGCTGATGCTCTATCCACTGAGCCAAACTGGTTAGGGCTCAACCTGATCTTATCATTGTAAAATAAACAATGATTTTTTTAAAGTATGAAATTGACAATAAGACATTGTCTCCCTTATCACTTTCCATGTGTTGGAAAGATGATTCAGGAATTCTGGCTTGTGAGTAAAGCTTTTCTGGTGCGCTCTCTGAGGAGACCTTTGGGGCTATAGAGTCTCTTTTTTCTAAGAGAATGGCAAAGCTATAGAACTTGATTAGTGGAGATAGATTATTTTCCTTCATCTAATGATTAAGGCAAGTGAGAGTGCTGTGCCCATTAAAAGCTCAGGCAGTGTGTACCATTTACTAGGGAATATTTGACTAATATGGAAATTAAGTCCCCCTTTAGTATTTAATTTATTATTTTAAAATAATCATATTATTTGATGCCAATTTATGTACACTACCTGTAACACAAGGTTTAGAATAGATACTCAATTCCAATTTTCTTAGTAATTGAGAACTTCTGCCTTCCTGGAAACCCAAATTTATGTAAACAGAAGCAGTATGAACTTCTTCTTTGAAAAAAAGAGTTGTTTTTTTTTTGTTTTGTTTTGTTTTTGTTAATCCTCACCTGAGGATATTTCTCCGTTGACTTTTAGAGAGAATGAAAGGGAAGGGGAGAGACAGAGAGAAACAGATGTGAGAGAGACACATGGATTGGTTGCCTTCCCGCATGCACCCTCACAGGGTCAGGGATCAAGCCTGCAACCGAGGCACATGCCCTTGACCGGGATCAAACCCAGGACCCTTCAGTCCAAGAGCCAACGCTCTATCCACTGAGCCAACCCAGCTAGGGCAGTACGAACTCTGTGTCTTGTAATAATTTCTATAGCTACAGTCATTTCGGGGAAGACAAAATTTTTTAAAGTCACTCTTTTGCCCATGAAAATGTTACTCAAGAGTCCTAAAATGAAAAATAAATGGGATCTACTCAGGCTTCTAGATATTATCCAGAAGGGCATATTACTTGGTCAAGGAAACATTATGATGTCATATTAAGAGAATGGCTTTTGGTCTCAGACTGACAAGCTCTGCTGCTAACAAGTTAGTTAACTTTGGTTAATTCATTCAAACTCTAATTCAGTGATGTCAAAATTTAGTGTGCATCACAATGCCTTGGGGGGCTTGTTAAAACAAAGATTGCTGCCCAGCTTGCATGGCTCAGTGGTTGAGCATCGGTGTTGTGGGCTCAATCCCCAGTGTGGGGCATGCAGGAGGCAGCCGATCCATGATTCTCTGTCATCATTGATGTTTCTGTCTCTTTCTTTCCCTTCCTCTCTGAAATCAATAAAAATATATTAAAATAAAAAAACACACACACAGAAAGACAAAGATACTGGGCTCTGCTCACAGAGTTCTGATTTAGTGGTTCTAGGGTGAGGTCTAAAAATCCACTTTTCTAACAAGTGGCCAGTTGCTGCTGCTGCTGCTGGTTCCAGGACCATTCTTTGAGTGTCACCACTCAAGTCAGTTTAATAATGATACCTCCTGGAACGATTGTCAGTATTAAATAAGTTGCTCTCTTTGAAGAAAATCCCACGGTATCTGACAAATAGGAAATTTTAAATTAATATTCATTTCCTTTCTCCTCTGTCTTGCCTCTTCCAGCAATAAATACCAACGAGATGCTCTGTGGGATTTGATGGAGGAATAGGACAAGAACCCTATCTTAATTTATCTTTTAATTAAATAAGAAAAAAATGAACACACAAGACAATTAAGAAAAATAAGTGGATCATTAAACCATTATGGATGAAATTACTTGCTGTGGTCTAAATGTGTCCCCAAAGTTCATATGTTGAAACCTAATCCCCAAAGTGGGATTATGGCTCTTATAAAAAGGCCCCAGAGAGCTCCTTTACCCCTTTCATTCAGGGGATAGAGCGTCGGCCTGCATACTGAAGGGTCCCAGGTTCAATTCCGGTCAAGGACACGTGCCTGGGTTGTGGGCTCAATCCCCAGTAGGGGGCATGCAGTGTGCAGCTGATCAATGATTCTCTCATCATTGATGTTTCCATCTTTCTCTCCCTTTCTCTTCCTCTCTGAAATCAATTTAAATTTTATATATTTATATATCTCCCTTTCATTATGTAAGGACACAGCCAGAAGTCTGCGACTTACAAGGGGCCTTCACTCTAACAAGTTGACACCCTGATCTTGGGCTTCCAATCTTCAGAACTGTAAGAAATCAGTGTCTGTTGTTTATAAGTTATCCAGTCTGGAATTTTGTTATAGCAACCTGAATGGACTAAAATATTACTTTTTATATTTACTTATTGTCACTGGAGGATTCCTGAAGAGGGAGAGATCACTAGAGGCTGATCTTGGGGGAGACCTGTTCTGAACCCCTTCACATACAAGGAATTACCACTCAGCAATACAAAGGAACAAACTGCTAATATGTGCTATATCATAGATGGGCCTCAAAAACACGATGTTAATTAAGGGAAGCCAGACATAAAAGGTCTGTACTAAGTGATTTCATTCATACGAAGTTCTAGAAGAGGCAAAATTAAACCATGGTGGTAAAAATCAAAACTGTGGTTACTATTGTTAGAAGGTGGGGTGAGGATTGATTGTATAGGAATTTGGGGGAATTTTCTGGGGTGCCAGCAAAATTTTTAAAGAATATTTTTATTGATTTCAGAGAGGAAGGGAGAGGAAGAGTGAGATAGAAACATCAATGATAAGAATCATGGATCAGCTACCTCCTGTATGCCCCATACTGGGGATTGAGCTGCAACCTGGGTATGTGCCCTGACTGGGAATTGAACCGTGACTTCTTAGGTCCTAGGTCGATGCTCAACCACTGAGCTGTGCCAGCCAGGCCAGAAATGTTTTAAATTGTCACAGGGATGTGGTTTACACAGGTGTATACATTTGCCAAATTATATCAAAGATTTGTACATTTCATGGTATGTAAATTATAACTGAATAAAAAAATAATAAAAAAATTCCAATGCCTGCATTCCACCTCAGAGATTCTGGTTTAACTGGTCTGGAGTGTATGTGGGCATCAGAATTGAAAAATCTCACCAGGAGATTTTACTGGGCAGCCAGGTTTGAACCACTGGTGTAGGGGGTGAGGAGAGAGACTATGAATGACCCTAGGGGTGGGTAAAGGGGATAGGGAAGGAGTAGTTAGGGGAGGAGAAGCAGGAAAACTCAGAAAGGGTAACATCAAGGAAACCAAGGGAGGAGGGATTTTAAAAGAAGAGTCTATAGAGAAAGAAGTACTCTAGAAGTCATTTGGAATGCAAATGAAGCAAATAGTCCACTCTAGGTGATTGGAATAGAAATAGAAACATAAGGATGGAAGCAGACGACAATGGAAAGAAGGAAATCTGTAGTAAGGAAAAGAAAATAGCAGATACAACATAAACTGCAATGACCTTAAACATTGGTCCCTGTAAACCCAAATCCCACTGACTTGTATCCTCACAAGGGTGCTGAAATATTCCTATGGAATTCGATGTCCTGACAACATCCCCTTGTCTGGCCCTGATTCTTGAGGGACAGTTTTTCCTGAGTGTGGGCCTCAGCATAGAGACTCTCTTTTTGGTTTAAAAAAATTTTTTTTATTGATTTTAGAGAGGAAGGGAGAGGGAAAGAGAGAGAAAAATCAGTGATGAGAGAGAATCATTGACTGGCTGCCTCCTGCACGCCCCAGATGGGGATCGAGCCTGTAACCTGGACATATGGCCCAGCCAGGAATCAAACTGTGACCTCCCAGTAGATAGGATGGTTCATAAGTCAACGCTCAACCACTAAACAATGTGGGCCGGGCCCACCTCCCTGTTTGGATGGTTGTAGGGGAAGTTTTAAATGTTTGATACCATTTTCCAAGCACTGGATGTCTTTTTGTAAGGCAGTTCCCAACTACAAGCTGATCTCATAGAAAGGACCTTTGGAAGAGAGTTATTATAAAGGTTTGGAAGGTTTTCTAAGTGTCCTATCATTTCTAAATAACATTGTAAATATTGGCTTCTGTCAACCTTTAACTGCTCACTCCTACATCATGTGTCAGAGTTAAGTATTATTTTCCCCATAGCCTTTCAGGAAATGGCACAAAAATCTTGTTCTTGTTCTGTTCAGTGGTGAAAAACTCTCAAATCAAAACAAGAGCTAGAAGATTGCATAGCACAGGGAAAAATATATGCATAATAGGGAGAACTTGGAGCTAATGCTTTAAAGTATATATATATATATATGATATATATAATATACTATATACTATATACTATATACTATATACTATATACTATATGCTATACGCTATACGCTATACGCTATACGCTATACGCTATACGCTATATACTATATACTATATACTATATACTATATACTATATATTATATATCAGAGAGGAAGGGAGAGTGAGAGAGAGAGAGATAGAAACATCAATGATGAGAGAGAATAATTGATCAGCTAATTGATCAGCTGCCTCCTGTATGCCCCCCACTGGGGATTGGGCCCACAACCTGGGCATGTGCCCTGACCAGGTATTAACGGTAACCTCCTGGGTCATAGGTTGATGCTCAAACACTGAACCATGCTAGCTGGGCAGAGCTAATGCTTTTTACTGTGCTTGTGTCATAACAAATCCACACTCCCTTGAATTAGTTGTGGGTGAACAACCCTAAAAATCTCATGTGGAATTTTCTACAGAGGTCTTTTGGCACAACCACAAGGAAATCTCTATGGAAGCTTCTGGAGAGAAATCCTCTGTGCTCAAACTTCAGTTCTCCCTATGCACTGAAAGATTGATTTGGGTTCTCTAATAGGAAGAAGGATAAAGAATTTCATATATTATGAATTAATGCTTCAAATTCAATGTTCAGTGTCAGAGAAACAGATATCTGCTCATCAGTAGCAGCGTGCAAAGACCACAGAAATGTTTGGACAGCCTGTGGCCTATCAAATATTCTTACCTGAGTCACATCACTCTTGCTGGGACAGTTAACACAGCAGGCGGTCAGAGTAATGAGCTCTGCCTGGTGTCCCTGAATTTCATCTCCAGCATGCTTGTTGTATTAGCAAGCTGGTGTGTCCAGCAACAGCGGAACAGAACAACAATAAGCAGACCTGAAAGAAATTTGCCTGCTTGACGGTGATAAATTAAGGTACTGCCACCTCCAGCAGAGTGATGGGCCTTGAGGCAATATTAGCTTGAAAGCTTTGGCTTTCAGCAGTTTCTAAAGTGGAGCTCTATTCTCTGCCAGGAGTGGGATTTTCACACAGGGAGGAGACATTCTGGTGAATAAGATCCCAGGTTTTTCTCCTATACTTCCGTTACTCAGCCCACACTGCCTGCCTCTTCCAGCCCTGCAGACACAAAAGGAGGTCAAAAAATTTGTTTTATGGCCTATTGCTTATTTATATCACACCATAGCCTTTCTGTAAAAAATAATATGTTCAAAGTGCAGATCTGTTCGAGGGGGATCTAAATATTGAAGATTAAATTTTTTTATATAAGAAAATGAGAAAGGGAAAGTACTGCCTGGCTGGCAGGGCTAAGTGGTTGAGCATCCACCTATGAACCAAGAAGTCATGGTTCCATTCCTGGCCAGGGCACATGCCCAGGTTGCAGGCTGGATCCCCAGTGTGGGGCATGCAGGAGGCAGCCGATCAACGATTCTCTCTCATCATTGATGTTTCTATCTCTCTCTCCCTCTCCCTTCCTCTCTGAAATCAATTAAATACATATATATGGGGAAAAAAGAAAGGAAAGCCACTGGTTCAAAGCTATAACTATAAAATTTTAGATTTTACTTTATTATTTTTTCAAATGTGGACAGGGAATAGCAGGTTCTTTGGTGCATGATAAAGTCTAATATTGGTGTGAGGGTCAACTTCATTGCAAATTCTATTCATGGTTCTTGGAAGATGGTATGCTGTCCTCATTTATATGATTCTACGTCCTGAAGGCAGGAAATATGGGCAGTCCTGCTTTTTTGGAATCAAATAGGTAGTAGGATAAAAGGAGAAGGGAGAGTTAAACTTAGGTGACCTTGAGAAAGTCATATAGCTTTTGGTTCGTCACTTGTCTATCTTCCTTAAAATATTCTTAATTCTCACTTCTGATTCATGGGGTAAATATTTCATAATAAGAAGAAATCCTTGGGCATCTAAACTAAGAGACTATAAATCATCAAAGAGCATGTATTTCCAGGTGTGTGATGGGATTGAACTTAATGTTTGTTTGTGGTCTGAGAGGTATTATTCTAATGGTATAAGAATTTTGATTTATCTTTATTTAATAACATATTTTTCTGTTAGGTTTTCTTGTTTTTGTTGTTGTTGGTTTTTGAATCATTGCCTGGCTGCCTCTTGATCTAAACCCCAATATACTGGCATGTACCATTTCCTCCATGGAGCTTTTTGAAATGACTAGCACAAAATTATCTTTTCTTCTTAATTGCTACATGACTTAGAATTGTCCTGCTTTTCCCCAGCTGTCCATTCAGCTCTACCTGCAGTGGTTCTCAACCTTCCTAATGCCGAAACCCTTTAATACAGTTCCTCATGTTGTGGTGACCCTAAACCATAAAATTATTTTCGTTGCTACTTCATAACTATAATTTTGCTACTGTTATGAATCATAATGTAAATATCTGATATGCAGCATGTATTTTCATTGTTCATGATCCACAGGTTGAGAACTGCTGGTGGATACCCATCTACCTGAATGATAAAACTGCATTATATGCTCTTTGGTAAAAACAATCAACTCTCCCTCTGTATTTTCTAGTTTCCATATCTAGCACAGAGCTCACACAGGTACATCTGACCTGATTTGATCTGATTCTAGATATGTACCTGGATTATTCATAACAAGTCCCTTTAAGCTGCACCTGATTTTATGTTAATGGTGACTTTGAGAAGGCCCCCAAGGATGGGGGTTGGGTTACCAGGGGAACCAACAGCTTGATTAAAAGGTTAGAACTTTCAGCCCCATCTCATGACCTCCTGGGATGGGAGAGGACTGAAAGTTGAATAAGTCATCATTGGCCAATGAAGCCTTCATAAAAAACAAAAAGGACTGGGTTTGGAGAGCTTTGGGTTGATTTACAAGAACACATCTATATGCTGGGATACCCCAAACTCATGGGGATGGAAAGAAACTCTTGTGCTTAAGACCTCACACTATGTATTTTCTCACCTGGCTGTTCATTGGCATCCTTTGTAATAAACTGGTAAGCTAGGCCTGACCAGCGTGACTCAGTAGTTGAGTGTTGACCTATGAACCAGGAGGTCAGGGTTCAATTCCCAGTCAGAGCACATACCTGGGTTGTAGGTTCGACCCCCAGTAGGGGCTGTGCAGGAGGCAGCTGGTCAATGATTCTTTATCATCACTGTCGTTTCTCTCTCTCTCTCTCCCTCTCCCTTCCTCTCTGAACTCAAAAAATATATATTTTAGAAAATAAAATAAAACAAATAAACTGGTAAGCTAGTATGTAGATTATTTTCCTGAACTCTGTGAGCTGCTCTAGACAATGAATGTAACCCAAACAGGGCATCATGGTTACCTTTGATTCATAGCTGGTTGGTCAGAATCACCTGAATTTGTGGTTAGCTTCTGAAAGGAGGGCGAGGCAGTCTTCTAGGCCTGAACACTTAACCTGTGGGAGTTGATGCCATCTCCAGGTAGACAGTGTCAGAATTGGGTTTAATTGTAGGACACCCAGCTTGTGTGAAAGAATTGCTGGATGTGTGAAAAATCCCACACATCTGGTGTCAGAAGCAAGAGTGTTGTAATAGAGTACTGAGGCTAGAGGAGACACATAAGAATGTATTTTCTTCTAATTGTCTCTACTACAAACCCTAAAGTTTACAATTTTACCTCTTAGAGTTCCATCTTCCTTGCATGATAATTAAGATTTTGGAATCACTTTCATCAAAACTTTACTCACTCCTTTAATTCTCAAAGAGCTCTTGAAATCTCTTATTTAACACAGAGCCTTGTTTTAGTGTGTTTCTAGGTGAGTCACACAGGCAAAGAAGTGACCTTCTGTGTTGTTCAGTAAGCAACACTTAATCTCTATAGAATGACAACAATTTTTACCTTGTATCCCCCCTATTGTGATAGTTAAATATTTAAGGACAATGTATTGAATACATGTCAATATGAATATTCCTCATTTAAAAAATGTAAATTTCTAGAGGAGATAGATGGTGTATGTGGTTATTATATCACTTGCGGTGGATCTGAATTATCATCTGAGGAGGTTGAATACAGTTGGCAGCAGACTCTGAGTTTCTTATGTTCAGTTCTGTCTTTGCCTGGTTAGATAGTCTGTATGTTTTATTTTATTTTTACAGAAATGACTTGGAGTAGAACTAGAAAGTGAACATTGAGAAACTGCTCTTGAGCAGAAAAGATATTTTTCCAGAAACCACAACATCTTATTAAATCTGACAAGAGTGTGCTGGAATTGAAGCAGGCTTTTCCTGGCCACTTCATACTGGCTCTATCTGCCTTTCCTGAACTCATGCATTCTGTGTTTTAGTGCTTGAGCACAGACTACTTCACTCTGTCCTATTGCTATTGCACTTAAGTGTCTGGTTTTCTCAAGTAGGTTCCAAAATTGTTGAAGAGGGGGACTCTTGTATTGACATTCTCTTTGTCCCCTTCTTGTCATTTCCTGTTACAGCACAGCAGATCTTTTAAGACTTCACTGTGAGTGAAATGAGTTAATGAGAGGAAGAGGAGGTATAATAAAAAAGTATAGCCCTATCAGGTTTGGCTCAGTGTATTAGAGCATCAGCCTGCGGACTGAAGGGTCCCAAGTTCGATTCCAGTCAAGGGTACATGCCCGGGTTGCAAGCTGGATCCCCAGTAGAAAGCATGCAGGAGACAGTCAATCAATGATTCTCTCTCATCATTGATGTTTCTATCTCTCTTTCCCTCTCCCTTCCTCTCTGAAATCAATAAAAATATATTTAAAAAGAGAAGTATATGATATGCAACAAGAGTTCTCCCATCCTCATTCTGTTACTTTCTTTAGATATGAGAATATTCTTTTCTCCCATCATTCCCTTTGAAATTTCACCTAATCCATCTCTCTCTCTTTAGGCATCCCTCTTACAAATCTTTTATCACCTGCTCTAACTTTTAACCCCATGCAGTCTAGGACTATCATTCTGAATGAAATGCTAAGATCATTTTGTATATGTAGTCCTTTCTGAATAGCCAATTTCCTTAAAAGAATTTCATTAATTAGTACTGGCTTTAGGACTACTAAGAGGGAACCTAGAATTGGACCCCACAATTTAGAGGGCTCCAATCTTGTCTTCCTTCAACTGTGCCCTGTCTCATGGGGAGAAGAGTCTGTGGGACCAAGGGGCCTGCCTACTCAGAACCTGCACTCCCTCTTGTATACCCTGGACCACAGAGGGCCTGTTGTAAGAGCTCTGCGCCTGCACTGAGGGCCTGCATGGTCATCTTCCCCAAGTCCATCCTCTTGAGGGCAGATGATGATACCAACATGTACACATAAGCCCAAAGAGTAGCCAAAAGGTGACCGGAAGGGTTTAGGGCAGACCTGAGGTGTGAAGGCTAGGGTGTCTACATACATGTGAAAATTTGCCACATGCAGTGTGGAGAAATCAGGGGAAAGAAAAGAGTAGGACACAGGCTTTCCCATGTGGTATGTTCTTGTTCAAGGACTCCAAGAATTTGAAATTGAAACCTGTGCTTCCAGGTTGTTAGAAAGACATCTGATAAGTGAGCCTCCATCTATACTGTTGCCTCAATCCCCCAAATGTTAGGGAAGGATCTGTCAGCAATAATCCAAATATTATGTGTGTTTTTTTCTCTTTTTTTCTGCCTGTGTTTTTTCTAGTTAAATGGTGGTCACAAATACTACTTTAAAGTAAAAACAGGGTTCTGTGAAGTCTGTGTTTATTTTTATTTTTTATTTCAAATAGGAAGGGAGAGGGAGAGATAAAAACATCAGTGATGACAGAGAATCATGAGAGAATAATTTGTCAGCTGCCTCCAGCACACCCCACCCTTGGGATCGAGTCCACAACCGGGCATGAGCCTGACCAGGAATTGAACTGTGACCTCCTGGCTCATAGGTAGACGCTCAACCACTGAGCCATGCTGGCTGGGCTAAAGTCTGTATTTAAACAAGTAATTTTGTCTTCATTGCAGGATAACTTATGAAAATAATGAACTTACATGGCTTTCAGTAGTAATTTGGTCATTTGTGATCAGTGATTGAGAAAAACAAATGATTTATTCCATTACATTATTTTGGAATTTTAGGTGGTTTGATTTCACTGACATTTCTTGTGCATGTTAAAGAGTGAATTTTTAGCAACATGCAAAAGAAACCTACTGTACCTGTGATATTTATAAAGAAGCAAGAAATAATAACCCAGGCAAACACAAGGAGAAAGGAAAAGACAAAGCAGGAGGTGCCATTTACTAAAAATGACTTAGTGACAACGTGGTTCACTCACCTTGACTGGAAAGCACTATGAAAAATCTCTCAGTTCTAACGTTAGGTCCAGCTATACATAAGCAGTTATGTTGGTGACCTTCCTGTTCAGTAGTTGTTACAAAGTTAGTCTCACTCAATTGAATTTTTATTATTATTTTGTCCCTGTCCTCGACTTTTAGAGAGAGGAATTTTTCCCCTTCTGCCAATGCATTAATTTTTCCCCTAGCACATTTGAACTATGTTACGGCATTTTCACTGGATTCTTTCACTCTAAACTGGACAGCATTGTTGTTGATTTATCTTCTTTGTCTTTTCAAACATTTCACTCATCTTGACATTTTCAGAAAGCTTCAAAGGTTTGTCTTCTATTAGTAATATTACATTACAATTCATAACTTTCAGCAGAGTTTGAATAGGATGCAGAAAATTACTAGAATACCTGAATTTGGCATTTGGTAGCTGAACGATGCATTGTCAAAAACCTTGGCTTTTTGTTCTGTTCAGTGGAGAAATAAAATCACTCTGAAACTATCCCTTCATTTCTATAGAACAAATATGAATAGATAGTATTTGTGGTATTGGCTTCAATTTCTATACATCTCTGGACTTTTTATGATAGGCCTCTATGCCTAGTGATTCAGCCATCTTTTGATCCTTCCCTCCTTCCAGCTCAACATGGACCTTCTCACAAAATGGTATTTAAATTAGACAAGCAACCTAGAGAAATTGATGTTACATAAATAAAATATTCATAGAAATATTTTTTGTTTTAACAAAATATTGGGAATAACCTAAAAATCCTTAAGTAGGAAAAAACTTATTATGATATAGTCATACAATGTAATAAAAGACAACAGTGAGAAGGAGCTCACTAAACCTACATGCATTAACATGGACAGATCTCAGAAGCACATGGAGAAAATGCAAGTTGAAAAAGTAGGGACATGGTATTCGTGGCCAGCACTACTCCTGTTCCTTCACACCTACTTCCTCTCTCCTGTGGGGAACATGGGGGGGATTTTATTTTATTTTATTATTTTAAAAAATATATTTTTATTGATTTCAGAGAGGAAGGGAGAGAAGGGGAGAGACAGAAACATCAATAATGAGAGAGAATCATTGATTTCCTGCCTCCTGCACAAACCTGGGCATATGCCCTGACTGGGAATTGAACCATGACCTCCTGGTTCATAGGCCAATGCTCAACCAGTGAGCCATGCTGGCTGGGCAACATGGTAAGATTTTATTTCCATGTTCCCTTTAAGTGGCCACATGACATGCTTTGGTTAATAAAATGTAAGCAACAGTAATGTCCATCATTTCTCAGAAGCATTTACATGCTGTTTGTTGGTACAGGACTCTCTTCTTGTCCCCCTGCTCTGGTGACTGGAGGTGCATGTTACATAGAGATGTGATTTGAAGTCACCCTACAGGGAACAGCTACCCGGAGGAGTTGCCCAGACCTGTGGCGGAATTGGAGTAAGTGAGAAATACCCTTTGTTGTTTTAAGCCACTGAGATTGTTCTACCGAGAGTTGGGGGAGTTGGAATGTTTACCAACCAACCTCCATTCCTCCCTGCCACTTCCAGACTGCCCAAGCTCCATCACTGGATGAGCCCTCAGGCATAGGAGTGGATGAACTTGGCTGGTTTAAGTGAGACGCCTTCAGTGTACCTATGAATTGTTTATTGCAGCTCTGGCTGAAATCAGAGGTGGATCCAGGGAACACGGAGTAGCCTCTGCTATGGGATCAGACAACCAAAGGTGCTCATGTACAAGTTATCAGTAGCCACAGATACATTTTTTTTGTTAACACTTTTTTTGTGGGGTGTAATTATTGTATTTTAAAAATGTCAAGGAAAGAATGACAGGTGAACATGGAGGAACACAGTTGAAAGAGGAAAGAGAAAATCACAGAAAAATGGAAGGTGAAGATTAGACAATAGTGATGGGAGGAGAGAGTAGAGAGTGGGAAGGTGTTGGTTCTCATTTATTAGTATATTTTTTAAAATCACCAATTAAGAAATGAGCTGTTTCTTCTTAGACGCTTTTCCAGCATTTGTGTGTGGATGTGTCCAGGAGAACTATAACAAGTTATATATGGCCTCCAGCATCAGAAGAGTTTTCAGAAACTCAATAGTGAGCACAACAGATCGGCATGCCTTTCTATTAAGTTAAACTTTATCTTAAACCGGTAGAGCCAGATATCTTTTGGACTTCATAATTTCTTAGAGTTAGAAAAATAATATGGTTCAGATATTTTATATTACCTAACATTCCAGGAGAGTCTGGAATCATATCACCTAATCAAATGCATTTATGCAGTAAAATATAGAAATGTTCACACCAAGAGGAATAAAGAGACTATAATTAGCTTCTTATCAGTTTAGACCAGGTTTTGCTGAGTTCAGGTTGGGTACTGTTTGGCCAGCAATAGAGTTATAAGAGAAAAATTTTTGTTTTTAGGGCCTAATGGATTTTGTAATTGGGAATAAGGAAATACAGACCTACTTCAAACTGTTCTTTAAAGTTACTATAAGGAATAACTTAACTGAGAACTATAGTGTGGTGGCCAGCCTCCTTAATGATTCTCATTTCCACACTGAATAAGGTTGATCTGTGTGTATCTAAGAGAATATTATAGAAAGACCAAGTGTGATTTCTGCCTTGCCCTTTCTCTTGGATCACTAGCTCTAGGGAAGCCAGCCACCATAACATGAGGATGCACAAACAATTAAGTACATGCATGAGGAACTTTAGAAGCAGATGTTCCAGCCCTAGTCAAACCTGAGGACTATAGCCTTGGCCAACATCCTAATGAAAAACCTTAAGCCAGAACCACCTGGCTAAACTGTGCCCAGATTTTGACCCACAGAAACTGTATAAGATAATAAGGGTTATTGTTTTAAACGCCTAAGTTTTTTTACACAGCAATAGATAATTAATATAAGTTTTGGTATCTGGAAATAGAGTGTCCCCATAATAGCAAAAAACAAACAAAAACAAACAAACAAACAAAACCCCAAAAAACAAACAAAATAAAAACAACCCTACATGTGGGAGTGGCTTTGGAACTAGGTGATGGGTGAAAGCTGGTGGATCTCTGAGGGAGTGTTCATGAAATCCAGGCATGTGAGTAAAGTACTTGAGAAGCAGGTCCTCTGGCCCCAGTCAAGCCTTCAGGCAACCACAGCCCTAGCTCACTTCCTGACTACAACCTCATGAGAGACGAGAGACTTGGAGTCAGAACCACCCAGGTAAGATTTTCCACAATTCCTGACCTACAGAAATGTGTTTAATAAGAAATAGTTATTGATATTTTCAGTGGCAAAGTTTTGGGGTAATATGTAATGGAACAATAGATGATATATATATGTGTGTGTATATATATATATATATATATATATATATATATATATATATTCAAAGATATATAAACTGATACATAGAAATCATGGACCTTGGGGGTAATTCTCCAATAGCTATAAATTATGGTTACTAAATTTTTTCTTTCTGTTGTCAAGAAAATATTTGCCACATTTGCTTATAATAGGTATAGTTTTGTAAAGCTCAGTTTTATTACTTGTAGGTCTCAGTATTGAAACTCATTCTTCTATTGAGAGTCAGCCTACAAAAGCTGATGATTTTAAGAGAAATATTCTGTTTTCAAAATGACTGTTGCTTTTTGTGGAGGCTGTAGTTTCCTGTCTCTTCAAGATCAGAAACAAAACTGAAGCAAGCAATACCTCTGCATTCTCAAGATAACTAAAATGCAAAAAAGCTTCGTTAGCAATTCAGTAATTAATTATCTGAATTAATAGCTCCATGCCTGATACAAATTCCATGCCTTGAAAAACATCTTTTAAAGACAATTTTTTTTTATTGATTGCAGAGAGGAAGGGAGAGAGAGATAGAAACAGTAAGGATGAGATAGAATCATTGATTGGCTGCCTCCTGCACACCCCCTACTGGGGATTGAGCCCGCAACCCCTGACATGTGCCCTGACCTGGAATCGAACTGTGACCTCCTGGTTCATAGGTCTATACTCAACCACTGAGCCATACCAGCTGGGCGACATTTCTTTATTAAAGTTGTATAGGGTCAGGACTTTGTAGGTATGCTAAGATTTTGAAATACAAGGGCAGAAAACTTTTTCAGTAATGAGCCATATAACATTTCTGGCTTTGTTGGCTATACACTTTCTGTCAGAACTACTCAATTTTGCCTTTGTAACACTAACAGTGGCCATTGACTGTATGTAAATGAATGATCATGGCTATGTTCCAATAAAACTTTGTTTATAAAAAGATGGCAGACTGGATTTTACTCATGGGCCTTTGTCTGCCAACCCTGTAGTACACTGTAAACATTTTTTTAAAACACAGAGCAGTTAATAGTTCTTTTCACTTCATTAAATTCAAAAGATGTTTCAGACATATCCCATGACATATTTAGGGAAACTCTGATTATGCGATGTACTAATGATAAAACTTGCAAAATATGTTTGAAGGAATAACCAGAGGGACAAGTTTCATATATGAAATAGGTATAGTGATGCTGGATACTTAACAAACAAAAAGATCCCTCACATTCTAATATTTGTCACTCTAGAGCAGTGATTCTCAACCTTGGCTGCACATTAGAATCACCTGGAAATCGTTTGTAAAACCTGATTTCTGGGCCTCATCCTCCAGAGATTCTGTTTCTTTGTTACTAATGTTGTGGCCCCACCCCATAAAAAAGAAACAGAATTTCCTTTTGGGGGTCGAACGACCTTTTCACAGGGGCAGCCTAAGACCATCGGAAAACACATATATAATTACATATTGTTTTGTGATTAATCACTATGCTTTAATTATGTTCAATTTGTAACAATGAAATTGGGGGTCACCACAACATGAGGAACTATATTAAAGGGTTGCGGCATTAGGAAGGTTGAGAACCACTGCTCTAGAGAAAGGACAATTTCTCAATGACCCAGGCTTTTGAGGTATTTAACTTACATCATGAACTATCTTTTATCTTTCTCCAAACCCAGTAAGTTTAGACTTATGATCATTTGTGCTTCTCTAAAGAACATTATCAGTCAAACTATAATTTGGTGGAAGAAAATGCTCCATATTTGTGAAGCTAGTAATTCCTTATATTCATGTAGCATATTCCAGGTTTACACAGTGATTTCATATAGATGATTTCATTTACGTCTCAAAATAGGCAGAGCAGTAATCTAAAAATCTAAGACACTGAATTACTACAGTCCCCCCACCAAGGTGTTATAGATTTCAATAAACTAATATGAACAGAGAAAAAGAATAAAACTGCCTACTTAGTGTTGCTTTCATGTGCTCGGGAAAATTTATAGTAACTGGCACTTTCTAGCTCAAAAGCAAAAGAACAAGGTCTCCTTAGGGCAGAGCCAATGATTCTCTGACCTGTCACTCTAGCAAGTCACTCTGATCTAAGTAGGATTCAACTTCTGACCTGTGAAAAAGAGGTCTCGAAGTTTCTGATGAGAGTTATTTTCAGTGGCATCCAATTTAGGTGCTGTTGAAATGAGCCCAACCAGACAATTGGAAAAGTGTACTAGTATAAGGACACCCACCAATGAAAGAGTAAAAAAAAAAAAAAAAAATAGAGTGATGGAGGGGTTTCTAAACTGGTTGGCCATGGAAAACTAAAGCTAAGATCTCAATTCACATATATAATAGATATAAAACCACACATTTTTAAGGATGAACTTTGTATATATTACTTTTTCTTCCAGTCATTTAAAAATACACACAATATATAATTAACTATACACACATATAGATATATACATAAATGGATAGTTTGAAATATGATTACATAATTAAAAATAAAATCCAGTATGTGATGGTTTGCTCCTGCAGAGAAAGGAATAAAATTTTTGTTTATTTGTTGAAACACTTACATGAAACAGGAAAGTTATGGCTGATTTTGATGCCATTTTCTGCCTCTGCAGCAGTGGCCTGATTAGAGAGCGATGCTGCAATCCTAGTTTGGCCAACCATATCCATGAGACAGGGAGTTGAAATCTAAAAACATTATATTGTAAAATTGATCATTTCCTTCAATACATATAAATGGAATGGTTTCTATTTCCTGGCTCCTGATAATAGAAAAGGAAAACATATCTTCTGATGGCAAGCATGCATAAGAGGTAAACATAGGGAGCCCCAATGCAAAGCTAGCAATAAGAAAAGGGTGGGAGTTGAAAAAGTCCATGACTAAACTGATGATATCCTGATACAGACTCAGGAACAGTTAGAAGCCTAACCAGCGTGGCTCAGTGGTTGAGCATTGACCTCTGAACCAGGAGGTCAGGGTTCAATTCCCAGTCAGGGCACATGCCCGGGGTGGGCGCTCGATCCCCAGTGTGGGGCCTGCAGGAGGCAGCCGCTCAATTATTCTCTCTCATCCTTGATGTGTGTATCTCTCCCTCCCTCCCCTACCTCATTGAAATCAATAAAAACATTTTTTAAAAAGTTAGAAAAGAAGACCCAGAGACTGACTGCATACTAAGTGATGGGAAACCTATTTGAATGGGAATAGGAGGCTATTAGGAGAAACCAACTAGTACTAAAGTAACAGTAATGTGTGAATAGGAGAAAACAGAATGGATGTGGGGCTACCAATTTGGAACAGATGAAAGAAGAAAAAAAAAATGAAGAGCAAATAAATAGAAGGATTGAGAACAATTTCAAATATGTTGGATATATTTCAGTGGATTGTGTTATTTTTAAATATATTATTATGGATTTCTGAGAGGAAGGGAGAGGAGGGAGAGATAGAAACATCAATGATGAGAGAGACTTATTGATCGGCTGCCTCCTGCACGATCGAGAATCATGTCTGCCACCCGCCATATGCCCTGACTACGAATTGAACCGTGACCTCCTGGTTTAAAGGCGTATGCTCAACCACTGAGCCACCTCAGCTGGGCTCAGTAGACTGTTTTTTTATCTGAAAAAAATTTTTTTTCAAAAGCTTACTGTAAACATGTTCCATTATTTCCCCCTTGATATGAAGAGGGCACATACACAGATTTAGTGAGATTGCTAATAACAACTAAGATTTATTGAGCACTTACCATGTGGCAGGCAAACAAATTTATATGAATTAATTCATGTTATAATCATACCATGTGTAGGGCAAGTTTTTCTTTTTAAATATAAAAAATAGCCAAACCGGTTTGGCTCAGCTTGCGGACTAAAAGATCCCAGGTTCGATTCCGGTCAAGGGCATGTACCTTGGTTGCAGGCACATCCCCAGTAGGAGGTGTGCAGGAGGCAGCTGGTCAATGTTTCTCTCTCATCGATGTTTCTAACTCTCTATCCCTCTCCCTTCCTCTCTGTAAAAAATCAATAAAATATATTAAAAAAATAAAAAAATAAAAAATAAACTAAATGAGGGACAGGGAGGTGATATAACTTCTCTAAACTGTTTTTGAAACCAAGTGTCCTAGTTTTGGAGACTTCATATTTAACTGTTAACTTATACTTTATTTTGAGTCTTTGGTAGTATTTTTTTTTAAGTGCAGAATTGCTGAATTTCAACTTTTACTAGTATTTAAAATAGCAGAGCTAACATGCATTTTTTGGATCCTCCGAAGTCCTTATAAAATGAGAATAAAGAAATAAAAATAAGATAAAGTCAAAAGGACAAAGAGAGTAGGTATAGGCAACTGTGAAGCGGGATGATTTGTAACTGACCTAGTTGGTCAAAGAGAGTTGAATAAAATCCTTACTCGACAGAGGGGGAAGTTGAGAAACCAACAGATTTACATCCCTGGGCACTCAAAGCTCTTAGGGATTGGCAACACCCCTGAGAGTGAAGGATGAAGAAGGGGTTGCAAATAGAATGGATGTAATTCTGTCTGAGAAGCAGTTAGATCTTCAGTGCCCCTCTTCTACCCGGATACAGTTCCAGGGATTTATTCTCAGGAGAAGTAAGGCAGAGGACCCCTACTTTTCTCAGCAGGGAGGACTAAATTTCCTAGTCCATTATTACCAGGAAGAGAAACTTACAGTTCATTCTCAATAGAACAACCAGATTGATCCTGAGAAGAATGACTTCTCATATAACCTGGAGTCAGAGTTTTTCTTTTTTATTTTTTTTAAATCTATTTTTATGGATTTCAGAGAGAAAGGGAGAAGGAGAGAGCTAGAAGCATCAGTGATGAGAGAGAATCATTGATCAGCTGCCTCCTGCACGCCCCACACTGGTGATCAAATCCGAAACCCGGGCATGTGCCCTGACTGGGAAACGAACTTCAACCTCCTGATTCATAGGTTGATGCTCAACCACTGAGCCACACCAGTCAGGCAGGAGTCAGAGTTTTTAGAAAGGTGTGCGAGGTCCTACATCCCCCCACTCCAGATTTTTCTAATCTCATTATTGACTCTTTGCCCCTCACTCATTCCACTTCATTCACACTGTAGTTCTTGCTGTTCTTGAAACCTAAAGAGAGTTTGTTCCCTCTTTATAGCATTGACTGTGTCTCTTCTCTCTGCCTGGAATGCCCTTCTCCCAGAGGTATCTGCAAGCATAATTCCCTTACTACTATAAGGTATCTAATCAAATTTCACCTTTTCAGGGACATCTTTCTTGACCAACAGAATTGCAGCCTTGCCTGACTGGCATGGCTCAGTGGTTGAGCATTGATCTATGAACCAGGAGATCACGGTTCAATTCCTGGTCAGGGCATATACTTGGGTTGCTGGCTCGATCCCCAGTAGGGACCATGCAGGAGGGAGCCAATCAATGATCCTCTCTTGTCATTGATGTTTCTATCTCTCTTTCTCCCTCTTCCTGCCTCTCTGAAATCAATAAAAATATTTAAAAATAAAATAAAATTTCAGCCTTTCTCAGTCTTTTCTATCAGTTCTTCTTGCTTTTTTCTTCTATTTAGCACCCTATTTACCCTCCCTTTACTTTAGTTTCCTTCCATGTAAAAGGAGGAAAATAGAAAAGCTACTTATGCTGTTTATTGTTTGTCTAATATCCTAGATGTTTACTTACCTGTTAATTTGTCTAGGATAAGAGAGGATAGAAATAATAGACTGTCTATTAAAAATTCCCATAGGAGCTGCTTTGTACAGCTCCTGTATTCCTAACCAAAAGAACAGTGCCTGACACTTGGCTATTGTCCAATAACTGTTGACATATAGATAAAAGGATTCAAGATAAAGTTGAAGAAATCTCTCAGAAAGTAGGGCCAAAACATTAAGTGAAGGCAGGACTAGATGAATCAGTTAATAATAATATCCTCAGAAACTTGTATGGCATATAACAGATACTGAATGTTGCCTACTATTATCTTAATGTTAGAAAAATAAGATTAAGTGAAGGAAATTGAGAGAAAAAGAGATAAGAAAATTTCAGGTCCAATCTAGAAAGTTCATTAACCAAACAATAAGAGTTCAAAGAAGAAGATGGAAACTAAAGGGGAGGCTATACATCAGATAAATAATTTTTAAAAGTATCCCATGGCATATGTTTGCAGTTTGAAACAGCTCACTTAGTACCTAGCTCTATAGTTGAAATTAGATTCACCACAAAGAACATTCCAAAGCACTAGGAACAAAGAGAGGATTCTAAAAACATGTAAAGAGAAAAAAAGCAAATTACTTACAAAGGATCAGTAATCATAATGTCCTCAGAGTTTTCAACAGTACTGGACACTAGAAGTCATGCTTTCAAACTTTAGAGGGAAAAGAAATAGAAGCCTAAAATTGGCTAAGCTGTCAATTAGATGGGAGTCTATAATGAATATGTTTTTATATAGCCTGGGCCTCTTAATATTTACTTCTCATGCAGCCTTTCTCAGAAAGTTGGTAGGTAAGATTTCACCATATTAAGAGAATCCAGCAAGTCTTCAATGTCATCTATAGATTCTGTGACTTTAAGTAAAACATCCTACAAAGAAACCAGTTGTACCATAGGCTAATTGATATAAACAAGAATTAGATTCCTAAGACATTTAATCAACATTATAATGAAAGGAAAGGACATTACTTGAGGACTTGTGATACAGAAAGTGAGATCCAATTTGAGATAGCTGAAGGGACTGCGCAGGGCACAGCCATGCAGTATGCCTGGAGAGCAACCAGGCCACACAGGGGAAAGCCAGAAGCTTTTAGAGTGAAGTCTCCAAATAAAGGAAACTGGTAAATAGCTGAAGTGATTGACCATATTTTTTAATTTTTTAAATATATATTTATTGATTTCAGAGAGGAAGGGAGAGGGAGGGAGAAACAGAAACATCAACGATGAGAGAGAATTGATCAGCTGCAGACCTAAAATCGAACTGTGACCTCCTGGTTCACAGGTCAACGCTCAACCACTGAGCCATGCCCACCTGGCTGATTGACCACATTAAGAGGAGTTTTATACAACTAAAGGAGAGTTTGGGGGATAAATTAATAATTAGTATATAGAAAACTAAGAAAAGGAGCAATGATATTATTAACTCCTGGTGGAAAAAAGTTGTGCAAGAAAGCAAAAGTAACCATGATCAGCAGTCTCTGATTCAGTTATGAATATAATTTCATTCGGAAGTAAATCGTATTTCTTTGATAGTTTGACATGTCACAAGACCCCTTTGAACTCCAAACAAGCCTGTTCAGACCCATGTTACTATCACTTTAGAGAGGTGCACTTTGAAAGGCTTAGCAGAGACCCTGCCTCCCCTCCTTTCTGAATTGTTCTCTATGGATAACTTGGCTAAAAGCAGCAACTCCGAACTCCTGGCTCTTGGTTCTGGTTCTATTTTCATGTGACTCAAGAACCATTTCAGACAACTTGCTATCACTCTCTAGTCTTGTTTCTCTCCTTTTTAAAGATGACCTACTTTAGAAGACTGTAATGTTTAAAAAGGAAAACTAAAAAAGAAATTGTGAGATCTAATGGGTGGTAAATATTTTGAAGAGGTTGGAAAGAATGCAGAAGTTTAAGTGGCTATGTTTATAGAAACCATCATGAATTATATTTTACATAAAGCAGTGTACGAGTCCTATCTTTCAAGTATGTATAAGTGTACTCATTGTAGAAATAGCTAGGTTCTAATTATCATAACAATTTTTAGGCTTTGGATCGAAAGTGTAATACAAATATCACCAGTACTATTGATTGCAGCAAAGAGCTGTTAGTTCTAAATTGTGACTTGATTTTTTCTTTAAATTTCCCATTTATTTTTCATTTCTTTGTCTAGCTGAATTTAAAATGAAGGTATCACAAACTCTTTGTTTTATTTTAAATACATACACACACACACATATTTAAGAGAGGAAGGGAGAAACACCAATGATGACAGAGAATCATTGATCGGCTGCTTCCTGCCCTGACCAGGAATAGAACTGTGACCTCCTGATTCATAGATCAATGCTCAACCACTTAGCCATGTGGGCTGGGCCAAACTCTTTGTTTTAAAATGTGCGATTGAAGTATCTACCTCATACTGGTCTGAGTTGTTTATTTATTTACTTTAAAAAATCTTTTTTGTTGAAAGTATTACATGTCTCCCTTTTCCCCCCATTGACTCCCTCGAGCTCGCCCCTGCCCCCCGACCCCAGGCCTTCACCACCCTATTGTCTGTGTCCATGTTATGCACATATGCATACAAGGTCTTTGGTTGGTTATCTCCTGCCCACCCAACCAACCCCACCTTGAGTTCTTTATCAGGTTTACAGAAGGTACTATGATTGGGATAGAACTGAAATATTATGGGAAGATTTTAGGTACATTTCTGACTACATTTATTCTGAATTACTCACCATTAATTTTCCCCAAACTAATTTCACTGTGATATGAAACACACATATTCTTTGTGGCCTACACATTCTTTCGTAATAGGCAGCTTTGGGTTGATGTTGCATTCACACATTTTGTTTTACCTCGGTCTCTTAATCTAGCTGCAGCAATGAATTTGTAATTAGAATAACCTGTCAGTTTGTTAATTTGAGAGGCTAATCGGCTCTCTCGGATTTAATATTTACACTCCATCTACTTGAAGCAGTTCACAAATTAGAACACCTTGAAAGGTGGGACACAGAAGGTTAAAACAGAATCTAACTGAAGAAAGCAGAAGAGGTAAATAATGACAGCCCTCAGAAACAAGCAGATTATAATACATGGGAGAAAAGTATATCTCTAATGTTTCTCAAAGTGAAGGCTCCAGAGGAAACAATGTATTTGATAATGTTGTTTATTTGTTTTTCTGACAGTTCAATGCCCACACATAAATCCATGGAGATGAAATATTTTCCTAAGCAAAATTGGCTCTTTTGCCAGTCAGGACAAAAAGGAGCATGCACAAATTTATTGTGTATAAGGAACATCAAGTCAACTTGGAGCCACTATTTTAAATTATGTTTTATCGGACTAAGGCAGAAATTCAGTGTAACAAGGTAACTTCCATGTCTACTCCCAATGAAAGGTAGAATGGAGAATGCTCCAATAAAAGCATTTTGAGGGGAAATGGAAGAAGGGGGTTTTGTTAATGTGGTACAAGTATGATCACCATGAGGAGATGATCAGGTTTTAGTTAATAATGGGTGACTAGCCAAGAGGTCAGGTCCGGGTATTGTTTCTCTGGCCCTAGGTACAGAATGATATAAGCCTGAAATCTGTGTATAGTAAGGCCAAGGCTATCGATGGAGATGAGAGGATGTTTAGATATGAAGACATGAACATTAAAAGGTTTAGTATACACTAAGTGCCATCTGATAGAGCTTGGATAATTACAAAGGGGAGGGAGATTATTTTATGTAGGAGAGTTGCATGAACAAAAGTAGGAACACAGGATATAATGAGAAATGGACTTGTTTGCCTGGAGTCTAGGGCTTATATATGGGAATAGTGGGGGAGAATATTTGAGATGGAGAATAAGAGATAAGTAGATAAGAAGCCACTGAAAATATGTGAATAGGGAAGTGACATGATAAAATTGGTGTTAGCACAATTGACAATGAAATCAGATCAGGAAGTAGGATACTGAAATAGATCAGGGATGGACTGAAGGCAATGCCAGTGGGATGCAAACTTAGTGAAACATATAAAATTGAAAGGAAGACTCAATAGGCTTGGGACTAGTGAATATGAGGCCAGAAGGAGAGATAGGAATCAAGGGTCACTCCAGCATATCAAACCTCAGTTGTGAGGTGATATTTGTACATATGAGAAGTCCAGATGGCAGATATTTTGGGAGGATCGTTGATGAGGTATTTATATATATTCAGTCATGGAATTTGGGAATAGAAGTGTTTAAATTTATTACAGCTTCATTTCCCCCGAAATTTATCTTATCAGCATTTTCAAATATACAGAGAAGTTGCAAGACTAGTACAATGAACATATATATACACTATACATTTAAATCCAACCATTTCCATTTTGCCTTATTAGTTTTATCTATCTATCTATCTAACATCTATCCATTTTTTTACTGAAAAATTTGAAAATAACTTGCAGGTGCAATAAAACCTCACTCCTAAATCCTTTAGCATCTCCTAAGAACATAAACTTCAGTTTTGAAGAAAATTAAGACAAAAGGTTTTCATTTAGTGGTAAAGGCTGTATTAGATCTTCAGGTTACCTGAGAGTCAAATCCACTACTCTTTTCTCCTACTACATACCTTCCATGTTTATCTACACTAATAAAAGAGAAACATGGTAATTGGCGTCTGACCGCTACCCTTCCCATTGGCTAATCAGGGCAATATGCAAATTAACTGTCAGCCAAGATGGCGGCCGGCAGCCAGGCAGCTTGAAGTTAACAGGAGGTTTGCTTGCTTCAGTGACGGAGGACTCCAACGTTCCCCGCCTGCCGCTGCAGGCCTCTGAGCCTGCAGTTTCAAACATTGTAACAAATATAGATGCTAAACAAAACCCCAGAAACCAGCTTTCAGCTGGCTGGGATCTCAGAGCTGGAGTTGACACAGAGTTTCAATTATAGAACCGAAACAAACCAGATACCTGCTTTCAGGAGTGGAGGCCTCAGAGCTGGAGCCTCAGAGCTAAAGCTGGCCCAGAATAAAAAAAGAAAAAAAAAAAAAGAAAAAAAGGAGCAGTTGGGAGCTTTAGTCCCAGCCTGAAAACAGCCCTCAGCTCCTCACCCAGACTGGCCAGGCACCCCAGTTGGGACCCCCACCCCAGGACACCCTTCAGGGCAAACCAGCCGGCCCCCACCCGTGCACCAGGCTTCTATCCTATATAGTAAAAGGGTAATATGCCTCCCAGCACTGGGATCAGTGGAGCCGCGAGGCCTCCTGGCACCGGGATAAGTGTGACAGGGGGCAGCGCCCAAACCCCCTGATTGCCCTGCGGCTCTGTGTGTGACAGGGGGCGGGGCCACAACCTCCCTATTGGTCCTGCTCTGTTCATGACAGGTGAAGGCACTCCAACCCCCGCCCCCCCACGGGCCCTGCTCTGTGTGTGACAGGGTAGAGCCATAACCTCCCCATCGGCCCTGCCCTGAGTGTGACAGTGGCAGTGTCCCAACCCCCTGATCGGCCCTGCTCTGTGGGTGATAGAGGGCGGTGCCCCAACCCCCTGATCTGCCCTGCTCTGTGTGTGACAGGGGGCGGTGTGCCAACTCCCCTATCGGCCCTACTCTGTGAGTGACAGGGGGGAGCTCCCCAACCCCCTGATGGGCCCTGCTCTGTGCATGACAGGTGGTGGCGCCGCAACCTCCCCATCGACCCTGCCTTGAGTGTGACAGGGGGCGGTGCCCCAACCCCCCAATCAGCCCTACCCTGAGCGTGACTGAGGGTGGCATCGCAACCTCCCAATCTGCCCTGCTCTGTGCATGACAGGGGGCGGTGCCCCAACTCCCCAATCGGTCCTGCTCTGAGCCCAACCAGGGGCTGCACCTAGGGATTGGGCCTGCCCTCTGCCACCTGGGAGCAGGCCTAAGCCAGCAGGTCGTTATCTCCCGAGGGGTCCGAGACTGCGAGAGGGCACAGGCTGGGCTGAGGGACCCTCCTTCCCCCCGAGTGCACAAATTTTTGTGCACCGGGCCTCTAGTATATTATATTTATTGCTTGGAGTGTTTAGAAATACAAACTAGATTTGGGCAAGTAAGAAACAATATAAGAGAGAGTATAAAAGAGGCCTAGTAAGGTTTTAGGGACAAGAGAAGATTTTGAGAGCTCAAAATGGGAAGATGAATGAAAAGAGAACAATGGAACACAGATTTTATTTTCAAGGGATAAGTCTAATGGTTGGATCCAGTGGCCCTTGGTGGCATCTGATCACAGCTGCACATATGGCTAAGAAATTGGAAAGGTAGGCCAAGATCACACTCTGACTCAGGTAGGCTTTATGGACCACCTTCTTTGTTTTTTATAACAACCACATCTTCTACTGAAGAAAATAGTAGTTTGAATTGATATGGAGGCATGCCTGGAGGTGATATTATTTTGCTACTGCCTTAGTAAAAGCATACAAACAAGTATTATGAGACTGTGGTAGATCTTGGGTTTAAGGGACTATTTCAGGTCTGTGTCAAGGTAGTGGGATTTCAAGAGGGACCTTGTAAACTCCTAATGTGTTACAGTTGTGCCATTAAAGCGCTCTGCAATTTGAGAGAGCTGTTGGGAGAATGAATCTTGTTACAAGGAGTAATTGAAGCTCTTGGTTCCTCTGTTAACATTGTGACCCAGGGGATTTTTTGGGAATGGACTCTCAGGGATTGATGTATGATTTATATGCTTAAATAATGAAAATGGTTCATAAAGTGTTCCAAGTTGCATGACAAACTGCTGTAGTTCAGATATTTTTCATTTTGTACTTTGTTTTACGTCTTTTACTCAGTGTTCATTCTATTTTTTTTCTTTTTCTTTTTTTTTTGGTTAATCCTCACCCGAGGATATTTTTCTATTGATTTTTTTAAGAGAGAGTGGGAGAGAGAGGGAAAGACAGAGAGAAATATCGATGCGAGAGAAACACATCAATTGGTTGCCTCCTGCACGCACCCTGACCAGGGCCCGGGCTGGGGAGGAGCCTGCAACAGAGGTACATGCCCTTGACCGGAATCAAACCTGGGACCATTCGGTCCACAAACCAATGCTCTATCCACTGAGCCAAACTGGCTAGGGCTCAGTATTCATTCTTTTATTGTGTTTCATTTATTTTGGATGGCAGTCTTTGGAGAGTAAAAAATTGAATCATATGGAGGCTGCCCTTCAAAAGCTTACAGTCTAAGATTTGAACTCTATACGGGGTAAAATAGTGTTTTCCCCAATTTCTCTCAAAATTCAGGTCTACTCAGAACCTCAGACTATGACCTTATTTGAAAATTAGGATCTTTACATATGATTTCGTTAAAATTAAGTCATACTGGTTTAGGGTATGTGAGTGGTCTCCTTATAAGAAGAGGACACAGATTCATAGAGGTATAGAGAGGATACTACCACATGAAGACAGAGGCAGAGATTGGAGTGATGCGTCTGTAAGCCAAGGAGCAATAAGGATTGCTGGTCCCACCAGCAGCTAGGAGAGAGGCATAGAGAGGCATGACACAGATTCTCGCTCAGAGCCTCCAGAAGGAGCCAGTCCGGCGGATACCTTGACTTTGGACTTCCAGCTTTCAGAACTGAGAATACATTTCTCTCTGTGTGTGTATGTGTGTGTGTTTTAAGCCAGCCAGTTTGAGGTGATGTTTTATGGCAGCCTTAGGAAACTAATACAGATTCTAAGTCAAAAGAGTCATCACATTCAGGCATTTTTTGTTGTTAATTTTTGATGAAAGTAGTAGCAAGAGAATCTGAAATGCTGAACTAAAATAGTACATGGGGTCTAAAGCCAAATGAAATACAATTTCTGAATAGGTATTGACACTGAAAACTCTGCATACAGAAATCAATTTCCCACTTAATTCGGCTATCAGAAAGAGTTGTTGAACAGAAATATAACATATGCTTCTTTTAAATGAAGAAGTGCTGCTAATTGAAAAAGAAGAAAAGTCTACTCAAACAGAGACAATTTTTTCCCCCCAGGATTCCTTTTCATTTATTATTTGGATATACTGTATTGTCTTTTATGTTTTCTAGTGGGAATTTTCTACCATCTCTCTTTTTCTTTTCTTTTAAAAGCTAAGTCAGGGATAACACATTCTTTTTTAAAAATATATATTTTTATTGATTTCAGAGAAGGAGGGAGAGAGGGAGAGAGATAGAAACATCAATGATGAGAAAGAATCATTGGCTGCCTCCTGCACACCCCACACTGGGGTTCAAGCTGGCAATCCAGGCATGTGCCCTGACCGTGACCTCCAGGTTCATAAATCCACGCTCAATCACTGAGCGAGGCCGGCTGGCCATAACACATTCTTCTGAAGACATTCTTTTAAACCCCATATGTGGAATATTTTAAAGTGGAATACTGTGGGAGGATAATCAATTGAAAATTTAGAGGGGGAAATCTTGTCTACTATTTACAAATAAATATTAGTGTCTTGGTCTATTTTCTGAAAAGTTGAGATATAATTAACATACAACATTATATTAGTTTCAGGTTTACAACATAATGACTTGACATCTGTGATTATCACAATAAGTCTTGTTAACATCCGTCACCGCACATAGTTACATATATTTTTTATTATGATGAGAACTTTTAAGATTACTCTCTTAGCTGCTTTCAATATGCAATACAGTACTATTATAGTCACCAGGCTATACAGTCCATCCCCATGACTTACTTATTTTATAACAGGAAATTTGTGTCTTTTGACCACTTTCACCCATTTTACATATCCCCCACAACCTGCTTCAACAACCACCAATCTGTTCTCCATATCTATGAGCTTGGTTTTTGTTTTGTTTTGTTTTAGATTCCACGTATCAGTGTGATCATATGGTACTTGTCTATGTCTGTCTGACATTTCATTTAAGGTCAACCCATGTTGTTTCAAATTGCAAGATTTTTTTTTTTTATGTCTGAACACTATTCTCTCTGTATATACACATTTTTTTCTTTATCAAATCATCCACTGATGGACACTTAGGTTGTTTCTATATCTTGAGTATTATAGATAATACTGCAACGAGGGCCATGTCATTGTGACATTATGAGCTTCTTGATTGATATAAATTCAAAGTAGCATTAATATATTTGATTGAGTTGTTAATGATATAACACTTAATTTTCCATTTTGCCTTATATCCACATTCAATTTTACATTTTTCACCTACTGTTGAGAGGATTCTGGCTCTTAAAATTCCTTTTGAGATGATATTATGATTTGACTTTGGAATGATATTCCTAGCACTGTCACAAGTCACATTTTATAAGCCTCTTCTCTCTGGCTCCTAATTTCTGCTCGACACTGTAGCAGTCTCGGGTAAGATTTAATTGAAGATGCAGCTGGGGATTGGCCTCAGTTCAGAAATCCTGGCTGAGCCTTCAAATACATCCTGCCTCTATGTTTTGTCCCTTTGTTTAAGAGGTCTGACATTGTTTGGTTTTGTGCCAACCCTGATATAGAACTGGTCCCTTCACTGGAGTCCACAGAAAGCCAATCACACCAAACATATCATGAAGATTTGCAGGTCATGAAATAGACTCACATTGCACAGAGCAAGCATTTACTTTGAAAAGCAATCATCACTACCCTTGTACCTTACCTTGGAATTTTCTAGCCCCTACTGCCTCCCTCCTTCCCTCCCTCCTTTTCCCCCTTTCTTTCTGACCTCTGTCTAAAGTCCCCAGTCTATCTGGCTGCTGACCATTCTGCTAAGATTTACCCATAGCCCCTTTTCTCTCCCTCTTTCCCCTTGAATCTTTATATGCCTTCTTTTCTTTTACATCTAAATGTGCCCATGGCCAGCCATCAAAAAAAAAGCCTTCCAGGTAAAATACCTACAGCTCTTAAAATATTATTTATGCCCTCTTGGCAAGGCTCAGTGGTTGAACCAGGAGGTAATGATTCCATTCCCAGTCAGGGCATATACCCAGGTTGCGGGCTCCATCCCCAGTGTGGGGTATGTAGGAGGCAGCCGGTCAATGATTCTTTCTCATCATTGATGTTTCTATCTCTCTCTCCCTCTCCCTTCATCTCTGAAATAAATACAAATATAGATATAGATATAGAAAATATTACATATGAAAAATGCTTTTTTCCTTTTAAGTGATAATTTGTATTCTCTGATCACTTTAAAAAACCACGACCACAGCCTCCTCACTGAAAGATACCAAAATGCATTAGTTTCTATACAAAGCGTCTATTCTACTTTGGCAATATGTAGTATGGGTTTTAAAAGCTAGAGTCTCCTGGCACATGAATTTGAACTAACCATCATTTTATATTGTCAATTCACTAAAGAAGAAGAATAAATTTAGTAGGATGTGACCTAAGGATATTCAAAATCAATTCATCTTTCTGAATTATCATGCTACTTACTCTGTACTTAGTCTTTGGCAATCTAACAAACAGAAAATTCTAGATCACTGATTTCTCTTTCAACATTTAGTGTTCTGGCTTTTGTAAAACCTTGTATTCTGACTAACAGATAGTAGTATGGTCCTTCATGCAGCAAAGGCCTTTTTTATTTTTAAGAAAGACGGTCTGTTATGGTTACCTTCTGTAGTTATATGTGCCTTAAAATCATAGATTAATATTAGGTATTGCCTTTTCTGGAGTGTTGGTTCTACTTAAATGTTTACTTTATGAATTGAGATGATGCTTTTTGGTTTTACAGGCTAACTGACCACGCTTTACCAGTTTAAAGTATCTGACATTTCTGTACACTCTGCTAGTTTCTCTACTTACTGTGACCATGTGGTTTCATTCCAGAGTTTCCTACATTATGTTCTAGATGTGTCTCTTTTGCTTGATATGGTTATGTAACTCAGCCAGACAACTGTAAAGGGGATATAAGGGCCCGGCCAGTGTTGCTCAGTGGTTGAGTGCTGACCTATGAACCAGGAGGTCACGATTCGATTCCCAGTCAGGGCACATGCCTTGGTTTTTGGCTAGAACCCCAGTAGGGGCTATGTAGGAGGCAGCCCATCGATGAGTCTCTCTCATCATTAATGTTTCTATATATCTCTCTCCCTTCCTCTCTCTGAAATCAATAAAAACATATTTAAAAGGGGGGATATAAGGGAGCTATAAGGGATTACAATAATTTTTCACTTTTTCATGTGCTTGCTGAGCAAAATGGACTTTCAATGTGCTATAGTTTTAACAAAGAGATCTGATTTTGATGAAAGATAAAAGCAGGGAATCTTCTTGTGCCATTTTCTGATGCTAGACTACTGTAGTAGCTCTGTAATTGTTTTATGTGTTTTTTTACTTGTTTCCTTTTTGCCAACAGTAGCCATACCAGATACTTAGTCCTTGAAGACAACTGGGCAAAAGTGTAATTTGGCCAATTGTGATATTTTGTAGTCACGCCAGTTTACTGTGATGTCCTGACAGGCATACCAAAGGCTCTAAACTATTTACTCCTAATCTGAGATTTAACCTCGTTATCCAAATGCTAGTTTATGGAGACTATCCATCCTAGTGACCATGTAACCATTGTAAATTGCTTGTAAAGTTTATTTTGCATGCGTTAAATGCATTTTTTTTTGCTTTATTCAGTTTGAATGAGCATATTCCTCTTGTACTTATGGAAAAAATTAACATTTATTAAGCACATAGGGTCCCTGACCCTGTTCTATACACTGGAGGATTATGGGATACTGTTGTGTTACTACACTGACTTGATAACTAGAACTGGCACTCAAGAAAATGACATTCTAACCATGGGGATGAAGGATGAATAGATGGCAAATAACCTCATATAAACAGGCAGACGATCCAGTCAGCCTCTAAAACCAATGAGGTGGAATTGCCCCAACTATGGTAATGAATGAAATGCACACACACACTTTCCTGCATATAAACTCTCACTCTAGCATATTAACAAGCATAGATACACCTGCTCTGGTCTCCTCGGTACTATTTAAGCCACAATTCCTGGCTGCCTCCAATGACAGTTATGCCATTCAGATATTCTTCTTGGTTTGATGTCCCAGCTTACTGTAAGGGTAAAGGCACAGGCTTCAGATGAGAAACATCTGGCTTTGTACTTCAGTTTTGAGGCTTGCTCTCTAGCTGCCTTACTTTAGTTATGAGACCCCTCTGGGCCTCCGTATCCTCACTTGTAAAAGATGGATAATAATGCCCATTTTGTAGGGTTGCTGATGTTGGATTATAGGAGGTGCTGTCCATTAAATAAATAATAGTGTGCCTAGCACACAATGGCCACACATTTTTATTTTTTTTAAATATGTTTTTATTGATTTTTACAGAGAGAGGAAGGGAGAGGGATAGAGAAATAGAAATATCGATGAGAGAGAAAAATAACTGATCGGCTCCCTCCTGCATGCACCCTACTGGGGATGGAGCCCACAACCTGGGCATGTGCCCTGACCAAGAACTGAACCGGCGACCTCTTGGTTCCTGGTTTGACACTTAACTGCTGAACCATATTGGCTGGGTGGCCACACATTTTTAGTTCCTTCTTCATTCTTTCCTCTCTTTCCTGTTCCCTAAACTCTAAACTTTCACATTAGGACATTGATATAGGATTTCATGTATTTCATCTGATTTGGTCCACTCTTTGGCTTCAGTTGTCAATGTGTGTACACTCTGCCCATGCCTCTTACTCACAAGATGTCTTTGGTGGGCTGAAATCATCCTTGCTTAACTTGCTTCCAGTATGCTGTTCCCCTTTAGATATGCCCCTTATCTTTGTCTCTTTGTCAGACTTATACATTCTCATGAACCCAAAATATGCTTTAGGCAGACTTAACATGAATGTTAACAAACCTCATATGTTAAGGCACTTTTATTTCTCAGATGATCAGGTAAAAGGAAAATATCTAGAGATTGATTCAAAGACATTCATCCTGGCTGGTGTGACTCAATGGCTGAGTGTCAACCTATGAACCAGGAGGTCACAGTTGGATTCCCGGGCAGGGCACATGCCCAGGTTGTGGGCTCAATCCCCAGTGTGGGGCATGCAGGAGGCAGCCGATCAATGATTCTCTCTCACCATTGATGTTCCTATTTCTCTCTTCCTCTTTTTTCCTCTCTGAAATCAATAAAAATATATTAAAAAACCACAAAGTATACAATGTGCTTGTGACAGCAATGGCTGGATTGCATAGGGAGGCAATGCCTATTTATATAAAGGAAGACTTGGAACCAATGGGGGAGAAATTGAAGAGGGGTCAGTATTTGCATATAGTGATAATTGAAGGTTAGAGGGAGCATATGGCATTGAAAACACCACAGGAGGTACAATTGGTATGTGGGGATGTACAGGTAGTGGGACAATACAGCATAATAAAGTTAAGTCCAAATAATGGCCTTTGTCATCACTAGCTATGCAAATTTGGGGAATTTATAACATTCAACCTCCATATTAAAAATATGTTAAAAAGAGAGTATAACCCAATGATCCTTGTGGGGAATGTTAAATGAATTATTGGTCACTGAATAACTAGCATAGTGCCTGTAATTTATAAGTATGCAGTGAAGGTGAGGTGTTACTGTTATGTAAAGTTTTCAATGCCAATAAGCAGAATTATGGAGAAATGCTCAGTAAACCAGACTTATATATGCACCTTTGAAGTTAGTTGACTTGGTAATTTTCTGTTTTCACAAAAATTAGACTAAAATCTATTAGCCTCATTTGTTGATGGTAAACAGGTTTAAAACAAATAATTTCTGACCAGGTAATTTTCATTAGTTCGATGGCATTATAGCACGTAGGAGGAATACACTACATCCAGTTAAATGTTCTCAGCATTGAAACTGTTTATAATGATTAAAAATATTATATTTAAATTTATTAGAATTATAAAGAAGAAGAGACGAAATGCATATTCCTTACATTGGCTAAGGAGATGAGTTTTTGAATAAAGAATTTGCTAACTGTGACCAACTATATCTTTTTTTTAAAAAATATATTTTAATGATTTTTTTACAGAGAGGAAGGGAGAGAGATAGAGAGCCAGAAACATCGATGGGAGAGAAACATAGATCAGCCGCCTCCTGCACACCTCCCACCGGGGATGTGCTCGCAACCCAGGCACATGCCCTTGACCGGAATCGAACCCGGGACCCTTCAGTTCGCAGGCTGATGCTCTATCCACTGATCCAAACCGGTTTTGGCTATATCTTTTTTAGTTTGTCACCCAGGACCTAAACTTAAGTATTAACAAATTCTAGCTGATTGCTTCAAGGATTTACTAGGTAATGAGGGGAAGCAGAGTTTGCCACCCTGAAATATGCCTTTTTGGGATGTTGATTATTTTAAACTGTATTTTCAAGAAACAAAAGACTCAAGAAGCGTCTTTGACCTCCCCTCTACCTGTGTAAAGGAATTCAGATAGAAAAACCTGCTTAAAGGAAGGGAACATCATATAAACTAAGTGTGGCAAACAGGGAGGAACCTAGCAAAGTCTGTTAGTTAGACTCCTCTCTGTGTCTATGTCCTATTGGTTTTGCATGGGTTGGCAAGAATTTGTTCACCAAATGTTTACTCCCTCTCTCATGTACCTATGAATTTCCTATTTTCACTTTGAAGTCAAAACCATTACTCCTGGCTGACCAGCATGGCTCAGTGGTTGAGCATCGACCTATGAATCAGGAGGTCACTGTTCAATTCCTGGTCAGGGCACATACCTGGGTTGCAGGCTCAATTCCCCCATGTGGGGCATGCAGGAGGCAGGCAATCAATGATTTTCTCTCATCATTGATGCTTCTATCTCTCTCTCATTCTTCTCCCTTCCTCTCTGAAATGAATAAATATATATTTTAAAAAACAACAACAAACCACTAGTCCTGATCTCCTTAGCTCAAGATAGCTAATAAGCCTTATATGCCTTTTTGTCCTCTGGTCCCATAGTTTTATGGAACTCCCGTATATCTATATATATAAAAGCCTAAGCAACTGTTTGACTGTTCGACTGGTTGACTGGTAGCTATGATGCACACTGACCACCAGGGGGCAGACACTCAACTCACAGGCATGGAAACATGTAACAGACTGATGAGTCTCAGAGTGAAAGGGGAGTGAGGAAGGTGGGAAGAGATTAACCAAAGATCTTATATACATTCTAGAGGCCCAGTGCATCCGTGCACTGGTGGGATCCCTCGGCCTGGCCTGTGGGGATTGGGCTGAAATCGGCCCAGTGCATGGGTTTGTGCACCAGTGGGGTCCTTCAGCCTGGCTTGTGGGGATTGGGCAGAAACTGGCAGTCCGACATCCCCTGAGGTGTCCCTGATTGTGAGAGGGCACAGGCAAGGCCAAAGGACTCCACAGGTGCATGAATCTGTGCACAGGGCCTCTAGTACATATATAATAAGTTTAGTCATTTTTTTTTCTTATTTAATCTGTCTCATGTCAATTTGATTATTAGACCAGCCACAAGAACTTGGAAGTGTAGAAGGAAAAGTATTTTTTTTCCTCCCCTACTATAACAACAGTGGGTGAACTTCATGTTGCTTATTTTTAGATTTCTAAATATCATAGTTTTGTGTTACAATTGCCTCTGTTAATATCTCAGTTACCTAGTTTTCTTGCAGACTGGACTAACCAA
This sequence comes from Myotis nattereri, assembly GCF_964212035.1. Lineage (NCBI taxonomy): Eukaryota > Metazoa > Chordata > Mammalia > Chiroptera > Vespertilionidae > Myotis > Myotis nattereri. The sequence continues at coordinate 17,404,437 of NC_138078.1, forward strand.
TGCTTTATAAGGGAAGGGTGCTATTTATAAGTTTTCTAATAACTGCTTACTTATACCATTAGCATTGATTGCAATACAACAATGCTAAACTTTCGTAACCCTGCTCAGAAACTTCACTGCAACATTAACATATCAATGCCTGTAATTTCCTTAATATTGTGAGATATTTCTGTGGACTTTAGGGAACCCAGAGAGGTCACCAAGAGGGGCTGACCAAGCCCCTGGGAGCTATGGTCACTTCCTCACAGTGGTTGAAATTAAGATATTGCAAAGATGAATCCTAATTATGAGAAGCTGGAACCCCTTGTACTTGCATATCTGGATGTTGATGAGGCAAACTTACTTAAGCCTAAAGAAAACGCTGCTATATTTTCAGACAGCCAGAGGACTTTGGGCAACCTCCCTCCCCACTTTCTCTCCCTCCCTTCCTCCTTTCTTCCCTTCTTCCTTTCTTCCAATTTGAGGTAGAGGTTGTCTGTAAAAACTTAGGCAAGAATTGTTCTGTGCTGGTTTTTATTTTGTGAAGTATAATTAATTTTCATTAAGATCATTTAGAAAACAGTCATTAAATAAGTTGTGAATTTCTCACAACTTTATTTTTAAATGTCCATCATTTGGTTTCTTAGTTATCCAAAGGAACCTGAATGAAACTGTTGGCAGCTGAATATATTTTTAAGCACTCTGCCTTAGTCTTGCCTCCTTCCCCAAATCTCTCTCACTCCCTTATCCCAAGAATCCACTTTTTTGTGGAAAAGAAGGGGGAGTCTTCAAAGGATCTTCAGAGTGAGAACTTAAGAGTGATGCCTCATAGAAGCAATGGTAAAACTATTTTAGCTCTATTGAAACCCTCTGTTCACTCATAAGGCAGGAAGATGGGGAACATTGAACTTCAAACATGAGATGAGCTCTCCACATTGCTTTGCCCACCTCTGCAATAAGAAAGTAAGCGTAGGCCACAGAAAGCAGAAGAATTGTTTGTGGTGCCAGAGAAGGTGAGCAAGTTTATGGCAAGCTTTGGGACAACAGGTCTAATAAGAAGAGATGCTGCATCTGAGATAAGTCAAGTAGCTACTCATCCAGTTGCACCAATGGAGTTGCCTTCCGTAGTTAAATGTGTGAACACTTGCTCTAAATCTTGGCGATTCTAACATGGTTCCAGCAGCAAAGTCTTCTATAATTAATTGCATGTGTATTGCCATTCATTTGGGAAGCAGGTGATTGCTTGCCTGAGTGCTACTCTAAGACATTACAATATCAATTGTACTACTGATTTTAATTAAAACTTCAAAATGCATGCCTGTTGAAATACTCATTATTGTACTGTAATTGTTTGTGAGGATTTAAAGTCATCTATGCTTTCTTTTTTTCATATAATAATACTAAGACGGACTTTCCAAAATATTTTTCTTTCTTCATAAGATATTGAAATGTTTCCATGTGTGTAAGCACACATGTGTGTTTAATAGTTTTGATGTTATTCTGATTGGATTTTTTTAAACTCTAAAATAATGTTTGGCTATTGTCAAAACTAGTAGCCAAAATAAAATGACACAAATGAGAGAGAAGAGGTAGAAAGGCAAGAATGAATAATCTTTTCCTTACCAGTTAATTGTATTCTTGTCTCGGTTTAGTCCAATAGTTCTATACTCTCTGTAAATATATAGATCTTTACTAGTAGGATAAAGCCACACCTTGATTTGTGTAATTAAGATGTTTAGAGGAAATAGAAAGGGTGCTAGCGCTACAAAAGAATAAATGAAAAATCTGTGTGGAATAGGGAAGCTGCTGGTGAGATTGTTTTGGATGTGGAGACATTATTTAAGCTAATCTAGGTTGATGGGCCAAATGTGTCAAGTACAGAATGCAAGTGACAGAAGAGACAATCCAGGCTAGTTCCTTCATTTTACAGTTAGTATTTGTAAACATCCTTTCTGGTAAGTGTTGTTTGAAATATTGAAAGTGAAGAAACCTTCAGTAATGTAGATGATCTCATTACATTTAGCACTACTTTGTTGTTGTTGTTGTTAATCCTCACCCGAGGATATTTTTCCAGTGATTTTTAGAGAAAGTGGAAGAAAGGGGGAAGAGACACAGAGAGAAAAACATCGATGTGAGAGAGACACATTGATTGCTTGCATCCTGCATATGCCCCAACCTGGACTGGGGATGGAGCCTGCAACAGCTACGTGCCCTTGACTGGAATCGAACTTGGGACTATTTAGTCCACAGACCCACACTCTAGCCCAGGGGTGGGCAAACTTTTTGACTCGAGGGCCACAATGGGTTCTTAAACTGGATTGGAGGGCCGGAACAAAAGCATGGATGGAGTGTTTGTGTGAACTAATGTAAATTCAAAGTAAACATTATTACATAAAAGGGTACTGTCTTTTTTTTCAATAGTTTTATTCATTTCAAATGGGCCGTAGTTTGCCCACGGCTGCTCTAGCCACTGAGCCAAACTGGCTAAGGCTAGCACGACTTTTTAAATCCATGTGTTTCAGGTCTTCCAGACAAAATATAGAGAAAGGGGTGTGTGTGTGTGTGTGTGTGTGTGTGTGTGTGTGTGTGTGTGTGTGTCTGTGTGTCTGTGTGTTTATAGCATGTCTACAATCTTTGTGGTCCTGTTTTGCTTTCTGACATGGAAAATAAGGTTCTTAAACTTGGTGAGAAGCTGGTCATTAAATTATTGCTGCTGTTTTTGAAGGATGTTGATTGCACTGTGGTTTTCTTCCCCCCAAAGCCCTTAATATAAGGCTATATTTTTATAGTTTTGAAGTTTTTGGTGACTCCATTAGGAACATTTCTAGTGAGGCTGAATCATACTCAGGATATCACTTCCTTGCCGGGGAAAGGAAAATGAAATTATTGCAATAAAAACACTGCGCTTCAGAAAAACAATAAGTGGTTGTATTCGAATGGATAGTCAGTGCTTAAGCAGCACAAAATGGCACAGGTAGGCTGCAGTGTCATTGCAGATTTCTTTACAGGAGAGAAAATCTGGTTTTGATTACTTCAACTCTATGCTGACTCTGGAGAGTGGTTTCAATTAAAACTTTCCCCCTAACTTTAGAGACAAATCTTCTTCTTTATTAAAGTCGGTTTGGAGATGAAACTTTTGAAACCAAGAGTCATATCATTAAGAGTTTAGATTCAGTGTGGAAAGATAAAAATCCAGATTTACTTGGTAGGTTTCAAGTAAAGACAATATTTTAATTACAGCAGTATTTTTAGATAAGATAAGCAAATACCCAGAGCAGTGGGGCCTAGTTAGCACATTAGAACAGGAGCTCTAACCCCATCTGTGATTTGTTTAATGACTAGGGGCAAATACCATTTATCTTTTGACTTCAATCTCCTAATTAAATTGGTAACCTTCTTCCCTCTCTTTATGCTCTTTTTCTTTTATCTCTCATGGCACAATATCTTTTCACAAAATGACTTATTTCAGTATGGCACTAGACATTGAGAAATCCCTTGAACCTTTACTTCGCCCTTAACTTGAACCAACTTTAATTCCCAGTGTTAAGAAATTGCTATTCGTCCAGCTGTTTCCCAATAGGTATTCCTGACACTTTAGGTTTACATTGATTAGAATTGTCACTTCTTTTATTAAGACGTCAAAAGAGGTGATTATTTGCTCTTTCTTTAAACTCATCCTAATAGTTAACAAACCTTAGGTTTCTTTTCTTTCTTTGTTTAGTTTTTTTCAAAAATTAAATTTATTGGGGTGACTGATCAACATGAACATATAGGTTTCAGGTGTGGGTCTCTTTGTTACAATATCTGTATATTGCACCATTTGCCCACTACCCAAAGTCAAATCTCCCCCTGTCACCATGTATTGGGAACCTTTCTCCCCCCCACCCCCTTCTCTCTGGCAACCACTACACTGCTATTTGTATTCACAAATTTCAGTTTTATATCACACATATGAGTGAAATCGTATGGTTCTTAGCTTTTTCCGAGTTATTTCACTTAGCATAATATTCTCAGGGTCCATCCATGTTGTTGCAAATGGCGCTGTTTCATCCTTTCTTATGGCTGAGTAGTATTCCATTGGGTATGTACCACATCTTCTTTATCCAGTCCTCTATCACAGGACACTTTGGTTGTTTTCATGTCTTGGCTACCATGAATAATGCTGCAGTGAACATAGGGGCACATATATCTTTGAGAATACGTGATTCCAATGTTTTCGGGTATATACCCAGGAGAGGAATTGCTGGGTCATATGGTAGCTCTATTCTCAATTTTTTGAGTAATCACCAGACTACTTTCCATAGTGGTTGTATCAGTCTACATTCCCACCAGCAGTGGATGGGGACTCCCTTTTTTCCTCAGCCTCTACAACATTTGTTATTGCTTTTCTTGTTGATAATGGCCACTCTAACAGGTGTGAGGTGGTATCTCATTGTGGTTTTTATTATTTTTCCCTAATTGCCAGTGAGGTTGAACATCTTTTCATATGCCTATTGGCTGTTTGTATGTCTTCTTGGGAGAGGTGTACTTTCAGGTCTCTGCTCACTTTTTGATTGGGTTGTTTGTTTGGTGTTGAGTTTTATAAGTTCTTTATATATTTTGGAAACATATAAAGAACTTTGTTGGAGCTACCATTTGCAAATATCTCCCATCTGGTTGGCTGCCTCTTTGCTTTGTTGTCAGTTTCTTTTGCTGTGCAGAAGCCTTTTAGTTTGACAAAGTCCCATTCATTCATTTATTTTTGCCTTTATTTCCCTTGCCTTTGGGCTCAAGTTCATAAAATGTTCTCTATGACCAAGAAAATGTGAGATAATTGTTTGTTGTTTCAAGCTGTTGCGTTTTGGGGTGATTTCTTACACAGCAGTAGATAGCTAGTACAGTCTGCTTCAATGACCATGGTGTGGCTTTATTTTATTTCTTTTTCAGTTTTATTGAGATATAATTGACACACAACTCTATAAGTTTAAGGTATAACTCATTATGAATTGACATACATATATTGTGAAATGATTACAGCAATGTCTGGTTAACATCCATCTTCTCATTAACTTCTCATGCCAAAACTTCTCATCCCAAAACGTCTCATGTGAACCTTTAGGATTTACTCTCTTAGCAACTTTCAAAAAATCATACAGCAATGTTAAATTAAATATAGTCATCAGGTTGTACATATTACATCTGCAGTACTTATTTATTTAACAACTCTAAGTTTGTACTTCTTAGCCACCTTCATCCAATTTTCCCCTCCCCAACTCCCTTCCTTTGATAACCACAAATCTTATGGATGTTTCTATGAGTTTCATGGGGGATTGTTTGTTTTAGATTCCATGGTGTGGTTTTAAATCAGTCCTTCTTTACTGATTCCTCAGTGGAGGATAGTTGTCTAGCTTTGTGTTTCTTAGATCCACATCTGGTAACAGAAGTTAGGGTAATCTTCTACAGAGAAAATATTATGGAGTTTGTTCACGTGTTTTTGGAAAGTGGCTAAAGAACTTGTTGTTTTTCTCAAAATGGAGTTTCATTTATTCTTTATTGTTAAACAGCACAATCTCATTATAAAATAATTAGTTAATAAGGAAGGAATGAAGAAAAAAGTAAAAATAATTAATAAAACTACCATCTTATCGTAATAATTGTTAGAATTATACTGTTCATTTCCTAGATTTCCTCCCCCCATAAAAATACACATACATACAAGCATGCACACATTTTCACAAATGTCATCATACTAGACATGCTCTATTGAAATTTCCTTTTCCCCTTCATAGTATATTCTTATATTATTTCAATGCCAATAAAGACAGACCAAAATGATCATTTTTAATGGCTCTAATATTATTAGATATCATAATATATCTTATTCTGTGCCTTTGATTAATTATATTCTTCACCCCCACTGTTTTTTAACAATTACATTAAACTTATAAGAACAGAGGCTACACTTGGTCTTAGCCAAAAGGCTGAGAAACAACTTTTTCACTTTTACTTTTTAAATATATGTTTATTGCAGTCAGAGAGGAAGGGAGAGGGAAAGAGAGATAGAAACATCAATGATGAGAGAGAATCATTGATTGGCTGCCTCCTGCAGGCCCCACACTGGGGATCGAGACCACAACCTGGGCATATGCCCTAACTGGGAATTGAACTGTGACCTCCTCATTCATATTGTACCAGCCTTGCATCCCTGGAATAAACCCCACTTGATCATGGTGTATGATATTTTTAATATATTTCTGGATCCGATTTGCTAATATTTTGTTGAGGATTTTAGCAACTATGTTCATTAGGGATATTGGCCTGTAATTCTCTTTCTTTGTAGTGTCTTTATATGGTTTTAGAATTAGGGTAATGCTGGCCTCATAAAAAGAGCTTAGAAGCCCTAGCTGGTTTTGCTCAATGGATAGAGCATCGGCCTGTGGACTGAAGGGTCCCAGGTTCGATTCCGGCCATGGGTACATGCCTGGGTTTCGGGTTCGATCCCCAGTAGAGGGCATGCAGGAGGGAGCCAATCAATGATTCTCTCTCATCATTGATGTTTTTATATCTCTCTCCCTCTCCCTTCTTCTCTAAAATTAATAAAATAGCCCTAGCTGGTTTGGCTTAGTGGATAGAGTGTTGGCCTGCAAACTGAAAGGTCCCAGGTTCGATTCCAGTCAAGGGCATGTACATTGGTTGTGGGTACATCACCAGTAGGAGGTGTGCAGGAAGCAGCTGATTGATGTTTCTAACTCTCTATCCCTCTCTCTTCCTCTCTGTAAAAAATCAATAAAAATATATTTTAAAAAATAAAATCAAATCAATAAAATATATATTTTTAAAAAAGAGCTTAGAAGTGTTCCTTCCTCTTGGATTTTTGGAATAGTTTGAGGGGTATAAGTGTTAGTTTTTCTTTGAATGTTTGGAAAATGCCCCTATGAAGCCATCAGGACTAGGGTTTTTGTTTGCTGGGAGTTTTTTGATTATTGCTTCAACTTTCTCAGTTGTTACTGGCCTACTCAGGGTTTCTGAGTCTTCCTGATTCAGTTTTGGGAGATTGTATTTTTCTATGAAATTGTCCATTGAATCCACATTGTCCAGCTTGTTGGCATATACCATATTTTTTTGTGTGTAAGACGCCCCCATGTATAAGACGTCCCCCACTTTTCTAATCCAAAATTAAGAAATAAATATTTTAAACATTTTGCCGGTTTTCCTCTTAAGGCCATCTTCTTTTTTGGCATCTTAAGGAGTTGTTCTTCCTGTTTTCTACACTGTCTGATCATACATCAGTGGGAGGAGGTCCAAATTGGCTCTCTGCAGCTCTATTTCCATGCTATTTTGCACAGCTGATTATATTCAGTTTGAATTTTGCAGAGTAAGACAATCACTTACTGGTATTTATCTTTTTATTTTTTGACATCTTTATGGGCTCAGAATGCTCGGGTCCCTGTTGCATCTACGCACTCTCCACCTCCACCTCCACCTCCACCTCCACTTCCAATTATGACATCAGCTGACGTCAGAAACAATAAGGCTTGTGATTGGAGGAAGCCTGTTTGACAAGGCATGGGCAGCTATGTGGCTCCCTCCTCAGCTGACTTCTGTGTATAAGATGCCCCTCAATTTTCAGTCTAACAATTTTAGAAAAAAATAGCATCTTATACATGGAAAAATATGGTAGTTGTTTATAGTATTTCCTTACACTCCTTTGTATTTCTGTGGTGTCAGTGATAACTTCACTATCGTTTCTGATTTTATTTTTTGGGGCCCTCTATCTTTGTTTTTTGATGAGTCTGTTTAACAGTTCATCAATTTTGTTTATCCTTTCAAAGAACCAGCTCTTGGTTTCATTGATTTTTTTGTGTAATTTTTTTAGTCTCCATGTCATTTATTTCTGCTCTACTCTTTATTATTTCCTTCCTTGGGCTTTTCTTGTTGTTATCTTTCTAGTTTTTTAAGGTGTAGGGTTAAATAGTTTATTATTAATTTTTTTTTTCTTTTTGAGGTAGGCCTGTAGTGCTATGAATTTCCCTCTCAGGACTGCTTTTGGTGTGTTCCAGAGATTTTGGGTAGTTGTGTGTTTATTTTCATTTGTTTCCAGGAAGTTTTTTATTTCTTTCTTGATCTCATTGGTAACCCACTCACTGTTTAATAACATGCTATTTAGCTTCCATGTGTTTGAATGTTTTGAGGTGTTTTGATTGTAGTTGATTTCTAATTTCATTCCACTGTGATCTGAGAAGTTGCTTGATATGATTTCAATTTTCTTGAACTTGTAGAGACTTGTTTTGTGTCCTAACATGTGATCTATCTTTGTGAATGACCTATGTGCACTTGAGAAGAATATAAATTCTGCTGCTTTGGGATGAAATGTCCTATAAATGTCAATTAAACCCATCTGATCCAGTATGTCCTTTAGATTCACTAGTTTCTTGTTAAATTTTTGTCTGGAAGATCTGTCCACTGAAGTCAGCTGGGTGCTCAATTCCTTACTATGACTGTAAAGTCCTCTAGAAGATTTTTTGTATATTTAGGTGCTCCTATATTGGTTGCATATATGTTTACCAGGATTATATCCCTTGGATCAATCCCTTTAGTATTATGTAGTGAGCTTTGTTGTCTCTTGTGATGGCCTTCATTTTGAAGTCTATTTTGTCAGATATGAGTATTGCTACTCCAGCTTCTTTTTTCTTTTCCATTTGCATGGAAATTATTTTTTCTATGCCTTCACTCTCATCCTTTGTGTATCTTTTCATCTGAGATGGGTCTCGTGTAGACAGCATATAGTTGGGTCATGTTTTCCTATCCATTCAGCTACCCTATGCCTTTTGATTGGAGCATTTAATCCATTTAAATTTAAGGCTGTTATTAATAGGCACTTATTTATTTCCATTTTAATTCTGTATGGTTAGGTTTCTCTCTTTATTTCATCTTCTCATTACAGATGTCCCTTTAGCATTTCTTTTTTTAAAATATATTTTATTAATTTTTTACAGAGAGGAAGGGAGAGAGATAGAGAGAGTTAGAAACATCGATGAGAGAGAAACATCGATCAGCTGCCTCCTGCACATCTCCTATTGGGGATGTGCCCGCAACCCAGGTACATGCCCTTGACCGGAATCGAACCTGGGACCTTTCAGTCCGCAGGCCGACGCTCTATCCACCGAGCCAAACCGGTTTCGGCAGCATTTCTTGTAATACTGGCGTGGTAGCCTTTTTTTTTGTCCAGGAGCTCTTTATTTGACTATCTATTTTGAATGATAGCCTTGCTGGATATAGTAATCTTGGTTTCAGATCCTTGCTTTCTATCACCTTGAATACTTCATGCCATTCCCTTCTGGCCTGTAGTGTTTCTGATGAGAAATCAGGTGTCAGCCTATTGGAGCTCCTTTGTAGATAAGAGTTTGCTTTTCTCTTGCTGCTTTTAAGATTCTCTCTTTGTCTTTAATTATTGGCATTTTAATTATGATGTGCGTGGGCATGGCCCTGTTTGGGTTCTTCTTGCTTGGGGTTCTCTGTGCCTCCTGGACTTGTATGACTTTTTCCTTTACCAGGTTAGGGAAATTTTCTGCCATTATTTCTTCAAACACGTTCTCTATTCTTTTCTCCCTTTCTGCCTCTTCTGGCACAACTGCTACTCCAATATTGTTATGTTTCACATTGTCTCACAGCTCCCTTAAGCTGTCCTGTTTTTTAATTGCTTTTTTTTCTTTTTGGTTCTCTGATTGAGTAATATTTTCAACTCTATTTTCTAATTCACTGATTCAATCCTCAGCTTCCCCTAATCTGCTGTGTATTCCTTCCAATGTGTTCTTTATTTGTGCTATGTCATTCTTTATTTCTGTTTTCACAGTTACTATATCTTTTCTCATGCTGTTGAGCATCTTTGCCATCATTATTCTGAACTCTGTATCAGATAAATTTATCTCTGTTTCATTTATCTCTTCTTCTGGAGAATTCTCTTGTTCTTTCATTTGGGGGTTGTTTCTCTGCCTCCTCATTTTGGCTGTCTGGGTTTGTGACTATGTATTAGGTAGATCTGCTACACCTCTCAATCTCCAGTGCAGGACAGTGTTAAACTCTGTTTCTGACTAGTTAGATCAGGCAAAGATTCAAAGCCTCCAAAGACTGCCTCTATACACAGACTGATAGGATTTTGTCTTGAATTTCCCTCTAGCAATCGTCCACATGTGTGGCAAGAGTTAATTTCAGCAGGGTGGGGCTATTGCTTCTGCCTGGAGGTTAACTGTTATTCTCAGTCTCTTAATGGGCCTGAACAACTCCCCACTGGTGGGGCAAGATGTTTTCCTATAGGGTGAATCAGCTGTCTTCTCCTCAGGCAAGGTCGCCTGTATAGCTAATGCCTGCATGAGGAAGATGGCCTCTGCAGTGTGAGGGAATGACTCAGTACAAGAAACCTAGGTGTCTGCCTTCTGAGCTTTAACCCCAGAGCTCCAGATCCTGGCTTCTGCTCACTCAGCTTCAGTCCTGTCTGTCCTCCTTCTGCTGGAGCACAAGGTGGGTGGCTCAACAGGGAATTTTGTGCCTTGGCCCTTTAAGAGGGTGCCTAAATTTCCAGCCATCTTGCCCTTGTCGACAGCAACACTGATGCTTTTCACAGCCATATGGTATGTGGGTACCCTTCTCAGTTATGGTGCTCTCTTCTGGGGGGCCCAGTTGGGGTTTAGACCCAAGAGTTCTCAGTGGCAACCCCCGACAGCTGAGATATCTCTCTGGAACTTCAGCTGCTGTCTGTGGGAGCCTGGCCAGCCCTTTTGTGCCTCTGGCCCTTTTACCAGTCTCTATGTGATCTCCACTTTTGGTCCTCTCCAGTGAGTCTTCTGTTGATTATTCAGGCAGTTTTTCTGTATTTTAGTTGTAATTCCAGCTTGGTCCTGGGAGCATGTCCATGCAGCATCCACTTACTCTGCCGCCATTTTTAATCTCTCTCATATTTAAATTTTTAATTGTCCTGGAATTTATTTTTATATAAAGTTGGAATAGGGAGCTAATGTAATTTCCCCCCAAACTATTGACCCAGTTATCCTAAGATAATTGATTGAATAATTACTTTTTGGGTACTGATAATTTTAAGTATAGCATTATAACGTCATAATTAGTGTGCATTGTAAATATGCATCTCCCCTCACCTATTTCCCTCAATACTAATTAGGTTTTTACTACATGTTGATTAATAAATTTGTATCTTGAATTGTAAAACTGTGTTTGTCCCTGCATTTGTGTCTTTTCCCTGCGTTATTGATGGTTAAGTACATCCAAAATCTACCTTATAGTTTCTGTGTGTGACTAAAACTGTATCTCAAGCCATATCTATACAGTGAATATTACTTGCTTATGTGTCATAAAAGGATCTGTGACTGCTAGCTACAATATGGTGTTGAAAAGAAGGGGATATTCAAAGTGCACGCTAATTAATTTTACATTAAAGTTAGAATTGAAAATGTTTAAATTCCCCTTTGAAGATATTTCAGTGAATTTAAAATTTATGCATAAGATACAGGTTAACTTCAATTTTCAAACATTTGGATTTTAACAGCCTACATTTTATACATTACCTACTGAACACCTCACCATATTTTAATAATTAAATTCATACTTTTAGACATAAATTTATGAACAAACATTTCAAGCTATCTAATGATGACTTAGCTTATAAAGCAGTGGTTTGTATAATACCATCTTTGTTTTTTAACAATTATTTCAGTATTATTTTTTAACCTGATGATACTTTTATTGAGCAGCAAGTAATTAAGAAACAATGGTAAGCTAGTCAGTGATCTATAATAATAAAAGTGTAATATGCTAATTATACCGGACAGCTGAACGACCTTCTGGACATCCTTCTGGATGAAGCTGGGGCTGCGAAGGTCGAGGCAAGCCACTGTGGCTGTGAGGGCCGAGGCAAGCTGCCTTGGCTGCAAGGGCCAAGCCCCTTGCACGAATTTCATGCATCAGGCCTCTAGTATCAATATAATAAATTATTTAAAGAAAACAACACCTAGTCAAAACAAGCATTTATGAAATCACCTGTGGGGAAGTGTAAGTCTAGGCTATAAGCAACATTTTGTGACCCTCCCCTGTCTTTACTATAAGGTTCCTAAGTGCTACAAGGAAAGAGCTGATTTGATTTTGGTGCTGTAAGTATGTTGAAGAACATGCTGGAATGAGGAGTTGCTCAAGATATGTTCTCATTAGCCATAAAGTTCTCTCAAGACTCAGCTCTTAGACTAAGATGTCCAACATACTTTGTAAAGAAATTAAAAAGGGCTTCAATATCCTCAGGAACACAACCACAAATTCCGTGAACTGTCTTCTCTTTGTTCAGCTAATATTTAGTCTTCCCAAATAGGGGATTTGAGTAGGCCAGTCTGCAGCATTCAATGTGGAGTGCCTCTGCATGTCAGATACAAGCCAGGCTACCAGAGGGGCACCCTTATGGCTAGGCCATTTGTGGTTGCTTCAGGTAGCCTCACTTGTACTCTGATATTATTCTTTTTTTTGTTTTGTTTTTTTTGTTTTCTCTCTTTTTTTACTGGGTTCAGGGCTGGGAAGGGGGCGGGGGGCCAGGAATGGGAGGGGGTGGGGCAGAGGGTGTGAAGGGTTCTTTGATATTATTCTTTATTGCATTTTTGCTAGTGGTATTTTAAAATGAAAATAAAATTTAAAAAAATAAAATACTGGTAATATTGATAAAGTGCTTTGGTCTCATAAACTTAGTATAATTGAGACAACAATGAAAATGAGCTGAACAGGGTGATTCTTTAGCCCCAACTGCTTGCTCATAGACTTAGGCAAGAAGACTATCTGAAGAAAAAGAATATATACATAGATATTACAATATTATTGACAATATTCCTTATGCTGTAATTTACATCTGTGTGACTGTTCTGTAATTACCAATCTGTACTTCTTGGTCCCTTCACCTTTTTCACCCATCCTCCCACCCCCCTCCAATTCTCCTCCCCTTTGGCAGCCATCAGTCTGTTCCCTGTATTTACAACTCTGTTTCCATTTTGTTTGTTTGTTTATCTTGTTCTTTAGATTCCACATATAAGTGAAATTATATGCTATTTGTCTTTCTCTGTCTGACCTTTTTCACTTAGTATAATATCCTCTAGGCCCATCCATGATGTTGCAGAAAGTAAAATTTCACTGTTTATATGGCCCAGTGTGTGTGTGTGGATATGTACCACAACTTTTTTATCCACTTGTCTATTGATGGGCACTTGGGTCATAAGGCAATTCCACTATGTATGGGGCCAGGTGGGTACTTGAAACACTGTGGGGACCACTCTGTAAAGTACGTGATCTTCTAACTACTATGGTGCACATCTGCAACTAATACAGAATAATATTGAATGTAAACTGTAATTGAAAAATATATATGTAAGTAAAATAAAGAACCTGTTGCAAAAATATTTTAATACAAAAGGAAAACATATAATATATAATATGATATATGATCTATAATAATATAATATGTACCATATAACATATACAACATGTGAGAAGACTGGGTCCAAGAGACCAAATGTAATTTTAGTGCTTTTTTTTGTTAATCCTCACCCAAGGACATTTTTCTATTGATTTTTAGGGAGGGTAGAAGAGAGAAGGAAAGAGAGAAACATCAATGTGAGAGAAACATTGATTGGCTGCCTCCTGCACGAGCCCAGACCAGGGCCCAGGCCTAGGGGGAGCCTACAACCAAGGTACATGCCCCTTGACTGGAATTGAACCCGGGACCCTTTGGTTCACAGGCCAATGCTCTATCCACTGAGCCAAACCAGCTAGGGCATTATAATATTTTTTGTTTTCTAAGAATAGAGCACTCCTTAAAAACAGGTAAATATAACTGTCATGTTCCAGTTCTCATTTTACTTGCCCTGTCACCATTAAACACTTCCTGAAATAATTTCTTCTCTAAGCTTCTGTTCTTCATATCTTCTTGGTCACTTTTCCTCCCCTTTGAAGTTCATCTTCTTCTTCCTAGATTTTAAATGGAGTTATTTCCACTATGGAAAAGAATATGGAGGTTCCTCAAAAAGTTAAAAGTGGAACTGCCGTATTAACCAGTGATTCAGCTTTGGGTTATATATCTGAAGAACACAAAACACTAATTGGAAAGAATATATACACCCCTATGTTCATTGCACGGTTATTTACAATAGCCAAGATATAGAAGCAAACCAAGTGCCCATCAATAGATGAGTGGACTGTGTGAAAAAGGTGAAGGGATTGAGAAGCACAAATTGTTAGTTACAAAATAGTCGCAGGGATAGAAAGTACAGTTTAGGGAACATAGTTGATAATATTCTAGTGACTATGTATGGTGCTAGGTGGCTACTAAAAATATCAGGGGGACACTTTGTAAAGTATATGATTATCTAACCACTATGATGTACAACTGAAACTCATACAAAATAGTATTGAATGTAAACCGTAATTGAAAAATAAAATAATAAAAATTTAGCCATGGCTGGTATGGCTCAGTTGGTTGAGCATCGTCCCCTTTACTGAAAGGTTGCTGGTTTGATTCCTGGTCAGGCACATGCCTGGGTTGTGGGCTCAATCCCTGCTAGGGTGCATGTAGGAGTCAGCTGATCGGTTTTGCTCTCACATTGATGTTTCTCTCTCTTACTCCCTCTCTCTAAAATATATCTACTTATATAAAAACCACGGGTGGTGTTCATCACGACCTGAACCGCCATGACCAAGCAGAAGGAAGTCAGTCCTGCAGGGGTTGTCTTGGCAATGGCTGTGCCCTCCCCCGAGCTGTTTACAGTGAGGACAGAGTTTGAGGCAGGAACCCGCCCTCGGAGCGTGGACTCACTGAATCCTGGGTGGGTCGCTTTGCCAAGGGCTGCGCCCTCCCCAGCTGTTTCCCATGTGGCCTGAGGGAAGAACCCACCCTCAGAGCACCAGGAGTGCCCAGCGGCAGTCAGTCTTGGGTTGCTGAGGTAGAGGCCACGGCATGGTAGAACTCTGGGTCTGGCCCAACCGGGGGCATGGCCGACCTTCAAACCAGACCCTGACAGTAGAAAGGAGGGAGCCCCATTCCTCACAGAATCTGCTGTTGGATAGTTTGCTGTCAGTGGCCTGCCAGCCAGGAACCCCATTCTCCTGCACCCCGGACCCTGACAGGAGTGAGGAAGGAGCCCCTTTCCTCATAGAATCAGCTCCTTTTGTTACTGTTTACTTATTAATAAATTTATATATTATTTTCATATACATTTTACTAATTTCCTTTCATCTCTCACACTTCTATTATAGATAAAGGGCAAATAGAAATATTAAAATATCTCTGCTAATTAATTCCCTTTTTAAAAAATATATTTTATTCATTTTTTACAGAGAGGAAGGGAGAGGGATAGAGAGTTAGAAACATCAATGAGAGAGAAACATCGATCAGCTGCCTCCTGCACACTCCCTACTGGGGATGTGCCTGCAATCAAGTTACATGCCCTTGACCGGAATCGAACCTGGGACCCTTGAGTCCGCAGGCCGATGCTCTATCCACTGAGCCAAACCAGTTAGGGCAATTAATTCCCTTTTAATGTACACGAATTTTGTGCACCGGGCTACTAGTGTGTGTGTGTGTGTGTGTGTGTGTGTGTGTGTGTGTGTGTGTATAATAAAAGTATTTTAAAATAGCCACAACCAATAAAAATAAAAGCAAGAATTTAGAAGGAATAGTTTTTAAAATGTTGCAGTTATTTAGTGCTTAAATCTAGGCCATTCCCTCTTCACCTTATGTGCCCTCTCCCTTTGTGACTATTCTAAGCTGCAGCTTCAAGTTTATTCTCAATCCAGATGACTTACAAATCTAAGCTGTAACCCAGAAACCTCCTCTGAAATACAAACCTCTCTCCAACTAACTACTTAACATTTTCTTGTTGATGACTCAGACATTGCAAATAGCTAATATCCCACAAAACTCAATATGCATCACAAATCTGTTTTTATTTTAGGGTACTTATGTCAGTGATCCATTCAGTTGTGCAAGCTAGAAACCCAAAGTCATACTTGGTATTTCCTTCTCTCTCAATTCTATATCTAACCCTTCAACAAATGCTATTGATTTTACTTTCCCAATCTCTTTCGAGTCTGTCCACTTTTCTTCATCCTAGATAGAAATTTGTTCCCCTCCAATTTGTTCTTTACATTGAAATTATGTATTTTTTTCCAAATATAAAATGTTATATATCACCTATCTCTTTGCCCAAAACTCATCATTAATGTCTTAATTCTTTAGGATAAAGGCAAAGGTTTTTGCTTGTTCTTTGAACTTTGCCTACAACCCCTATGTGGCGTGTTTTCTACATACCTTTCTAGTCGTCTTTGTCACCCATTTCTCCCATGAGCTCGATGATATAGATACAAGGTCCTTTTTTCTGTCAAATAATTTTGCATATGATATTCTCTCTGCCTGAAACATTCTTCTCTTCCTTCTTTTGGTATTTAACTGGTTCCCATCTTCAACTCCTTCTCATCTTCAGACCTCAGTTTTTGTCACTCTGTCTCTTTCCAAAATCTCTCTTCTTGGTCTTGCACCCACTGCTCCTCAGAATTTCCAGATCTTGTCTCTTGCCAGATGTCACACCTTTGATTCTTTTCCTATTCAGAAGAATTTTCGTGGGCTCCTACCTAATATCTTTAAGCTTGCACACCTTCAGCTATTTTTAATACAGTTGTTAGGCATGCCAAAGGACAAAATGCTGGGGATGAAATGTCATTTTTGCTTAGACAATTAAAGATCCTAGAACTACACAATGTATTCCTTAAAAAAAATTTAATATGCATTTTTACTGATTCGAAAAAGGAAGGGAGAGGGAGATAGAGATAGAAACATCAACGATGAGAGAGAATCATTGATCGGCTGCCTCTTGCATGCCTCTCACTGGGATTGATCTACAACCTGGGCATGTGCCCTGACCAAGAATCAAACCGTGACCTTCTGGTTCATAGGTCGATGATCAACCACTGAGCCTCGCCAGCTGGGCAATGCAATCTCCTTAAAAGATAAGGCAGTGTTGGAGAGAGATGAGATTATCATGAATAGTTATAAATATGTGAAACACTTATTTGTAAAAGATGGTTGAGATATGTGTATGTTTACACCCTAATGGTAAGGACCTTGTTAAGAAAAATAGGTGACCATACAGTGGATAAAATTCCATGGGGGTGATGCTCCTGGAAGGGAGGAAGGGCATGACATATTGGGTACAGATGACATGGCTGGCCTTTTGTTTTGAAACAAGAGGAAAGGAGGACAGTGGACAATTGTGGTAGGTTGCTAGAATGTTCAATTTGGTTGATAACCTCAGCATTTCATGTGAATTAGCAGGTGTGGCCATTTGTTAAGACTGGAAGGAAAGATGAAGATCAGAGTTCTGAGGAGAATGTAGAGTTGCTGTGAGTGGGACTTGAGCAGACAAATATGAGAAGAGTTCCGGTAAGTTTGGCGGTTCCAACTGAGGTTGCCATTGTGAATTTATTGAGGTACAGCTTGCCCCATTGTGTGACTTTCAGAAGTATCCAGCTGACTTTGTCTAGGATTAGAGAAAACAAATATTTGGTTTCATCCAGTTTGGGGGTTTACTGAAATAGGTATAATGAAAAGATAGATGGGTAATGGAGTTTAGAGTGTTTGTCTAAGATTTTTTGAAATGCTAATTGTGGATTCTTTGGTGGCTAAGGAGGAAGAGGAGAAAAATAGTAGGGAGAAAGCAGAAAAGCTTTGTGGTCCCAATGAGGCCAAAGTCTAACAAATACAAATTAGCTCTTTTCTTATCAGTGTTTGAACTGTTTCCCACTGTTTATCTGAAATTTAAAAAAGTGTTTGTTGTGTAACTCTTATCAACATACTGTGATCTAGTTTCCCATCTGTGCAGAATGTTACAGGAAGTGATAAGCTAATTCAATAATTTTTCATTCATTTCTACATGTGAAATTCGACCAAACTCTTAAAAGGAGTCTTCATGAAAATGTCTTTCCTTGCTAACTGGTTCTCTTGCCTTTTCTTGTATTAGCAGAAATAAAGGAAAGTAAATCAGTCAAGGGCCCAACAGTGAAAAAAAGGCACACTGAAGGGAGGATAATTTTTTTAAATGAATTTATTGGAGTGATAGTGGTTAATAAAATTATATAGGTTTCAAGTATACAATTCTATATCACCTGTATATTGTATTATATATTTACCACTTGAAGTCAAGTCTCCTACCATCACTGTTTAATCTCCCCTTTATCCTCTTCTACCTCCTCCATTTCCCTCTTTTAATAACCATACTGTTGTCTGTGTCTATGAGGTTGTTGGGTTTTATTTTGCTTCAACTTTTTCATCCAGCTCTCCAACTTCCCTCTCCTTCAACAGCTGTCAGCCTGTTCTCTAAGAGTCTGTTTCTATTTTGTTAATTAGTTAATTTTGTTCATTAGATTGCACGTGACTGAACTCATATAGTACTAGTATTTCTCTGACTGGCCTATTTCACTTAGCATAATACTCTCCCAGTTCATCCATGCTGTTGCAAAAGGTAAGATTTCCTTTTTTATGGCTGAGTGATATTCCATTGTGTAAATTTAACACAGCTTTTTTATCTACTCCTCTACCTGTGTGTACTTGTGCTACTTCCAAATCGTGCCTATTGTAAATAACACTGCAATGAACATAGGGTTCATATATTCTTTTGAATTACTGTTTTAGGTTTCTTCAGATATATTCCTAGAAGTGGAATCGCTGAGTCATCAGGCAGTTCCATTTTTAATTCTGAGGTGACTCCATATTGCTTTCCACAGTGGCTGTACCAATCTGCATTTCTACCAACAGTGCATAAGGGTTCCTTTTTCTCCACACTGGTCGCCAACACTAATTGTTTGTTAATTTATTGATGACTAGGGGCCCAGTGCATGAATTCATGCACCTTGAAAGGAACTGTGGGCCACGAAGCTGCAGTGGGCACAGGGGTGGGTCTCAGCCCATCCTCTGAGCCCCTGCCTGGCCACTCCCACTGTGGCCCCTGGTCCCTGGTCTGACAGCAGCTCTGCTCCCACTGCTACTGCTGATGGCACCGGCCCCACTCGGCCCCACTCACACCCACTGACGGAGCGAATCAGGCTGGCGCCAGCAGTGGGTATGAGCAGGGATGGCGCCATCAGCGGGTCCAAGTGGAGCTGGCGCCGTCAGTGGGTGCAAGTGGTGGCTGCTGCCCCGATTGCCTCTCAGGAGCAGGGGGAGGTAGAGAAGCCCTCAGGGGCGATCAGGGTCCGCAGCTGCAGCTCACACCCGCTGATGGTGCTGAGTGATCAGGACAGGTGCTGGGCACTGGCAGTGGGTGCGAGTGGCGGCTCCGGCACCAGCTGTGGGTGTGAGTGGGGCTGGCGCTGATAGTGGGTACAAGTGCCGGGTGGGACCACGGCATAAGGGAGCAAAGAATTTTCAGTAATTACCAGAGGCTCGCCCTGATGACAGTGACCGGCACCCCTGCCTTGGTCTGGCGCCCCTGCTCACCTGCTCCACCAACCCGCTGCAGCCAATGCCTGCCATGTTCTGCACACACCCCCTGGTGGTCAGTGCATGTCATAGCGACCAGTTGTTCGGTTGTTCCGCCATTTGGTCTATTTGCATATTAGCCTTTTATTATGTAGGATAGCCATTCCGACAGGTTTGAGGTGATATCTCTGTGGTTTTAATTTGCATTTCTCTAAGGATTAGTGATGTTGGTCATTTTTTCATATATATTGGCCATCTGTATGTCCTCTTTAGAGAAGTGTCTATTCAGGTCCTTTGACCATTTTTAAATTAGATTGGTTTTTTTGGTGTTGGGTTGTATAATTTTTTATAAAATTTGGATATGAACCCCTTATCAGATGTATCATTGGCAAATGTGTTCTCGCATTCAGTGGGTTGTCTTTGCATTTTGTTGGTGGTTTCTTTTGCTGTGCAAAAACTTTTCAGTGTGATATAGTCCCATTTGTTTATTTTTTTCTTTTGTTTTCCTTGCCTGAGGTGATATATTAGAAAAAATATTGCTATGTGAAATGTCTGAGATTTTCCTGGCTATGTTTTCTTCTAGGATTTTTATGATTTTTGTGATTTACATTTAAGTCTTTTACCCATTTTGAACTTATTCTTGGGTTTGGTGTAAGTTGGTGGTCTAGTTTCACTTTTTTTGCATGTATCTGTCCAAATTTTCCAGTACCATTTACTGAATAGACTATTTTTATCCCATTGTATGTTTTTGCCTTCACTGGAGGATAATTTAAGGAGGGTTTACTTAGAAAGGGACTATTTTTAAAAGTGTGTCTGGGTGTAGTGGAACCACAAGGCACATTGCAGTGAACTGAAGCTAGTAACAGCTGAGTTTTACCATCCCTACGTATAAAAGGATGCTGGGAGGATGCAGTTCTAGCCACAAGGAAAGACAGTCCTGTAGAGCTGGCAGCTTTGGGGAGTACAATGACCTTTGGTCAAAGGATATGACCAGGCCACTCTGGCTTTAGGTGTATAGAATACCCTCTTTCCCTCCTATTCCTCAGAATTCCCAATTGACTGAACTAAATTGAAAAGGAATTCTGTTGATGTGGTACATACAAATTAGCTCTTTGAGGCTCTGAGGGGGGTAGAGAAGGGTCTAGCATGACTCTAAAGGGCCAAATAGAAGATTTCTGGCACATGGAAAAGAGGGAACTAATATTTCAGTTCCTTTTCTCAGTCAAATCCTGTTTTCATATATTGCTATGCTTAGAATTTGGACCTCATCTTCCATACTCTAGTGTCTTCAATCATGCATTCAAAATCTACTGTCTATGTGATGGATATTGTGTTAGCGATTGGGTATATGAAGCTGCATAAGATATAGTTACACCTTTGAGATGCAGTATGTAGTGTACATATTGGAAATACATTGATATTACTATCAGGTTTATTATTATTTACTATTGTTTGATGTCTTAATTCTTTTGGTAGCCTGAAGAATGGAGGGTGTAAAATTTTTTTTTTCAAATATATTTGATTGATTTTTTACAGAGAGGAAGGGAAAGAGACAGAGAGTTAGAAACATCGATTAGAGAGAAACATCGATCAGCCGCCTCCTGCACATCTCCCACTGGGGATGTGCCCGCAAGCCAGGTACATGCCCTTGACCGGAATCAAACCTGGGACCCTTGAGTCCGCAGGCCGACGCTCTATCCACTGAGCCAAACTGGTTTCGGCAGAGGGTGTAAATTTTTGCTTGTGTATGTTTATGTATGTTTAATTGGGGTGTGTGTGTGTGTGTGCGCGTGTGATGGTTTCTTGAGGGGAAAGAATGTGATTTCAATCAATGCTGCTTATTAACATTTTACTAAATTAATTAAAACAGCACTTTCACTCCATCATTCTTTTTTCTTGAGAACCTATTGTATATTGCCAACCCCTCTTCCACCCGCTTAAAACTTTTTATTTATTTATTTTGTTAATCTTCCATGAGGATATTTTTTGCTGCGACCTTCACAGTGGGGTTCAGGATCTGAAGGAGGGGCTGATGCAAAAATGAAAATGCTATACAAGAAATATGAATTTAGAAGGCATTGGGGGCCAGGGGAAGCCTCTTTCTTGAAGAGACACCCTGACCTCTGGCTATTCCGCTTTTTATTTACTTGAATACACATTTGCCCTTTAGCAATGCATACAGGCATATCAAAGGTAAAGTTTGGTAAACACTAAAAGGATTATCAGGTTAGGGAATTGCCTTGAGCCACTGAGCCCACAGCAGGGCAATATTATGCTGATTTTCAGCCCTGCTGAATATCAAAGTCCATTGGTCTTCCAAGGATTCTTTTTGTATTTTTATGCCAACTGCTCTTTGCTTTAGCCTCTGGCAATTTTTCCATTGATTTTTAGAAAGAGTGGAAAAGGGGTGAGGTGGGGATGCATAGGGGAGAGAGCAAGGAGGGGAGTGTGTGTGGGGGATTAACATCGATCAGTTGCCTCCCCTACGCACCCCAATGCTAGGGATCAAACTTGCCACCTAAGTACTGGTACGTGCCCTTGACCAGGAATTGAACCTGTGACCCTTCGGTTTGCAGGCCAATGCTCCATCCACTGAGCACAATGGCCAGGGCTGCTTAAATACCTTTTAGCCTACTGCTGCTTATCATTCAACACTGTGCTAAAAACCTACCTTTTTCAATTAAGTCTTTCCTAATATTTAATTCATAATCAACTCATTCCTCCTTTGCTCAACTTTGCTGTTTCCTATAGTCTATTCCACAGTGAACTAAATTATTTTTCACATGTCTTGCGTGTGCTAATTCTGCCTCCACAGGTATGTTAGGGTCATGTCCTATCACTTACTTTGTATCTGCTACAGCACTTAGGAAAGTGCTGAGTTTAATTCTTGGTTGTGAGTGTCATGTGAAGGTGCTAAGGCAAGCATGCCACTGCTGTTGAAAATGCTCTACCAATTGAGGGGACTCATTGTGTGTGAAAGATAATGTATTATACTCATTTGAATTCCCTGTTCATGCTGTTTTATTCATATCAATCTGATATGGTGATTACATCTGAATAGATATTAAGTTATGACTATAGTCTGTGTAAACTTAGCTGGCCTCAAACTTTATTTTATTTTTAAATATATTTTAATTGATTTCAGAGAGGAAGGGAGAGGAAGAGAGAGATAGAAACATCAATGATGAGAGAGAATCATTGATTGGCTGCCTCCTGCAAGCCCCCTACTGGGAATCGAGCCCACAACCCTAGCATGTGCCCTGACCAGGAATCAAACCATGACCTCCTGGTTCATAGGTCTTCGCTCAACCACTGAGCCACAGTGACTGGGCTGGCCTTAAACTTTAGATGTAATGTATTACCAGTGCGCAGTATCATCAACCCAAATTATAATCAGCTCACACTTCCTTTGGCTAGTGTTGTCAGACTCTATATGAAGTCCTCCCAGTGTTCTCTCTGTTAACCTCCTACAGGGTGTCCTACAAAAATGTATCACACTTTGACAGCTGACAGCTCAATTTTGAAAATGAAATGTATTTTAATACACACTGCCTTTATAAGTATTCAAAGTGTGTGTATACATTTTTGGGGATACCCTATATGTGTGTGGGGTCTACCACCTAAGGCTCCATTAAAAGCATTCATGTGACTGTTTCCTCTTCTCAGGCCTTGTTTGCTCCCTCCTGAGTCTTTAGCCCCTTTTGCAGGTTGTTACTCCCCTGCATTAATAACTGAAATTCCAAAGTAGAGGATTGTTTAAATAAAATGTGAGACATCCTTAGGATTGAATAATGTCCATTAAAATATTTAATCATACTGAAAGTGTTTATGATATGCTAGGATAAAAAAAAATCAGATAATAAAATAGAGTGTCTGGTATTGTCTCAATTGTATAAAATATTATAAAATACATGTATTTTCATAAAAATGAAAATAATTTTTACCAAAACATAATGAGTGGGTTATTAGTGCTTAGCGGACATTAATATTTTATTTCTGGCTCTCTAGGTAAATGTTAGCATGGTACTTTCCCATTTCCTTTGACAATAAGTGTGGCCATGTGACTTACTTGGGCCTATGAAATGTGAGTGGAATATATGTGTCATTTCTAAGTGGTATTTTATGAGACAATGCTAGATTTTTATTTCCTTCCCACTGTGCTATAGCTGTGGAAACATTTTTTCAAATGATGCCTCCATTTGCCAAGGTTTTGAGTGACCAATAAGTGAGAAACAATCTTTTATTATGCTAAACTACAGAGATTTGGGAGGTTATTTGTTACTACAGCATAATCTAGCCCACCCTGTGTAATTTAATATTTATTTTATAATTTTTTGAAGATTCAGAGAAGAAGGGGAAAAGGAAAACCACTGGTGACACCACCCTGTAGGTGTGTTAAACATTTTTCTTGCAGTTATCTTTTTTGCATGAGCTATGACAACTTACCTGCTTTATATTTTTTTTAATTTTTAATATATTTGATTGATTTCAGAGAGGAAGGGAGAGGGGAGGAGAGCTAGAAACATCAATGATGATAGAGATTCATTGATTGGCTGCCTCCTGCACGCCCCCTACTGGGGATTGAGCCCACAACCCCAGCATGTGCCCTTGACCGGAATTGAACCCAGAGCCCTTCAGTCTGCAGGCTGACACTCTAGCCACTGAGCCAAACCAGTTAGGGTATTACCTGCTTTTTTAATATTGAAAATAATCCTGATTCCTATAAGTGATAATAAAAATGAACCAAGCCTTATGGAGAACCATATTCCTTTTATCTGTTGCACTAGTTCCTTACCAATATTTATGCATTTTCAAGAATACTGTTGCTTAGGTTTGACTCAAAGCTAAATAAGAGTAAGTGGTTTGAGGTACCCTGAGCCTCTCCTTTTTGTTGCCTCCATCTACCTCTTTCTTCATTTCCATTATATTTTTCCACATAAGGCTATTTCTAAAAAAGTTAGTACCTTAAATGCTCTGCCAACTTGGAACCCTCCATACTTGTCTTAATTATGTTCTTACTTATTTCTGTTTTCCGTAGGATGATATTCAATCCCTAAAGAATTTCCTAATAAAACAAAACATTAAAAAAGATGCTTGTGTAGTTTCCTACTTGTATGTACAGGCAGTACATTAATATAGGAAATGATAAAATCTGTGAGGCTTTGAAACAATCACTTATGAATATTAACTTAGCTCGATTGAAGTGAACTCTAGATAATCAGTAGGAATTTATTTTGAGACATACATAGGAGGCAAATAGTTTACAGAAACCATTCTATATTATAAATGATTACTCTGAAAGAACAGTGAGAGGATTTTAGTGTTTATTGCATCAATATTTTCTTTTATTTTGCTTTTCTCTAACTCACCAACCTATCTCTCTTCACACATTATGATACATCAGCTTATGCACCTAAGACTAATGTCAGTTGTAAAAGTATGGCATGGCATTTTACAAAAATTCCAAAAACATATTATGCAAATTCTCCCTAGCATCTTGAACATTAAAAGAATGAAGAATAGTATCTTTCTTTATAAATTCATTTTGTACTGTCAGAGCCAAGACTCGTATGACCTTGCAGCTCACAATTAGGATCGCAAAAGAACTAGTTTTGACAGTCAGCCAACTCCATAAAAGAAAGGGAAGAGCAATTCTAAAAGTCAAAAACAGGCTGTTAGACTGAGGCATGCGATGAGGAAATGGCTTTTCCTTTGCAAGTAAATTCATCATTACAGAATGACATCTTTCAAGGCTTAAATTTTAAAACCTAGAAAAAATAATAAGGTGAAGTTGCCAAACAAAGATTGGGCTTTCATGCAAATGTCTTTGGTAATTAAGGGGAGGTTGCTAAATGTGCAATATTCCTTCTAAGCAGAATTGTTTCTAAATTCAGGGGTATGTTCAAACTGTAGTCTATGAGGCAACAGCTGTTCTTAAGAGAACACTGTCAATGGTGATAAGTTACTTTAAAAACTAAATCTGTTTGCTGAGCTCATGTTGTTTTGAAAACTATAAAGAATGAAACCTATAATGCATTTTTCCCATTGAAAAAAAAGAGAAAAATCCTATCAATTGCAAGTAAAAACAGTTTTCTAAAAAGCCCACAACCTAGTGAGATCTTAGGGTAAGCTCATTTATATGAGGGAGGGAGGAAAACAAATCAGATTGGAATTCTGAGTCTCTAATCTGTGGGTAAAAATTTAACGCCTGAAAATGCACTGATTGCATTTTCTTAGTCCTTTTTATGGAGTGACTTGCTGTAGGGCTGAGAGCTATTTTGAATAGCTGCCTTTTGTTTGTTTTCCAGGATATACTATTTACTGTGATTCTATTTGTTGTGAGTGATATGCTGGTCAAAGCAGCCGTGGACCTGTGGTATTTGGGACATTATTTAATTACCAGGGTAGAACAGAACATGTAATCTAGTGTTGATGGCACTATACAACTCTGGCCTTAGGGGAAAAATGTGAGAAATTATTTTCTCTCTTTAGTGTGGTACCCTTCTTTATCCTCCATTTCATAAATTGCTCAATTTTATTCAAGGGCCCAACCCAGGCCTAAGAGACCCAATCAACTACATTCAGATTTCTTCTAATTTTTTGTCTTTTTTACAAACTAAGCAGTTCACTGTCTCATAAGCTTGGAGACCTTTGGTAGTCATAGAATCAGAATTTTGAGGGTATATTTTTAAGGTTTCTCTAGTTCAACTTCTATGAAAGAAAAAATTCTCTTTATATCTCACTAACGATCTAATCTCTGTTCAAACATTACATTTGGGGGAAGTTTTAATGATTAAAAATTTTTCTCTTATATTAAGCAATAATAGTTTTACCTATAAATTTTAACACACTAGTTATAGTTTTGCTCTCTGGACTGACAGAATAACCTCACTTGGTTGCATAATTAAAGAATACAAACACAGCCCTAACCGGTTTGGCTCAGTGGATGGAGCATCGGCCTGCAGACTGAAGGATCCCAGGTTCGATTCTGGTCAAGGGCATGTACCTTGGTTGTGGGCACGTCCCCAGTGGGGGGTGTGCAGGAGGCAGCTAATAGATGTTTCTCTCTCATCAATGTTTCTAACTCTCTATCCCTCTCCCTTCCTCTCTGTAAAAAAATCAATAAAATATATTTAAAAAAAAAGAATACGAACACAAACTTTAACACACTGAGGAGAGCAAGAAGTCAACTAGAATTAAGCGTTAGAGAGAGCTTTCTTCATAAGAAATGATTGAGGATGTTCAGCTTGAAGAGAGTAAGGATTGAGGGAGATAAGATCAATTTTGTATATATGTGTGTCATATATTTGAATGGGTGGAAGAATAATTAAGCTTTTGGAATATGGCTCCAAAAGGCAGAATTGGAACTAGTGGCTGGAATTAGAAGTAGGTAGATTCTGGCTTAACCAAATGATGAACATGACATGATCCTCATCAGGAGAGCAGTTAAGATTAAATAGTTGGTACGGCCAGTGTGGCTCAGTGGTTGAGCATTGACCTATGAACCAAGAGGTCACAGTTTGATTCCCATTCAAGGCACATGCCCAGTTGCAGACTTGATCCCCAGTGTAGGGCATGCAGGAGACAGCCAATCGATGATTCTCTCTCATCATTGATGTTTCTATCTCCCTCTCCCTTCCTCTGTGAAATCAATAATGATAAAAAAGGTTAGACAGTTGGATGTGAGGACCTTATAGGAGCTATGAAAGTCTTATGTCTGACATCTAAGAGGAATGTAAAAGAAATAATAATACATTTAAAGATACATAATATTGTGTAGTTATTAGAATATGAAGTATATCAAGATGGGAACATAATGGAGAATTTTTAGATAAGAGACAAAAGTAATTTGGAGAATTTGGGATTGATGATCTGGCTCATGAAAGGTTATGGAACAATAATTTTTTAAAAATAAGCTTTATTGTGCAGTAATTTACATAAATAAAATAGACTAATTTTTTTTAACAATTTGATGAGTTTTGACAGATTTATGCACTTACGTAAGCATCATCTGCTTGCAAAAGCTCCTTTGTGCTCCTTCTCATTCAAATTCCACTTCAGGCCCTGTGTGGCTTATTTTTGTTTTTTAATAATTTTTTATTTTTAAATTACAGTTGACATACAGTATTATATTAGTTTCAGGTGTGCAACCCCATGAATGGACATTTATAAAACTTACAAAATGATCACCCTAATAAATCCAGTACCCATTTGAAACCATACATAGTTATCACAATATTATCGACTATATTCCCTATGCTGTACTTCACATCCCCATGACTATTCTGTAACTACCAATTGGTACTTCTCAATCCCTTCACTTTTTTTCACCCATCCCTCCAACCCCTCTCCCATCTGGCAGTCATAAGACTTCCATAGCTCCTATAAGGTCCTCAAATCCAACTATCTAACCTTTTTTATCATTATTTATTTCACAGAGGAAGGGAGAGGAAGATAGAAACGTCAGTGATGAGAGAGAATCATCAAAATGTTCTCTATATCCATACAGTCTCTGTTGTAGCTACTCAACTCTGTTATTGTAGTGGGAAAAGCAGCCATAGACAATACCCTTGTGCTCCAATAAAACTTTATTTATGAAATACAGGTGGTGGGTCAGATTTGTCTGACACCTGATCTAGTGAAATGGTATGTCCATTCTATGGGAAATAGTACCTCTGCTTGTAACATCACTTTAAGAAATTAGAGACAGCCTTGAGGGGAAATGCTACTCTGCAAGTAATTCTACCAAAGGAGCCAGAATTGGTAATGGTGAGAGTAAAGGAAAGGCGGGATGGACAACCTCAGGATGGCTTTATAGTTTTAAAAAAGTATTAAATATTTACAAATCTGACATTTATTTGAAGCAGTAAGAATTATCGTTGCTACCCGTAAGTCCTTCTGAGTCTGTCTTAGAGAACAATCCAGAGGGATGGGGGTAACTTTGCCTTTTATTATTCTGGTGCCAATTAGTACTAGAGTGAAAGGAGATTTTTCTCCAATGTTCAGGTCATATACATTAGAACTTTGTCTTAGAAGCGTCAAGTTGTTATTACTCTCTATTTTTTAAAAATATTTTATTGATTTCAGAAAGAAAGGGAGAGGGAGAGAGAGATAGAAACATCAATGGTGAGAGGAAATCATTGATCAGCTGCCTCCTGCACCTCCCCCCCAGGCATAAGCCTACAACCCAGCATGTACCCTTGACCGGAATCGAGTCTGGGACCCTTCAGTCTGCAGGCCGAAGCTCTGGCCACTGAGCCAAACCAGCAAAGGTGTTATAATTCTCTTAATGATTCATTTACAGCATCTATTACAAACTACAAACCTTGCTAATGGTGAGTTTGAGTCTGAAATATTTATCCCAAGAAGAATCCAGTCAAGTCTAAATCGGGGTTGGGTAGAAGAGAATAAATTTTTCTCTTGATAGGAAGATCTATTTGATTTCCTGTACCCTTCATATTTTTTTCCTAGTTGACTCCTAATAGCTTTTCTCTTATTCATTTACTAATTTCACCTTTATCTGAGCAAATACAAAATTAAGGTAGAAAAACCAGTAATGTAGAAGAGTTGTATAGTCATATAAACAGCTTTTATGATAAGCTTAAATGACTCCCAACAAATGGAAGGCAACCAATTTTATCTACTCAGACATTTTCAGCATCCTGAATTTTTTCCAATGGCTACATGCCTGCCTATTTGGCCATCTTTGCCTCCTGCCTGCCATGCTCACCATTTCCCTTTTACAAGGTTAAGAGAATGCTATTATTTGCTGGCAGAAAAATGCCTTCAGATACTCCTCCTTTTCTCTGCTTGAAATGACAATGTTCCTTGATAATTCTTCTCAATTTAGAACTATTTGTCAAATACTTACTATGTGGGTCCAACTGTACCGAATTCTGCTGGGTATATGAATATAACATAACATTTGATTGCTACTTTCCCAGTCTTTAAAATCTAACCAAATATGAAACAGAAGAAAACTTTTGGCTACTAATTTTATTACACACATTGATTAAATTTCTTTAGGCTTCTAATTTTCTTGGCTGATAAAGATGTTAATTGAAAAGTTCTGTTAGAATTTTGTGTCCAACTCATTTTTCTGACGTGCTAATTTTATTTTTTTAAATATATTTTTATTGATTTCAGAGAGGAAGGGAGAGGGAGAAAGAGAGAATCATTGACCAGCTGCCTTCTGTACTCCCCCTACTGGGGATCAAGCCCGCAACCCTGGAATGTGCCCTGACTGGGAATAAAACCCGTGACCTAATGGTTCATAGGTCGACACTCAACCACTGAGCCATGCCGGTTTGGCTTAATTTTCTTTTTTTAATAATCAGAGAAAGATACAGGCCATGGTAATATTCAAGGTGGGGGCATATCTTACACAGCTTTATTCATGAAGCACATGGCAAACAGTATATCTCAAGATATATTTTTTGAATTAAGTTGAATTGGCAGAAGTGCCAATGAAAAACATAGGCTTCTTTTTGATGGGATATTAGGTATAGAATCATGGTGTAACTGATTCAGTAAGTAAAAGGGGGAAAGTATATTTTAAAAATATATTATTTTCATATGCAATACATCTAGTGGTAAAGTACTTTAAGAATTGTTCCTTATCAAAATACTAGAGGCCCAGTGCATGAAATTCGTGAATAGGTAGGGTCCCTAAGCCTGGCCAGCAATCATGGCCAATCAGGGCCTTCCGGCTGCTGGCCGGAGCCTTCCTTCATTTCACGCTGCCCCCTGGTGGTCAGTACATGTCATAGTGAGTGATAGAACTCCTGGTCTCCGTTGAACTCCTGAGGGGACAATTTGCAAATTAGGCTATATATATATATATATATATATATATATATATATATATATATATATATACATACATACATACATACACTAGAGGCCCATTGCAGTAATATTCCTGCAAGAATAGGGATTCCTGTGGCTGGAGCAAAGCAGAGTAGGGAGCGAAACTCGCTGAGGCGGGCTTCGCTCCCACTTCAAGCCCCTGCAGCTGGTCTTTCCCTCCTGCTCCAAGCCACTGCCCCTTATGCTCCCAAGCCACAGTGGTTGGGCTTGCCCTCCCACTCCCAGTGGCTGGGGCTGGGCTTGCCTTCCCTCTCCCAGTTGCTGGGACTGGGCTTGCCCTCCCGCTCCCAGTTGCTGGGGCTGGGCTTGCCCTCCCGCTCCCAGTGGCTGGGTCTGGGCTTGCCCTCCAGCTCCCAGTTGCTGGGGCTGGGCTTGCCCTCCCACTCCCAGTCGCTGGGACTGGGCTTGCCCTCCAGCTCCCAGTTGCTGGGGCTGGGCTTGCCCTCCCACTCCCAGTGGCTGGGTCTGGGCTTGCCCTCCCGCTCCCAGTTGCTGGGGCTGGGCTTGCCCTCCCGCTCCCAGTCGCTGGGACTGGGCTTGCCCTCCCACTCCCAGTCGCTGGGACTGGGCTTGCCCTCCCACTCCCAGTCGCTGGGACTGGGCTTGCCCTCCCACTCCCAGTCGCTGGGACTGGGCTTGCCTTCCCTCTCCCAGTGGCTGGGTCTGGGCTTGCCCTCCTGCTCCCAGCTGCTCTCATCCGCTGGGGCTGGGCTTGCCCTCCTGCACCCATCCCCTGCGACTGGGCTTGCCTTTCCGATCCCAGTTGCTGGGGCTGGGCTTACCCTCCAACTCCCAGCCGCTGCCCCTCCCCTCCAAGCCTCTGCCCCTTCCGCCCCAACCGCTGCCCCTTATGCTCCCAGCCACAGTGGTTGGGCTTGCCCTCCCACTCCCAGCCGCTGCCCCTTCCTCTCCAAGCCACTGCTCCAAGTCGCTGCCCCTCCCGCTCCCAGCCGCTGTGGCTGGGATTTCCCTCCCACCCCCAGCTGCTGCCCCTTCCCCTCCAAGCCACTGCCCCTCCCGCTCACAGCGGCTGCGGCTCCGTTTCTGTCCTCGCGGCCTCTACTTGGCTCCCTTCTGTACTGCTTGGCCTCCGTGTTGTTGTCAGTCTTCGCTCGAAGCTGGTATATGCAAATTAACCGCCATCTCTTAGCTTCTATAATTGAAACATTGTATCTTTTGGAGCTGTTGCTTCAGGAGCTCAGAGGCCGGCAACGGCAGGCGGGGAACCTGGCTTCCTCCGTCACTGGAGCAAGCAAGCCTCCTGTTTGTGTTAGTTGCCTGCCTGCCAGCCGCCATCTTGGCTGGCAGTTAATTTGCATATCACCCTGATTAGCCAATGGGAAGGGTAGCGGAGGTACGGCTAATTACCATGTTTCTCTTTTATTAGATAGGATATTTTTTTGAATGATTTAAGGAGTTAGGAAAAAGTAGCCATAGTGCTCAATATAAAGATAGTAGAGACAGATATTTATAAAATATGTAGAGATGGTTGTCATTTAGGCAGAAAAGTGATTTATTTGAGTGGAAAAAAAGAGGGTGAAACAAAATGAGAAACTTTCTTACATATATCTCCCTGTGTGGAGTAGAGCCAGTTGCTAGTGTTAGGTGCCAAACCCAGAAGTAAATAGCTCTGCCCAGCATGAACACCAGGGGCAGATTAGAACATCTCAATGAACCTTCTGGGTAAGACTTCTTTAAATTTACTGGACTTGTCCTTCAGAACTCTGACATTTTTCCTTTATTCTTACCACATTGACCGAACATTTCTGTGTGTATGGTAAATTTCCCACACATTGTGGAATCCAGGTTAAAAAATAAATCAGAGGTCACTTCAAGCTCCTAGGTGTGTATATTTACTCCTTGGAGGGATTGATAACTCAGAGAATGGAAGCACCCCTTTTCCACTCCCATCTAACTCCCCACTTCCTGATTTTACCTGATACTGTGGAGGTAGGGAGGAGACTGTCTTCCCCCCTCCTTACTCATCTCCACTTTACTTATTCATCTCTGTAATCATGAATCAGATTACTGAATTTATTTATTCATTTATTTTTCAAGTTGTTGGTATGACATTGGCATTTCAATACAGTCCATTTTGCATCAGGGTATAGAACACAAAAAGCCTTTTCCATTATGTTTTTCTCTCCCAAACTTTCATGGGACATCAAGGTGGTTCTAATGCAGATACAGAAACACAGGTAGAGAAATGCACAGGAGCCTAGCCAGTGTGGCTTAGTGGTTGAGCATCAACCTATGAACCAGGAGGTCATGGTTCAGTTCCTGGTTGGGGCACATGCTTGGGTTTCAAGCTTCATCCCCAGTGGAGGGATGTGCAGGAGGCAGCCAATCACAAATTCTCATCATTGATATTTCTATCTCTCTCTTCCTCTCTGAAATCAATAAAAAATATATTTTAAAATGTATCTTTTAGAAAAAGAGGGGGGTAGAGGAGAAGGGAGTCCTAATATATGGTGACTGCAGAAGATTTTACTTTGGATGGTGGGCATGTGGTGCAAATATACAGATCTTGTAACATAGAAACCCACACCTGAAACCTATATGTTCATGTTGACCAATGTCACCCCAATAAATTTACTTAAAAAATAAATGCACAGGAAAATCTCAACAATTTCACAGGCATGAGAGTTTCATGACTTTGAAGCAGAATGTCCTTGCAATTGTCATTAAGCCTTGGGTAACATTTCAGGATAAGATTCTGCTGTCAGTGAAACATAATGGGTTCTATGTCTTTATTTATTCTATTTTATTAAAATGAATGTAAGTAATCTCTTCTAATGCCTTGTCCCCCTTTTTCCCAATGAATATAGTTGATAAGGATAGAAAGGATAGGGAAAAATCCCCTTATTTGCTCTCTGATGAATATATGCAAAAATAAATCTTTATTATGAAGCTCCCTTGAATAAGGATGGCTTAGATATTAAACCATTACATTTAACCTTCCAATTCAAGTGCATTATTATATATGTATATAATATGAAAATCATTATGAGCTGTATAGTCAAAAATCACATTTCAAAAGTGAAAATGCGTTTAGACTTAATAAATATTTAAGTGATTTGGATTGTGGAAGATTGTTTTGGGGAACTAGAACACAAAGTACTTATTCCTATTTTAACAATGCAGGTATGAATAAAGTATGACTGGGTAGATTCTATCATCTGCAAGTACATTAAAGAGATTTTTCAGGATAAAGATATGAGATTTTCTTTAACAGGTTATTAGTTTTCGAGCTTTGTGTGTGTTGTACAGATGAGCAATGGAAGTGTTCTCAAAGTTTTCTTAAAACACTGAAATACTCTGAGAGTGTGTATGGAGCATAAACTTAATTTATGTATTAGAAATGTCATCTCGTTGTAGGGGTATAATTGTCAAGACACTGAAATCAAGATGAATGGAAGCTGAAATAATCTGGAAAGCAAAAGTGAGTGGAAAGTAGATTCCAAGATGCCAGATGCCATGGGACACCCCTCTGACATCTAAGGAAGCTGGGCTGGATAGATTTATGTGTGGAGTTAGAGAAGATATTTTGAAGCTCAACACTGGGTTGTATCTCTCAAAGGACCCTGAAAAACTACAGATTAGGGCTTCCTCCAATTACTTCATTGTGCATATGAATCACCTGGGGATCTGGTTAAAAATGCAGATTTGGATTCAGTAGGCCTGGGCTGCAATCTGAGGTGATACGGATGCTGATGCTGCTGGTCCTAGGACCAACTTGGTGCAGCAAAGGCCCAGGGGCATTTTCAACCACTCAGGGAAAAGGTCTATAGACATTGAAAGAACCAGCCTTTGTATTCTTAAGCCATAGTTGTATTTCCTGGCTGAGTAGAGACCATTTTCTTATCTCAGGCCGCCCTATGGCTGCTGAAAGAGCACAGAAGCAATGAGAGAAATACCAACAACCCCTGTAGTGGCACCACTGGGCTCTCTCATGGGATTTTTTTTTAAAATATATATTTTATTGATTTTTTACAGAGAGGAAGGGAGAGAGATAGAGAGTCAGAAACATCGATGAGAGAGAAACATCGATCAGCTGCCTCCTGCACATCTCCTACTGGGGATGTGCCCACAACCCAGGTACATGCCCTTGACCAGAATCGAACCCGGGACCTTTCAGTCCGCAGGCCGACGCTCTATCCACTGAGCCAAACCGGTTTTGGCTCTCATGGGATTTTGAATAATGAAATTAGTAATAAGAATAAGAATAAGATAGTAATATTTATATGTGGCTTACTGAGGCATTATGCTAGGTGTTGTCTATGGTTGTTTCATCTTAGTCCTCACACCCATCCTGTAAAAGAGGTACCATTATTTTCTACAGTTTATAGGAACCTGAAGTGTAGGGGATCTTAAGTGATGAGTCAAGATCACATTCAACTACTCAGTATTCAAACCATGATTATATAACTTCAAAATCTATGCTTTAAACCATTTTCCAAATCACTTTCCATGAGTAAGTGCTTGCTATGTGCCAGGAACATTTAATTAGATCAAATGTTTAAGAGGGGGAAAGGGAGGGGTCATTGGAGTTGTAGAAATGGGTTCAGATAGGGAGAATGACTTACCCAGACTGGAATTACTTGTGTTAAGGTATAGATGCAATCGTAGGCTGCCTGACTCCAAAGCAGAGTCAGGTTGGAATAATAGCAGTGAACATGCTCCAATAGCCTCGAACGAGTGTTCATGAGTAATTTGAGACCCATATCAGGAAGGAGAGAATCTTGGAAACTTGTAGTCCAAAGTAG
The DNA here is from genome assembly GCF_964212035.1 of Myotis nattereri. Taxonomy (NCBI): domain Eukaryota; kingdom Metazoa; phylum Chordata; class Mammalia; order Chiroptera; family Vespertilionidae; genus Myotis; species Myotis nattereri. The sequence goes on from NC_138078.1 coordinate 17,439,537, forward strand.
CATTATTTTGGGAGGATTAGGAGCCAAAGACATTTTGATTGTCATCTAAGCCCTTGCTTTCCCCCCAGTTCTGATATGGCCTTGGAAAACAAGGTTTTACAGGATTATCTAAAAAAGAATTAAATATTTGAACAACTATATACACAATGTAATAATATCATTGACATCTTACATGACCAATTGCAGTATTCTGGGTAACAGAGCTGGTCACCCAGGGAAGGTTGGATGGATGCAGAAGGTTTGAGCTTACTGACCATTTATTTCTCTCTAAGATGCTGGCAAACTCATTTGCATTTCAATCAATTTAAGCAATGGGACCCTAGCTGGTTTGGTTCAGTGGATAGTGCGTAGGCCTGCGGACTGAGGGGTCCCAGGTTCAATTCCAGTCAAGGGCACATGATGAGAGAGAATCACTGATGGGCTGCCTCCTGCATATCCCACACTGGGGATTGAACCTGCAACCTGTGCATGTGCCCTGACCAGGAATCTAACCTGTGACCTCCTGGTTCATAGGTCAATGCTCAACCATTGAGCCATGCTGCCCGGCTGGCCCTTTGCTTTTAATTTTTTGTGTACTAATATGTGTATTTCCCTCTGAAGTTGACTTTGGTTGCCTTCCATAGTGTAATGTGTGCTTTGATCTCATGAGACTTCCTAGCTAAAAAGATAGTAATGTCAGTTTTGATCTTTTCTTTAACTCAAGAGTTCTTTGGAAGAATGTTTTAAGTTTCTAAACAGATAGACCTTTTTGTCCTCTGTTTTGTAAGTTTTCTGTTTTACTGCTGGCTGTAAGAGAATGAGGCCTGCATAGTTTCTACCTTTGTAAGGTTTTGGTGAGTTCTTGGTGATACCATAAAATTTTGTAAACATTCCATGTTTACATTTGATAATTGAGTTTCTATTTTGGAGATTAAACATTTTGTGTATATATTAAATCATGTACCTATTCAAAAATAAGGCTCATGACTTTACACAAAAGGAGCTATTTTGGTCACAAAGAGCCTCGATTTTATACGTTGATAATAAATAATTCAGCTGCCTTTGATACTTTTTTAGGCGAAGACCGTTCCCCATGAATTCATAAATTCTTTATTTGTTTACCATAAGCAACCAAGACAGACCAGGTATATCCTGTGAAAAGCATTCCAAACTCTGTTAGCAAATGATATCAATATAAAGGAGCTTTGGCCAGATTCTTTGTTTTGTTCCCAGGAAAGAGGGGGATATAGATAAGCTATTAGTATTGTCCTTCCTAATTGTTAAGAAACAGTTCCAAGTAAACACAGGGAAAGTGTTTAAAATCTAGAAATAAAATTGCAGGTGATTTGAAAACAAATTAAAAGCAGGAATAAAGGTAATAAAAGGGAAATAAAAACTTGAAACACTAAATAATTTTCAATGATGATAGACAAATATAAGTTAAAATATGCTACTTCTTTTCTCATTCTTCTCCTTTCTCCCTATCCTGCTGACACCAGGGCCTACTTTTGATTTCTTAAACATGCAAGTTTCTTCTGTACCTTAGCCTTTGCATTGCCTGATCCCTCTACCAGCAACATCCTTCTTCCAAATCTTTAGATATCTACTGCCTTCTTGTAAATGACAGTAACGACTGAGACCGTATACTCTGAAGCCAGACTACATGGATTCAAAGCTCAGCTCCACCACTCAACAACAGGGTTATGTAGCCTCTATATGCCTCAGTGTTGTCATCTGTAAAATGGAGATAATATACTTACCTCCTAGATTTTTGAGAATTAAATGAGTCAACCCATAGTATGTGACACATACCAATTAGTCACTGTTGTCCTTCATGACATATTTACTTGTTCACTCTTTGTCTAATTTACTGTATAATTTAAATAGTAAAATAGTACTTATATCTCTGTGAATTATTATTTTCTTTTTTCAATGTGGAAGTTAACTGAAGTCACTGTTGGCAGTGCCTGCTAAATTGATTAGCTAAATGTTGGTGTCCATAGCACTCACATAATTTCATTATTTTGAGAGTGAAAAGCATTCTAAAACAAGTTCATGATATTATCACTAGTGCTATATCAGGATATTCCTGATTGCACCTGAATGTGTGTTCCACTATTTTTCGGGGGGCTAGATATCAACATTAATATGCTGTTACCTTAAGCTTCATTTTTATTCTTGGGGGCAATGTTCCTTAACAAAAGACATGTTGTATAGGTTATTATAAGCTTCATTACAGTCAACCCTGGCTGCTCTATATAATTTGGATCAACATTTATTGACCAACATGATCCAATTGACTCATTTGGATTCAGTCAATATGATCGACCTGCTATTAATTTCAATGGAAGTCAGTAAATTTATATTCAGACATTAATGACTTATTAGATTGAAAACTTTATGAAGCAATTCAAGGCAATATCTTGTTAGCTACATTAGTTCTGTCATTCATTTGAGTTGTAGGTTCTGGCCTCGGGTGAGTAGAAGGTTGAAGCAGAGTTAAGCAAAGTTTTAGAATCATATTAAATTCAAAGATGCTCTAGTAGAACATTTGACATCAAGAATTTAAAGCCACAGATTGGATAACTAATCTTAGGCCAGCATTTTTAAATGCTGAGACCTTTTTTTTTTTTTTTTTTTTTTTTTTAAATTTCAACATATTCATTTTAGGAGACCTGACAGAGTAAAGCATTTGCATACAGCTACATTTTTGTGCCTTTTTGTTTGCTCCCAGTACATTAGAAAAAAATTTATTGATTTTAGAGAGAGAGGAAAGGAGAGAGTGAGTGAGAGAGAGAGAGGAACATCGATGTGAGAGAGAAACATTGATTGGTTGCTTCCCATACATGCCCCTACTTGAGATCAAACCTACAACCTAGGTATGTGCCAGGACCTGGAATCAAACCTGCAACCTTTTGGTGTATGAGACGATACTCCAACCAACTCAGCCACCTGGCTAGGGCTGCTTCCAATACTTTTTAATCAGACGAATTTTGTTCCTCCTGTATCCACCTCCATTATACATTGTTTATGATGTGAATAAACATTCAACTCAGCAGGGCTTTGTGATTTGAATAGTTTCACGCCTTCAATATTAATAGAGTTGACCTTTATTATGTTTCCCCTCTTTTGCATCTCAGAACACTGCTTTGTGTATAGTATTTGTCAAGATACTAAAAGAAAAAAAATCACGAGAGTTTAGACCCTGTGCGATATGAAATAAAATACAGACTTATTTTGTTACCTTTGATTGGGGATAGAGTGTTGGGGGAAGTGACAGTTCACAAATGGTATTTCTAGATTGAGGAAAGAAAGCAAATTATACCAGAATCAATTTAGAAATGTAAATAAAACCACCATGTAAGCCTTGCAATGTTTTAATAAAGCTCTGCCTTCCTCTAGACCAGTGTTTCTCAACCAGGTGTGATTTGACTTCCCCAGGGGACATTTGACAATATCTGTAAACATTTTTGCTTGACACAACTGGTTGGGGAGGGCCGTACTATTGACATCTGTTGGGTAGAGTCCAGGGATGCTAAACATCCTACCATGCACAGAACAGCCCCACGACAGAGTGACCAGCTCCAAATGGCAAAAGTGCCAAGTTGAGAAGCCCTGATTTCGGGGAAGCACCCACCACCTTTTGTTTTGGCGCCATTCATTCTGAAGGAGCATCCAAGATTCATTTTTCCAGCTAACTCACATTGTGCAACCCTGTTTTTAAATTCCAATCTATCTGTGTCAGCTACACAGCAGTAAGTCTGCTCCTCTGTGTGAGGGAAATTGTTTTCTACTAACTGATGACCTCAGTTTAGAAGTTTCTTTTCCAGCATATCAAAACTCACAGTCAGACTTGCTTCAGCAAGTTCACTTTTGAGGGGTATTATGACATATAAAGACCCTCTATGTATGACATGCATACTGTGCTGCTCTATTGTTTACAAGTTAGCAGTAAATTATTTATGGATATTGCTGGAGACACAGGACTCTCTCTCGCTTTCTTAACCCCAAAGTCATTTTTTATCTGGTGGCAAGATTTTATGTGAAAGCTATTTTTTTGGGGGTGGAGGATTATATCTTATTAGCATTTATGTGGCAGGTTTTATGATACCAATCCCACCCACTTCTTATTACTTTGAATTTGTTCTGGAAATTATTATTAATGACATCATGAACTCAACAGATAGGATTTTTTTCCCCTTAGAATTCCCAATTTAACATAATTTCAGAAAGGCTCTTCTTGAGTCAGTATAGAGAAAAGCTGCAAGAAAAATCTCATTTTGAATCAAAAACAAAGCAAAAGATCTTTAGGCTACTTTGCAGCATTGATCTATAAATGGATTTTGTTTGTATGAGAGTGGATTTTTATTTTATATTCACTTGATCACTAAAGGAGTCATTGTCGGGTGTGCAGTTATTTTTGCCAGCATCAATGTTCTTCAGTTTTATTTTATTTTTTTCAATGCAGAACATTATTTCTGGTTGAGTTACAATATAACAGAGTTTGCACTGACATATTTTCAACCACTGCTTCTGATTTGGGGGCCTTTTTTCTTATTCTCTCTGTGTGTGGGTGGGGGGAAAATTTTCTTCCTCTTACCTTCTAATTTCTTCTGGTTGGACTAATAATCAAATTAATCCGAGGCAGATTAACAGGAGGAAAATGACCAAGTTTCTTATGTATGTACATACAGGAACTCCATAAGAATATGAGACTTGAGACCTCATTGGGCAAATGAGGCTTATATGCCATTCTGGACTAAGAAGAGGGGGGAAGGGTTCTGAGTCTTTAAAGGGAACAAGCCAATTCACAGGTAGGTGAGAAAGAACCAATATGTGGTAAACAAATTCATGCCTGGCTACCCAGAAACAATGGGACACAGAGGGGAGTCTAACAAACAGACTTTGCTTGGCTTCTCTTTCTGCTACATTTAGTTTGTATTATGATGCTAAGGTGATGCTCTCTTCTTTCAGCAGGTTTTTCTGTCTGAATTACTTTAGGCAGGTAAAGGGGAAGGTAGAGGTTCCTCTTGAGTCTTGTGTTTCTGAAAAAAACAAAAACAAAAAACAGCTTAAAATAATCAGTGTCCCCCAAGGCATATTATAGCATGGCAAATTCTGCTTCCCTTCATCTTCATCACCCTTCTCCAAAGTGGTGACATTTTGTTTTTAATTTGTAAAGCATTTTTGAGATTGACTATTTTCTAAAAAATAATAATACTGAAAGTATATGTAGAAGGCAATCCTAATCAGAATGTACAAAGTAACTCAGATCTTTGCTTTTTCTTGTGGCTGATAAATTACCAATTGAAAATTAAAATAAGGACTTATTAACAAATTCACAAGGGACTATTAAAGGGAAAACCACAGACCCAAAATGGTATCACTCATGCTAAGAAGGCCATGATACCAAACTTAGATGTAATACCTGATCTAATTGCAGTTTCAACCTCTCCCTGAAATATTTTAATCGAGCAGTCTGGAATTCTCTGGTCAAAGTAATCTGTGACATAGGCACTCTCCATCCTCCAAAAAAAAGAGAAGAGGCAGTCTGAATGATTAAAACTCCTTTCCTCTTGCCGAGCTGGCATGGCTCAGTGGTTGAACATTGACCTATGAACCAGGAGGTCACCGTTCAATTCCGGATCTGCGCACATGCCCAGGTTGTGGGCTCACTCCCCAATAGGGGGCATGCGGGAGGCAGCTGATAAATGATTGTCTCTCATCATTGATGTTTCTTTCTTTTTTTATTGTCTAAAGTTTTACATATGTCTCTCCCCCCCCCAATTGATCCCCCCAGCCATTCCCACCCCTGAAGGAATGCCCCCACCACCTCAGTGTCTGTGTCCATTGGTTATGCTAATATGCATGCATACAAGTCCTTTGGTTGAGCTCTAACTCTCCCCACCACCTCCCCTGCCATTTATCTCTGGATCTATTTTTGTTCATCAGTTTATGTTGATTATTATATTCCACATATGAGTGAGGTCATGTGATATTTATCTTTCTCTGACTGGCTTATTTCACTTAACATAATGCTCTCCAGTTCCATCCATGCTGTTGCAAATGGTAAAAGTTCCTTCTTTTTTTATAGTGGCACTAGAGGCCCGGTGCACAAAAATTTGTGCACTCAGGGGGGAGGGGGGTCCCTCAGCCCGGCCTGTGCCCTCTCACAGTCTGGGACCCCTCGGGAGATAACGACCTGCTGGCTTAGGCCTGCTCCCGGGTGGCAGAGGGCAGGCCCAATCCCTGGGTGCAGCCCCTGGTCGGGCTCTGAGCAGGGCCGATTGGGGGGTTGGTGCACCACCACTTGTCACACTCAAGTCAGGGTTGATGGGGAGGTTGCGGCGTGACCCCCTGTCACGCACAGAGTAGGGCCCATCAGGGGGGTTGGGACTCCGTACCCTGTTACTCACAGAGCAGGGCCCATCAGGGGGTTGGGGAGCTCCCTCCTGTCACGCACAGAACGGGGCCCATCAGGGGGTTGAGGAGCTCCCCCCTGTCACTCACAGAGTAGGTCCGATAGGGGAGTTGGGGCACCGTCCCCGGTCACACACAGAGCAGGGCAGATCAGTGGGTTGGGGCGCCGCCCTCTATCACCCACAGAGCAGAGCCAATCAGGGGATTGGGGCGCCGCCACTGTCACACTCAGGGCAGGGCTGATGGGGAGGTTATGGCTCTACCCCATCACACACAGAGCAGGGCTGATCAGGGGGTTGGGGCGCCACCACTGTCACACTCAGGCCAGGGCCAATGGGGAGGTTATGGCTCTACCCCATCACACACAGAGCAGGGCCCGTGGGGGGGGCAGGAGGGGTTGGAGCACCGCCCTCTATCACCCACAGAGCAGGGCCGATCAGGGGGTTGGGGCGCCACCACTGTCACACACAGAGCAGGGCCTGGGGGGGGGGATTGGGGTGCCGCCCCCTGTCACACACAGAGCAGGGCCGATCAGGGTGTTTGGGTGCTGCCCCCTGTCATGCTGATCCTGGTGCCGGGAGGCCTCTCGGCTCCGCTGATCCTGGTGCTGGGAGGCATATTACCCTTTTACTATATAGGATAGAGGCCTGGTGCACGGGTGGGGCTGGTTGGTTTGCCCTGAAGGGTGTCCTGGATCAGGGTGGGGGTCCCCACTGGGGTGCCTGGCCAGCCTGGATGAGGGGATGATGGCTGTTTGCAGCTGGTCACACACCCTTCAGGGTGGGGGTCCCCACTGGGGTGTCTGGCCAGTCTGGGTGAGGGGCTGAGGGCTGTTTTCAGGCTGGGGGTGACTGAACTCCCAAACGCTCCTTTTTTCCTTTTTTTTTTTTATTCTGGGCCAGCTTTAGCTTGAGGCTTGGCTCCAGCTCTTAGGCCTCCGCTGCTGAAAGTAGGTTTCTGGCCTTTGCATACAATGTTGCAAATCTGCTGGCTGAAGTTGGGCGGTATTTGTTACAATGTTTGAAACTGCAGGCTCAGAGGCCTGCAGCCACAGGCGGGGAACGTTGGTTTCCTCCGTCACTGAGGCAACCAAGCCTCATGTTAGTTTCAAGCTGCCTGGCTGCCGGCCGCCATCTTGGCTGACAGTTAATTTGCATATCTCCCTGATTAGCCAATGAAAAGGGTATCGGTCGTACGCCAATTACCATGTTTCTCTTTTATTAGTGTAGATAGTATTCCATTGTGTAGATGTACCACAGTTTTTTAATCCACTCATCTGCTGATGGGCACTTAGACTGTTTTCAAATCTTAGCTATTGTAAACTGTGCTGCTATGAACATAGGGGTGCATATTTCCTTTCTGATTGGTGTTTCTGATTTCTTGGGATACATTCCTAGAAGTGGGATCACTGGCTCAAATGGCAGTTCCATTTTTAACTTTTTGAGGACACTCCATACTGTTCTCCACAGGGGCTGCACCAGTCTGCATTCCCTCCAGCAGTGTACCAGAGTTCCTTTTCTCTGCATCCTCACCAGCACTTGTTGTTTGTTGATTTTTTGATGATAGCCTTTCTGACAGGTGTGAGATGATATTTCATTGTTGTTTTGACTTGCATTTTCCAGATGATTAGTAACTTTGAGCATGTTTTCATATGTCTCTTGGCCTTCTGTATGTCCTCTTTCGAAAAGTGTCTATTTAGGTACTTTGCCCATTTTTTTGATTGGATTGTTTATCTTCCTTTTGTTAAGTTGTATGAGATCTCTGTAAATTTTGGAGATCAAACCCTTATCTGAAATAGCATTGGCAAATATCTTCTCCCATGCAGTGGGCTTTCTTGTTGTTTTGTTGATGGTTTCTTTTGCTGTGCAGGAGCTTTTTATTTTGATGTAGTCCCATTTGTTTATTTTCTCCTTAGTCTCCATTGCCCTAGGAGCTGTGTGGGTAAAGATATTGCTTCTACATATGTCTGATACTTTGCTGCCTATGGAGTCTTGTAGGATTTTTATGGTTTCCCATCTTACATTTAAGTCCTTTAGCCATTTTGAGTTTGTTTTTGTGTATGGTATAAGTTGGTGATTTAGTTTCATTTTTTTTGCATGTATCTGACTAAATTTCCCAGCACCATTTATTGAAGAGACTGTCCTGACTCCATTGTATGTTCATGCCTCCTTTGTCAAATATTAATTGAGCATAATGGCTTGGGCAGATATCTGGGTTCTCTGTTCTGTTCCATTGGTCTATATGTCTGTTCTTGTGCCAGTACCAGGCAGTTTTGAGAACCGTGGCTTGGTAATATAGCTTGATATCTGGTATTGTGATCCCTCCAACTTTGTTCTTCTTTCTCAGGTTTGCTTGTGGCTATTTGGGGTCTTTTTTATTATTCCAGATGAATTTTTTGGAGAATTTGTTCTAGATCTTTGAAATATGCCATTGGTATTTTAATAGGGATTCCATTGAATCTGTAGATTGCTTTGGGTAGTATGGACATTTTAATGATGTTGATTCTACCAATCCATGAACATGGTCATCATTGATGTTTCTACCTCTCTCTCCCTCTCCCTTCCTCTCTAATATATATATATATATATATATATATATATATATATATATATATATATATATATATTTAAACAAGACAAAAAATCTTCTTTTCTTGAAAAGAAAAGAGCCCCCCAAACAATCCTTTCTTTTCTTTGGTCAATAACTCCTTGCCCCACCCTTCTCCCAATAAAAACCTTCTATTTTGAACAACCCCTCTGAGCACCATTCTAGTTGCTAGAAGAAGTGCTGCCCAATTCATGAGCATCAGTAAAGCTAATTAGATCTTCAAATATACTTGGTTGAATTTTGTTTTTTGACAGGACAAACTATTAGATGTCAAGAAGAATATTCTTCATAGTGGAGTTCATTGGTGGACTGAAAGAAAGTTCAAGCCAGTAATTTAGGCTCTAAATGTTACTGTTGTAATTAGCTAGTTGTTAATATTAATAGGAAAGGAGCAAAGGGTGGCAGACATTATAATAATCATGACCATCTAGGCAGCTTCACCAGGAAGCTGTAACTTTATACTCCCCAGGGTACCACAGATCCATTCCCTGCAAATGGGAAGAGGGGAAGATGGAGCAAGGGCAGTAAAGTTGGGGTGACATAGAGAAAATATTTGCCTGTCAATCTATTCTGGAACAAAGATTATTGGCTAGAGAGGTAGTACCAATGCAAGCCCTCGAAATATGGGAATACACAATCCCCAGACAAAGGAATTTTCTCTCAGTGTTTTTCTCTTGTTCCTCTGGCTTTGCTCCTATGTCTTTGCATTTGCCTATGCTCACTCCTAGCCATGTGTAGGATCCCACACACAATGGACTACAGCTGGGAACACAAACTACGCTGGCCTGATGCTGCATTGACTGTATAAATATAGAACAGAGGCTCTGGAAAGTGCCTTTAATCCTAGTTCTGCTAAAGACACAGCTGGACTTTGTCCATGGTGGGACAGAGGGAGAGCACACCTTGGAAACTCAGGGGTTTGATTCCACGAGATTAAATGTCACTCATTCTCCTGTGCTAGTCTCAGAAGATCCCTTTTCTCATGACTTCGCAAGAAGCTCACTTCCACTGGCAACAGGTGGGAACGCAGGGAACAGCACACCAACAACATAAGGAAACTCAGGAATCAAGGTAGAAATAAAGGACAGAAGATGATGTCTACTTGTAAGCAAGTCATTCTTTGGGTATGATAAAGCCATTGGCAACAAGGAATAAAATAAAGAAAAGATAAATGTCATAATATTACCTGTATTTCTTTGTTTTATAGAGGCATCATATGCATTAGAGCCTTGAGATTGTGAAATAGGAATTTTTAGGGGTGAAATCGGCAGGTTTAGGGAAATTTTAAAAATTAAGAGGCCCTATGGAAAACACACAGGGCTACAAAGCTGGGAGAGGGTACATTTCCATAACACAAGGGAGCCAAGTGCAGTTACATTTTCATGAGACAAGGGAGACTAGGGAAAGTATATTTCCATAAGACAAAGGAACTGGGAGTAGCCAAAAAATCTATATTTACAAAATTAAGAAGGAGGAAGAAAACCCAGAGGGAACAGGAGGACAATGAGGGAGGAGTGCCTTGGGAGTTACTATAGTAACCAATTCAAAAGGGAATATTGATGAATTAGAAGGGATATCAGGACACAGGGACTTGCAGCCTTTATAAACTGTGGAAACAGGAAGTTGGTGGGACTCTTCCACCTCCCCATGTGGGAGTCTGTTCTGTAGGACTCTTTCCCCTTCCCATGTGGGAGTCTATACTTTGAGATTCTTTCTCCTTTCCCACAGGGAACCTGTACTTGTTCTTCAATAAAACTCTACCTTTGCTATACCATCTTCAAACCGTGGATTCATTCTTTGACTCCAACAGACAAAGAATGCGGGGAACCATCCTGCCCAGGGGAACACCACGTGTTCCAGTCCAAAAATCACGTATCAACTGCATAGTTTAGAGGTTTAGTTTAAAAAAAGATTCTCTGTGGGAGTTTCTGTTATAAAGAGATTTAAGGGGTCATCTGGACCCTTGAATCATGGGGCCTCATGAATCTTGCTCCTTGTATGCGACTAGATTTTCTAGACTAAATTCTTTTCTTAATGAGAGAAAAAAATGTGTAGTAAGATTTAAAAAACAAATCATAGGCCCATGAAAATAGCATTTTCTAAGTTTCATAAATCAGCTTATTTAAGTCTGTGGCCTTCAATAAAAAAGAAAAAACAAAGCAAATGAAATTTTAAAAAACACACAAATACATTAACAAAAACTCAGGTTTAATATTTTAATACATTGAACAACATTGGGATGGCCACATATCCTGTTTTATGATAGTTCATTATTTTCACAATAAAAATATTACTGTTTGGATGAGAAAGTATATAGTTACCCAAAGGAACATAGATGAGCTCTATGTTTGAGACTTCCAAATTGATTTTCTATTCTTAAAGTAGTTCAATTCTTCATAACATTCCTTTTGTCTTCCTCTCACAAAGATAAACCATCTTTGATATATGACTCTTAAGACCACTTTTATAATCCTGTTGTAGTTAAATGAATCTAATTATTTGAATAAGTTTTATTAAAATAAGATTGTAATTTAGTTTTTGATAGATTGTTGTTTCTTCTATCTTTGCAAGGATTTGTATCTCTCCTACACTGTAAAAATAGTAACTAACAAATTGTTGCTCAGTTGATTTTGAGAAATTGCTCTTTTAAAGGCTTATGTAGGAAGATTAGACTCCAGACACTAACCTGTTACTGAGTCCACACTTGTAATTGAATTAGTGATTCTTAATTTATTTTGAATCTTGAAGGGGAGCTAAATTTGCTATCCCCAACTATGTTTATTTTTGTATAAGGATTATCTTTAGCTGGTTAAGAATCAGCAGACACAGGAGAAGCTGTGAAAACTTGAAAAGTTACCCTTTTGTAAGAGACATTTAAATTTATAAGGGAATTCTCCATTTGTAAGGGTGTCTCCCTCTGTATACCAGGAAGAAAAGAATGAAAAAAAATCTCTACAAGCTATTATCTATGGAGAAAGCAACAACCTAAAACTTCATAACAACTTGACCATTACTGTGCTTTGCCTGGTAGTCTCCAATAGCTGGCTCCCTCCTTCCCACATCTTTGTCTTTAGCTGGGGATGGTATTTAAGGTGATGGCTTGGGCCATTTAAGGAGTTACTCAGTTTTTCTGTGTCTCTCCCATATATACAGGATAAATACATATTATTAAAATTCTGCTTTTTTTTTTTCTCCTCTTGTTGATATAGGAAATTTGGACTGGAAATGCGCGGTGTTCCCCTGGGCAGGATGGCTTTCTGGCCTTTTTCCTGTGCCTTGATATCCCCTCTGATTGGTCACTATCCCCTTCTAATTTGGTGCTCAAAGGTCGAATCTCACATGGGACATGCAAGGCTCTCCTCTCCTTCTCCCTTATTGTTTCCCTGTTCCCTATGAGCTTTACTCCCTCTTCCTTTGAATGAGGGTTTCCTTCCCTTTATTCTGTAAATGTGTACCTTTTGCTACTCCCAGTTCCCTTGTCTTATGGAAATGTAACTTCTGCTACTCCCAGCTCCCTTGTCTTATGGAAATGTACCTTTTGCAACTCTGTAGCCCTGTGTTTTTTCCATGGACCCCTTAATTTTTAAAAATTTCCTAAACCTGCCTATTTCACCCCTAAAAAATCCTTTTACTGTTAACCTGTCTTTTGTTACTGGGGCATGCCAGACAAGAACCTAGAAGGGTAGAAGGGAAATTATTTTTTCTTCCCTAAAATCTTATATTATTACACTTCTTGAGAATCTGTTAAAACAAAGATAAAAAACAACAACAAAACAAAACAACAACAAAAGCAACCCAAAACAAAACATACTTATAACACTTTCTAAAAATAAATTTTGGCTTCAAGGACCTCCTGATGTCCTGCAAATAATTTTAATAAACCCAGCCATAGATTAGAAGGGGAGTAGGAATTGTGTTTTTTCCCTCCCTTTTCTTTTTTTCACTCTTCTCTGAATCTCCAGTATTTAGCAAATAGTTATACTCTATAAGTGTTGAATGATGGTGTGAAAGGATTCTAATTTGGAACTAGAAGATATGAAATGAATAATTTCATGAATGTGCCTTCAGAAGATCAGAACTTAAGAACAGAGAGACTCGCCGAAACCGGTTTGGCTCAGTGGATAGAGCGTCGGCCTGCGGACTGAGAGGTCCCAGGTTTGATTCCGGTCAAGGGCATGTACCTGGGTTGCGGGCACATCCCCAGTGGGAGATGTGCAGGAGGCAGCTGATCGATGATTCTATCTCATCAATGTTTCTAACTCTCATCTCTCTCCCTTCCTCTCTGTAAAAATTCAATAATATATATATATATATATATATATATATATATATATATATATATAGAACAGAGAGACTGACTTCCATTAAATGTCTGATTTACAGAAGACTGAGACTTAAGATCTTACCAATGAACATCTGCCAAGAATCTTTGCCCATCACTAAGCCAATGAACTTACTGTTTTTATTCTGGCTGGACTTCCCCTTCTTTGTACTCCTCGTCTATAAATATAGCTTTCCCAAACCCTCAAGGAACTGGGATGTAGCTTGCTACAACATTCATTTCCAGAATTGAAAATCCTCCTGATACTATTATAATAACCTGGTTATTATTTTACAGAAAAGGAGTAAAGGGAAGACTAGATAATATAGGGTTGCCATTCATACAGCTTGGCTAGATAGCTGTAATTTAACACTCTCCAATGATTGATGAGGGAAGGGTCTGGACAAAGGCAGTTTGGACTCATGCCCAGTTAGGTCATGAGTGAGGTGGGAAGGTGCTTATCTGTCAGTCACCCCTGGAAGCAAGGCAGTGGCCAGAATAGTCATGGCCACTGTAAGGACAGAAAACCTGAAATATTTAAACTCCTGGACAAAGGGAGTTCACTCTTTTCACTCGTGATCCTCTAGCTCTCTTGAGACTCCTGTTGCAGAGGGAGTGTTCCCTTGCATTCACCCATGTGGCTCACAGCCATGTGGACTCCGCATGATGGATTAATGGGCTAAATGTACTGGACCTTGCTGCAACGTGGAACTGAAGCTCTGGACTCTGGCTTTGCTGAATCCACAGCTGTTCCATTTTAGGATGACTTAAGGGGCATGGAACTTTGGAACCTAAGGAATGTAACTTCATGCAAATAAAGATTTTTACCACCTATCTTTCTCCCCTGGGGGCTTGTGAAAAGTGCTTATTTCAGCAGCACCCCAAGAACTCCACTCCCATGAGCAGTAGAGGAATCCCACTCATGTACTCTGATAAGCAATACTATGCTATTTCCAAATAAACTCAATTTCTGGTAATTTGAGCTTGCCTTAAGTTTACTTATTTATTTATGTTGACAGAAGAATGAAAGGATGCAGGCTGATGCTCTATCACTGAGCCAAACCAGCTAGGACTCTCATGTTTCTTGATAGAGTTGCTGTCCTTTAAGAAAAGCCATACTATCCCTGTTTGAAACTAATGTATTTTTCTCATTGACCATGTTATATTGTCTAAAATTCCTATAGTTAAAAATAATCCTCATTTTCTTCTTTGGGTTAGTAATTAACTAATATTTTCAAGGTAGTTACCAAACAGGGGCTCAGGAAATAAACTAAAGACAGATTTTAATGATGATGAGAGGGTCAGATGGGGTCCAGAGCATGTGGTATACCCTGGGCCAAATAAGAGGGAGCACAGGGAAAACACTGGGTGAAGGACAGCTGGAAGCTGTAGAATTTGAGATAAACACAAAATTATCAGATTATCTATAGAAAGACATTAAAGACAAATCATCCCCATAGCACAATGGCACCCCGTGGCCTATTAGCCTCTTCCCCCATTTTTAAAGTTTATGAGTCTCAAATCGTAGATATTAATTGAATAAGACCCTTGCAGATAGCAGACAGAAAAATAAATTACCTTGCTAATGTGATTTTATTCTAACTGAGGCATGCTAATATGATACTAATTTGAGTTGAGCACAGAAATCAGTGTGGTGCACTTGGAACCATAAGTATAGCGGATCAAAGAGATTTGAGATAATTTTTTTTCACTGAGCCTTGGTTTTCTCATTTCTCAAATGCAAATAATGTCACCTACTTTGAAGTGAATTCTGCATTAAATGACACTTTTCAGGGGGAAAATTTCTCCTCTACCTTTCTAAGTTCTTTGGGCTGGTGTAATAATTGAACTGATTCAAAGCAGATTAACAGAAGAAAATAATTAATTTTGTACATATAGAAGACTCACATAGACATGACAGAGTCAAAGAAGAGACCAAAGAAGACAGTTTTTATACCTCTTAGACAGAGAAACAATTACTTTCTGAAAGAACTGACAAGACAAAAAAAGTTAGTCTTGGGTACTAATTAGTGAAGAAACTCAACAGAGTTTGTCTACGTAGCCTTCTCATCCCTGAGCTCCCTATGTCTAGCAAATAAGGATCTCTATCTCCTGGTACAGGAGGGGTACCTTTCACATGGGAAACTTATTTTCTGCTTTCAGGGGAACAAAGGAGGGTCAGAGTCCTTCTTGCACCAGCTATTTCTTAAGTAACTTTAATCTAAAATAATCAATGTGCCAAACAGGCTTATTTGAGGGTAGCATATTTTGCTCCCCTACAAGACATTTTTTGAAGGTTGCTGTTCAGTAACTGGCACAAAATGAGCACTAAATAATTACCTTAAATGTGAGATGTATGCATTTAAAGATATTAAAAGTTTTCCTTTTCACTAGGAAGCTTGGTTTCCTATAAATTAAATTAAATTATATTTATTTATTTATTTATTTATTTATTTATTTACTTATTTATAATTGAATTTATTGGGTTGACATTGGTTAATAAAGTTATATAGGTTTCAGTATATAATTCTATAATACATCATCTGTGTACTGTATTGTGTGTTCAACACCCCAAGTCAAGTCTCCTTCCATTTATCCTCTCTTTACCCTCATCTACCTCCCCCACCCCCTTTCCCTCTGGTAATCACCATGCTATTATCTGTATCTCTGAGTGTTTTTTGTTTGTTTTTGTTTAATCCCTTCACCTTTTTCACCCAGCCCCACATCCTCCCTCCCCTCTGACACCTGTCAGTCTGTTCTCTATGAGTCTACTTCTACTTCATTAGTTTATTTTGTTCGTTAGATTCCATATATGAGTGAAATTATATGGTACTTGTCTTCTCTGACTTGCTTATTTCACTTAGCATAATTCTTTCTAGGTCCATCCATGCTATCACAAATGGTAAAATTTCCTTCTTTTTTATGGCTAAATAGTATTCCATTGTGTAAATGCACTACTGCTTTTTTATCCACACATCTACTGATGGGCACTTGGGCTGCTTCCAAATCTTTGCTAGCCAATAAAATAAAAGCCTAATATGCAAGTCGACCAAATGGCAGAACAACTGGTTGCTATGATGTGCACTGACTACCAGGGGGCAGACACTTAATGCAGGAGCTGCCCCTGGCCCGCAGGCCCTAGGCCAGCCATGGCAGGTGCCAGTGGGAATCCCCCGATTGCCCTGCCGGTCACCCCGCAGAGGGAAGCAAGCAGCAGTGGCAGTGGGGGGGGGCTGGCCAGTGAGCAGGCAGAGGTGGGGGGTAGGGCCAGCCGGCAAAGTGGACTGGCACCGCCCCCTGATTGCCCTGCTGGTCTCATTCCACAGAGGGAGGCACCAGGCTTGCCAAGGCGGGTGCCAGTGGGGGCCCCCTGATCACCCTGCTGGTTGCCCCACAGATTGGCCCTGATTGCCAGCCAGGCCTAGGGACCCGACCCATGCATGAATTTTGTGCATCAGGCCTCTAGTTGTAAATAATGCTGCAATGACTGTAGGGATGCATATATTCTTTTTAATTACTGTTTGAAGTTTCTTCAGATATAGTCCAGAACTGGAATCACTGAGTCATAAGGCAGTTCCATTTCTAATTTTTTGAGATAACTCCATATGCTTTCCACAGTAGTTCCACCAGTCTGCATTCCCACCAAGAGTACATGAGGGTCCTCTTTTCTTCACATCATTGACAAAACTTATTGTTTGTTGATGTATTGATGATAGCCATTCTGACAGATGTAAGGTAATATTTCCTTGTGGTTTTAATTTGCATTTCTCTGATTAATGATGTTGAGCATCTTTTCAAATGTCTATTAGCCATCTGAATGTCCTCTTTGCAGAAGTGTCTATTCAAGTCCTTTTTCCATTTTTTAATTAGATTTTTTTGTGTGTGTGTTGAGTTGGATAAGTTCTTTATAAATTATCAGATGTACGATGTATCATTAGGGAATATATTTTTCCAATCAGTGGGTTGTCTTTTTATTTTGTTGATGGTTTCCTTTGCTATGCAAAACTTTTTAATTTGATGTAGACATACTTGTTTTTTTCTTTCTTTTGTTTCTCTCTCCTGAAGCAATGTATTAGAAAAAAATATTGCTATGAGAAATGTCCAAGATTTGCTGCCTATGTTTTCTTCTAGGATTTTTATGATTTTGAGTTTAACATTTTAAGTCTTTAATTCATTGTGAGTTTATTTTTGTGTATGGTTTAAGAAGGTGGTAGAGTTTCTGTCCAATTTTTCCAACCATTTATTGAATAGACTCTATTTCCTTTTAACTTGTTTATTTTTTCAGTGGTTCTCAACTTTGGCATGTATCAGTCACATTTTGGTCTCTTAAAAATGTGGATATTTATTACTATTCTTCATCTGTACTTTTAAAAGATTCCCTCATGATTCTAATTGTTCTTGTGTATTATTCTAGTTTTTTTACATAATTTATTTTTACTTTCTCTCTGTAGTTTTATAGTCTCCAAAGAGCCCTATGACTATTTGAGAGTGAAACTAACAATTCAAAGGTAACTTCACCACCACCTCTATCTGTTATTACTGTGTAACATGCATTCATAGCTCCTATTTCATTTGTTAGTATTCTTCCAATTTCAGACTCCATAGATGTGATGAACTCACATCAACATTCTTTTCTGCTTCTACTGATGATGTTGAGTTATGAGAAGCATTCATATTCAGATGTGATTAGCTTTCTGCAAAGACCTGTGGATATATTGAATTTAATAGAAATATTTCATATGTGCCTGCTCATGCAAATTATTTCTGTATATGAATGATAAAGCATAAAGAAGACATTTTATAAAAAATATATTTTTGTTTATTTCAGAGAGGAAGGGAGAGGGAGAGAGATAGAAACATCATTGATGAGAGAGAATCATTGATCAGCTGCCTGTACACCTTTCACTAGGTATCGAGCCCACAACCCAGGCATGTGACCTGACTAGGAATTGAACCATGACCTCCTAGTTCATAGGTCAATGCTCAACCACTGAGCCACAACACCAGGCAAGAAGACATTCTTGATAGAAAATTCAAGGGAAGGAATTTTTTTTTGTTCTTAAAAGGTTGTGGTTAAACTTGGGGATTAGATTCTGTGCTTAAAAATTGCTTCCTCTTTACTTTTTAACCCTTTGACCCCCTATTTTTTTTTGGTAGAAATGGTAGATAAAATACCACCATTAATTTTTATAATATAAAAATTAGAAAAGTATTAACTTTTTCTATATATAGAACAACTCTGACTTCATAAAGCCAGTTGAAAATGGAGTTAACCATAGGTCAAAAGATTTTAAATAAATCTTTTGGATACTAATGATCCTTGTATGATTTTCCTTTGCCCTACTTGGGCAAGATTATACTTAATTTATTCTTTTTTATTTCAGATTTGTTTATTATTATTTATGTGGTAGGCATATAAGTAAATAGTTTTTATTATAGTCATTATAGTTATTTAAAAATAATTTATTTGTAAACCTTTTTATTGTGGATTTTTTCAAATATACACAGAAGTAGAGAGAATAATGTGACAAATTCCAATTTAACTGTTTTTACCAATTTTCAATATGTTGTGATTGTTTTCAGTTATCCACTCTTTTTGGGGGATAGTTTTAATTTTAGATATTATATTATTTAAACATTGAATACCTTAGTATATTTTTGTTATAGTCCTTGATTGCTATATAATAAACCACCCCAATATGGAGTGCATGATTCTATGATTTGACCTGGGTTCAGCGCTGAGACTTCTCTCTGCTCTATGTCATGCCATTTGGGCTTACTCATGCATTTTGAGTTAGTTGGCTATAAACTAAATTTGGGCTGTGGGATCCAAAATAGCCTCACTCACGTGTCTGGCACTTGGTAGTGGCTGTAGGCTGGATCACCTTGATTTTTCTTCTCATGACCTCTTACCCTCCAATAAGCTAAACTTGGTCTTAGGCTTCCAAGAAAACGAAAACAGGTCTCATAAGCTCTAGTCTTGGAAGGCACACGCCAACACTTCCTGCTGCATCCCGTTGTCCACAGAAAGGCACAAGGCCAGCCCAGATTCAAGGGCAAGGGAACAGAGTCTACCTTTTGATGGGAGCAGGTGCAAAGTCACTTTGCACAGAGGGATGTGGGGAATGAGAGGAATTGTTTTTGCCATCTAAAAACAGAATTTAGCCCTAGCCAGTTTGGCTCAGTGGATAGAGCATCAGCCTGTGGACTGAAGGGTCCTGGGTTTGTTTCAGGTCAAGGGAAGGCTACTCCCAGGCCCAGGCCTTGCTTGCAGGCTCCTCCCAGGCCCAGGCCTTGGTCAGGGTGCTTATAGGAGTCAACCAATCAACAGGTTTCTCTCACATCGATATTTCTCTCTGTCTTTCCCTCTCTCTTCCACTCTCTCTAAAAATCAATGGAAAAATATCTTTGGGTGAGGATTAAAAAAACAGAATTTACTTCTTAGAGCAGTTTTAGGTTCATAGCAGTGTTGAGCAGTAGGTAGAGTTCCCATATACACCTACCTTCACACATGCATAACCTCCCCCATTACCAACATCCACCACCAAAAGTGCTATGTTTGCTACAATGAATGAACCTACATGGGCACATCATTATCACTCAGAGTTCATATATTAGAGTTCATTCTTGGTGTTGCACATTCTATGGGTTTGGAAAAATATATAAGCACATGTATTCATCATTATAATATCATACAAAGTATTGTTATTGCCCTAAAATCCTGTGTTCTGCCTATTCATACTTTCAAACCTGACTCCTGGCAAACACTGATCTTTTACTCTCCTCACATTTTTGCCTTTCTTAGAATATCTTATGCTTGGAATAATAAGTATGTACCTTTTTCAGATTGCCTTCTTTTATTTAGTATTATGTATTTAAGGTTACTCTATATCTTTTCATGGCTTGATATCTCATTTTTTTTCTAGTTCTGCATAATATTCCATTTTCTGAATGTACTTCAGTTAGTTTATCCATTCACCTACAGAAGGATATCTTGGTTGTTTCTAAGTATTGGTGATTATGAATAAAGCAGGTGTAAACATCCGTGTGCAGGTTTTTGTGTGGATATAAGTTTTCAACTCTTTTGGGTAAATGCTAAGGAGGGCAATTGTTGTGTTATATGGTAAGAGTATGTTTAGTTTTATAAGAGACTGCCGGTCTTCCAAAGTAGCTCAAGCATTTTGCATTCCCACTAGCAGTGAATGAAAGTTCCTGTTGCTCTGCATGTTCCTGTTTTGCCATTTTTATAAGCAGTCTATGGCGCATGTAGCCAATCTTATTTTAAGAGGCCCAGTGCATGAAATTAATTCACAGGTAGAGTCCCTAGGCCTGATGGGCAATCAGGGCTGATCAGTGCCTTCTGGCTTTCAGCGGGGCCTCCTTTACCTGGCTGCTGGCTGTTGGCTGGTGCCTTCCTTCATTCCGTGCCACCCCCTTGTGGTCAGCACATGTCATAGTGAGTGATTGAACCTCCGGTTGAACTCCTGAGGGGACACTTTGCATATTAGCTTTATATATAGATAGATTTTTAATATGCTTTTATTTATATGTAGAGGGGGGAGTGAGAGGGAGAGATATAAATCCATGAGAAACATTGTTAGATCGGCTGCTTCCAGCACGCCCCCTACTGGGGATGGAGCCTGAAACCTGGGAAGGTGCCCTGACCAGGAATGGAACTGGTGACCTCTTGGTTCATAGGTCAATGCTCAACCATTGAGCCATACCAGCTGGGTCGATCTTTTTGTTTTGAATATTATCATGCCACTAACAGTTAACCAATTTGACACATTCTTTTTAAAAATTACTGTATTTTAATGTTCTTATGTTTTAATTTAAATATAGTAAATATGTGTGTATGCATGCACCTGCATGCACACTTCTATGAGTTTTAACAAATGAGTAGAGTTCTGTAGCAACCCCCACAATTAGAATACTGAATAGTGTACTCGCCACCAAATATTCCCTTGTGCTGCCCACTTGTAATCAAAACCTCCTCGAGCCCTAGCTGGTTTGGCTCAGTGGATAGAGCATCGGCCTGCGGACTGAAGGGTCCCGGGTTCAATTCAGGTCAAGGGCACATGCCCGGGTTGCAGGCTCAATCCCCAGTAGGGGGTGTGCAGGAGGCAGCTGATCAATGATTCTCTCTCATCATTGATGTTTCTATCTCTCGCTCCCTCTCCCTTCCTCTCTGGAATCAATAAAAATATATTTAAAAAAAATACCTCCTCGAGCTCCTGAGTCCTAGAAACTACTGATTTGTTATCAGTCTTTATAGTTTTGTCTTTTCCAAAATGTTCTATAAGTAGACTTATACTGAATGTAATATTGAGTCTGTATTGTTTCCACTTGACATAATGCATTTGAGATTCACCCACAGTGTGTGAGTAAATAACGTGTTCCTTTTTGTTTGTTTGCCTGAGTAGTATTCTATTGTAAGAATGTACCAGAGTTGGCTCTCCTTCCGGGATCACTCCAATGTCTTTCCTTTCCCCTTTCCTCTCCCTGCCCCAGGCACGTTCCTATTGGCTTTCTCACTCCCAAGCTCCAAGGGACCTTCCTTTACCTCTGGAACTTGTTTCCTAAACCCATTTCTTCTAGGAATTACTTCTACCTGTATAATTTACCCAGTGAATGTTCTCTTACAGTTTGGTTTTTCCTCTGAATTCTTTCCTAGCCAGAACCCAAGTACCGAGGTTGCTGAACCCAGGCTTGGTCTGACCCCAGAGGTCAGACACCTGGTGCGATTCTGGCAGCCTACAGCAATACAACTCAGCAAATAAAGCAACTAACCTGCCTGAGGAACTTCCAAAGATGCCTGAAGAATAAGAAAATCCATTAACTTGATTAATATTCAAAGTGAACTCAATTCACTTTGGGAATAAAATGTATTCAAGATTCAGTGACAATTCAAAAGTGACAAATCCTAGATGTGAAGAGGATCGCTAATGCAATAAAAGATAAACACTCAAAAGACTGAGGAAACTGAAAGTAAAATGATTGGTCTGGCAGTCCTGTCCTTAAAGTAAATGGTAATCCCTAGTTTAACCATCTGGAAACTCTAAATCAGGGGTCCTCAAACTTTTTAAACAGGGGGCCAGTTCACTGTCCCTCAGACCATTGGAGGGCCTGACTAGTTTAAAAAAAAAAAACAACTATGAACAAATTCCTATGCACACTGCACATATCTTATTTTGAAGTTAAAAACAAAAAACAAAATGGGAACAAATACAATATTTGTATTTGCATGTGGCCCGCAGGCCATAGTTTGAGGACCCCTGCTCTAAATTATATGATGCAAGAATAATCCTGGAATGTTAAGTTGAACTATAAAGTCTAATAAACATTTAAATCACTAAAAAAAGAATGTTGTTTTCTAATTTATCAGCTGAATGACATTTGGGCTTTTCTATTTCTGGGGGATTATGAATAATGCTGCAACAAATATTTATATATATAGATTTTTATGTGAACATAACTTTTAATTTCTCTAGGGCAAAATACCCAGGACTCAAGTCATATGGTAGCTGTATGTTTAAATTTAAGAAATTGTTGCCCGGCTGGTGTGGCTCAGTGGTTGAGTGTCAACCTTTGAACCAGGAGGTCAGGATTCGATTCCCAGTTCAGGCACATGCCCAGGTTGCAGGCTCAATCCCCAGTGTGAGGCTTTTAGGAGGCAGCCGATCGATGATGCTCTCTCATCATTGATGTTTCTATCTCTTCCTCTCCCTTCCTCTCTGAAATCAATAAAAATATATTTTTAAAAAAGGAAATTGCCAAACTGTTTCCCAGAGTGGCTGTACCATTTTACATCCCCACAGTGTATGAGAGATCTAGTTGCTCTTCATTCTCATTGGCACTTCATATTGTCAGGCTTTATGTTTATTTTAGCCATTCTGATAGGTATTGTGATTTTAATCTGTATTTTCCCCATCACTAATGATTTTGAGCATCTTTTTGTGTGCATATTTGCATACCATATATCTTCATTAGATATATGAAAAATATATAATGGGCAAAACTTTTGCCCATTTTTTAAAAAAATGGTTGTTTTCTTATTGCTAAGTTTTGAGAATTCTTTATATATTTTACATTCTGGTCCTTTCTTAGATAAGTGATATGCAAGTATGTTCTGCTGGTCTATAGCTGATCATTTTATTCTCTTAATATTATTTTTTGAAGAGTGAAATATTTTAATTTTGAATAAAGTCAAATTTACCTTTATTTCTTTTTATGGTCAGAACTCTTTGCTTAACCCAAGATCATAAACATTTTCTCCTACAAGTTTCATAATTTTAAACTTGATAATTGTGCCTATGATTCATTTGAGCTGATTTTGTGCAAGTTTGAAGTTTTTTCATAATGGATATCCAGCAACATTTCTTTTAGACTATCCTTTCTTTATTGACTTGACTTTGAAAAATATCAGTTGACTATATTTGTGTGGATCTGTTTCTGTGCTAATTTGTTCAATTGATCTACGTGTCTATCCCCTAACCAATACCACACTCCTCATTACTACAGCTTTAAAATATGTCTTAAAATTGGGTAGTGTGCATCTTCCAACTTTGTTCTTTTAATAGTAATTTCTTAATATTTAATATCTACTCCCATATTTAATTTTTTCAAATTGTCTCAAAATTATTTTTCCCCAGTTGTTTGAATCAGGACCTAAATAAGTTTTCACACATTGAATTTGGTTCTATGTCTTTTAAGTCTCTTCTATAACGCGCCCTATCCCTCACCCCCAAACCAAGTCATTTGTTTAGTAAGTGTCCCGCATTCCAGTTTTGGCTGATTTCCCCCCGCCCCCTTATCGTATCATTTAAATTGTTTGAATATCTCTCATACATCTTGTAAGCAGGTGATGAAATATTCATTAGATTTGAGTTTAAATGTTGAGTAGGTATTTTCACAGGTGACATCAAGGATCTACTATCTGGTTGTCCTATTTTAAGTGCTGCTGTGTTTGACCAATTGGTTCAGGTGTTGTCAGCTTTATCCAACCATTATAAAGTTCTCCATCAACCTCTTATCCAATAGCTTTAGTAGCCATTCATGCTATTTCTCTAGAGTCATTATTTTATTAAGGGTTTCACAATGGTGATTCTCTGATTCGAAAATTTCTTTTGCATTTATTAGACAGAAATTGATACATAGAAAGACTTCAACTCTTTGGTTAACTTGAAATATACTGAGTGTTGGAGAGGGAGGGAAAATGTGTTTTTAATTTATCAGTTTTCAGAATAATTAGTTGGTGCACTAGCAGCTTCTAATTGTGACCAATTATTATTTTTAGTATCATTAAGAATGTATGAATTTGTATACACTTGATGTATTTAAATCCATTGAAGTTATTATTTATTTTGGTGCTCAAATGATCTCATCTTAGTCCACTGGAAGCTTCTTAACCTTGACATTAACCCATTAGTATTTTTATAGCTTCCTTGCTTGCTGGCCCAGTAATGTCCTAAGCTAATCTTGTACATTCCCTGTCATATTCCTGAATTCAGCCATTTCTCCAAGGAATTCTTAGAACCTTTCAGTTGAAGACAGAATTTAGAGGCCACATTTTGGAAACTATGGTAAAATAATAACATTTTAATATTGCCTATCCAGTGGTTTTTAGGCTTTTAATTCAAAAGTACCATAAAAACCCAAAGAAAGCCCAGCCAGCCCTCAGTGGTTGAGCATCAACCTATGAACCAGGAGGTCACAGTTTGATTCCCGGTCAGGGCATATGCCTGGGTTGTGGGCTCTATCCCCAGTGGGGGGTGTGCAAGAGGCAGCCAATCAATGATTCTCCCTCATCATTGATGTTTCTGTCTCTCTTTCCCTCTCCCTTTCTCTCTGAAATCAATAAAAATATATTAAAAATAAAAAGACCTGAAGAAAGTTTATACTCATTATCTCTTCATGATCTATTGATAAGACTCAATTAAAAGGAGTTGCCCTGGGGTAGGAATTTACCACCCCAAGTTCTAAAATGTGTGCCTTCATTTCCTATAACCAATGTGTACCTGTGGTTAGAAAGAGTTGTCCTAGCCAGTTTGGCTCAGTGGATAGAGCATTGACCTGTGGACTGAAGGGTCCTGGGTTCGATTCCCATCAAGGGCACATACCCGGGTTGCAGGCTTGGTCCCTGGTAGGGGGCATGCAGGAGGCAATCAGTGATTCTCTCATCATTGATGTTTCTATCTCTCCCTCTCCTTCCCTGAAATCAATTAATATATATATATATATATATATATATATATATATATATATATATCTCCTATCTAATAAAAGACCAAAAGGGTAATTGACCATACCTTCGCTAAGCTTCCCATTGGCTAATCAGGGACCCCCACCATGAAGGGGGTGTGACCAGCTGCAAATAGCCATCAGCCCCTCACCCAGCCTGGCCAGGCACCCAAGTGGGACCCCCACCCTGATCTGGGACACCCTTCAGGGCAAATTAACTAACAACCAAGATGGCGGCTGGCAGCCACGCAGCTGAAGCGAGCAGGAGACTTGCTTGCTCCAGTGATGGAGGAAGCCAAGGTTCCCCGTCTGCCACAGCCCGGCTCTGAGCTCTGAAAGCAACTAAGTTTCAATTATAGAAGCTAAACAAACCCCAGATACCTGCTTTCAGCAGGCCGTGGCCTCAGAGCTGGAGCAAGCAGCTCTCAGCTCCAGCGACGGCAGCAAAGTTTCAATTATAGAAGGTAAATAAATCCCAGAATAAAAAAAAGAAAAAAAAGGAGAGGCTGGGAGCTTCAGTCGCTGACCAGCCTGAAAACGGCCCTCAGCCCCTCACCCAGACTGGCCAGGCACCCCAGTGGGGACCCCCACCATGAAGGGGGTGTGACCAGCTGCAAATAGCCATCAGCCCCTCACCTAGCCTGGCCAGGCACCCAAGTGGGACCCCCACCCTGATCCGGGACACCCTTCAGGGCAAACCAGCCAGTCCCCACCCGTGCACCAGGCCTCTATTCTATATAGTAAAAGGGTAATATGCAAACTGACCCTAAGTGCAGAAAGACTGGGAATGACTGGTCACTATGACACACACTGACCACCAGGGGCAGACGCTCAATGCAGGAGCTGCCCTCTGGTGGTCAGTGCACTCCCACATGGGGGAGCTCTGCTCTGCCACAAGCCTGGCTGACGGCTACCAGCACAGCGGTGGTGGCGGGAGCCTCTCCTGCCTCCTCAGCAGCACTAAGGATGTCCTACTACAGTTTAGGCCTGCTCCCCGCTGGCAAGTGGACATCCCCTGAGGGCTGCCGGGCTGCCAGAGGGATGTCTGATTGCCAGCTTAGGCCCGATCCCCCGGGGAGCAGGCCTAAGCCAGCAGGTGGTCATCCCCCAAGGGGTCCCAGACTGTGAGAGGGCACAGGCCTGGCTGAGGGACCCCCCCCCCCCCGAGTGCACAAATTTTTGTGCACTGGGCCTCTAGTATATATATATACATTCTAGGGGGACAAATTCATTTAAAGGTTTCTTTGAGGCAATGATTTACTATAATGTAAATACAAATGTCCCTGCCAATAGGGCTGAGATGCTCTTACATTGTAAGCTGGACCACTTTTAACCACATATCAAGGTTTAGTTTCTATCAGGTCACCAGCTTCCTTCCTTCCTTTCTTTCTTTCTTTCTTTCTTTCTTTCTTTCTTTCTTTCTTTCTTTCTTTTCAATCAATATATCTTTATTGATTTCAGAGCGGAAGGGAGAGGGAAACAGAGATAGAAACATCAATATTGATAGAGAATCATTGATTGGCTGCCTCCTGCATGCCCCCTACTGGGGATCAAGCCCGCAACCTGGGTATTTGCCTTTGACTGGAATCGAACTGGGACCCTTCAGTCTGCAGGCCAATGCTCTATCCACTGAGCCAAACCAGCTAGGGCAGGTCACCAGCTTTCCTTTCAACACTGTCACACTTACTTTCCTGTCATATTTGCTCACTGGAAATTGGGAGAAAAAGACCTGCTCCAGGATTAAATCTGCTGTGAGTACACAAATTTTTATTAAGCTAGACAACAGTGTGAATGTGGAGACTTTAAAATGACTTTTTTGTATGGAACCAGCTAGACATTTCAATTTCATTACCTCAAATAAAGTTATGCTGCACTTTGCATAAATGTGTTTATTCTCCTATTTGCATTTGGAAATGACCTTTCACTCAGCACTGATGCCAGCTGCAATGCAGAAAGCACTATATAACTTAGCCAGCCTGTGACAGCATTCAGGCAGGTGCTGTGTATTGCCTCAGTCTGTCTACTTTCTCATTTTCAAGAAATGAGAAAGGTCAAAGATTGCTGCATTCTGTGATTTAAAATGCAAATGAGAACTTCCTCTTGTTCTGTAAACCCAATCATTATCCATGATCGGTTTTGTCCTTTGCCTAGTTGATTTTTTTCTTAGTTTTTTTTTTAATTGTGCAGAATATTAGAATAAACAAAATGTACATGAGAAGTTTACCCATTATTAGACTCTCTTTATGTTTATTATAGCTACATCTGTATGCATAGCTGACTAGCTGGCTTTATTAGTAAGAATTTGGTGAGCTTTTCATTTTGTTGTTTTTTTTTCATTGTCTGCTAGCACTTATCAACCAACATCCCAGAGTATTAATATTTTCTTCTAAACCATTTATGGATATAGAAAACACACACACACACACACACACACACACACACAGAATGTCAAACTGAACCTATAATGTAAAAGATATTTGCCTAAATAAAGACTTGTGTAGTATACTCTACATCCAATCCTCCATCATGAACCTTGATCACTGCCTATGCCTCCTGCAGTTTAACCAGACTCTTATACTAATGATGACATTGACCTAGTACTTTTGTAGAAAGAACGTATCATATCTTTCTGTTGTGTAGCATGGTGTCATAGGCCCTTTTAAATATTTTTGCTTTACATATATTCCAAGGGACGTACAATAAACTGCAGTTAGGGCTTTAAAAACAGCTCCCTTGACTTACTTAGTCCTCACACCACATGGCAAGTCATCCTGTTGCACTGGGCACACTGTTCTCCTTGCCTTTGCATTTTATTTATGAATTTTACATGAAATCATTACCATTTCTGTATTCAGTTTTGTTTTTTTCTGCACTGGTGGAAGCAGGGATCTAAACAGGCTGTTAAATTTCAAAGACATATTCATTAGGCCTGAATTATGAGTTCAGCACATCCTGAAAATAGGAACTGCTTAGAACCTCCTCACAGCTGTCTTTTTGCATCTCTCAGAGCTGCCATCACCCTGTACAAAATGACAACTCCATTCCACACCCACCAGATGTTTTTGCCCCCATTTTATGGTGTCAGCCTTGAATGTAGAAATCTTGAGTTTTATCAAAACAAAAATAGGTTGCTTTTAAATTTTTCTCTACCTATCTAGGTTCTTTAAGTTGCTCTAATAATTAAATGTACATGAGACAGATATGAACAAGATAAAATAACCAAATTTAATGACATAGATATCCTAATATATAAAAGGCCAGGGTTTTAAGATGGATCACGATGGAAGGCTGACCAATCCAGAAGTCCTTCAGTCAGCCCTGTTTGCCATGGCGACCCAGCACTGACTGCTCCACTGCAGCCTGGTGACCCAGCACCGACTGCCCAGGGGGCTGAGACCCATAGAGAGAGGCAGGGTCTGATCCGCAGCCTCAGTGGCAGCTGCTGCCCAGTACTTGCCTCTCTCTTTCTCTCCCTCTTCCTTTCCGGATTTCCCCAGCATTAGGGCCATTCTTTCTCACCAGCCTCAGCGGGGGATGCTGTTCAGCCCCACCTCTCTGATCAGGACCAGAGATAGGTCTGGAGATGCTGACTGGCATAGGAACCGACCAATCAGAACCAAATGTGAGTGCTGTGAGGAACCAATGACTGCCTAGGAGGAGGAGCTTTTGACACTGACTGGCATAGGAACCGACCAATCAGAATCAAATGTGGGTGCTGTGAAGAATCAATGGCTGTAGAGGAGATGGCGCTTTTGACACTGATTGGCATAGAAACTGACCAATCAGAACCAAATGTGAGTGCTGTGAAGAACCAATGGCTGTCTAGGAGGTGGAGCTTCAGATGTTGATTCGCATAGGAACTGACAAATGAGAACCAAATGTGGGTGCCATGAGGAACCAATGGCTTCTTAGGAGGCAGAACTTTCGACATTGATTGGCATAGGAACTGACCAATCAGAACCAAATATGGGTGCTTTGAGTAACCAATTTCTGCCTAGGAGGTGGAGCTTTTGATGCTGACTGACATTGAAACTGACCAATCAGAACCAAATCTGGGTGCTGTGGGGAGCCAATGGCTGCCTAGGAGGCAGAGCTTTTGATGCTGGCATAGAATCTTACCAATCAGAACCAAATGGGCCAGCAGAGGAGGGCAGTTATGAGTGAGATCAGGCCTGCAGAGGAGGGTGTTTTGGGGCAACCAGGTCGGGAGGGGAGGGCAGATGGGGGCAACCAGGCTGACAGGGGAGGGCAGTTGGCAGTGAGATCAGGCCAGCAGGGGAGGGCAGTTGGGGGCAACCAGGTTGGGAGGGGAGGGCAGATGGGGGCAACCAGGCTGGCAGGTGAGGGCAGTTAGGGGTGATCAGGTAGGCAGGCAGAGGCAGTTAGGGGCAACCAGGCTGGCAGGGGAGGGCAGTTAGGGGTGATCAGGCTGGTGGGCAGAGTCAGTTAGGGATGTTCAGGCAGGCAGGCAGGTGAGGAGTTAGGAGCCAGTGGTCTCAGATTGCGAGAGGGATGTCAAACTGCCGGTTTAGGGCCGATCCCACAGGCTTCAGGCCTAAACTGGCAGTCAGACATCCCCCAAGGGGTCCCCAGTTGGAGAGGGTGCAGCCTGGGCTGAGGGAACACTCCCCCTCCATGCACAAATTTTGTGCACTGGGCCTCTAGTGTTACCACAAAAACATTCAAACCTGTAAAGAATTTTTGTGAGTTTATTTGAGCCATACTGTTTGACAATAGTCTGGAAGCAGAATCTCAACATATTGGTTTTTCTCATCCATCCGGTGAATGAATTGTACAACCATTATTCTGAATTCTTTTTCTGTCATGTTGCATGCTTCAACTTCATTAATGTCCTTTCTTGGTGACTCCTCATTGTCTTTCCTCTGGGTGTTGTTTCATCTCTTCATTCTGATTATCTCCCGATGGTTCAAAGGTCGAGTTGCGTGGGCCTGGGCCATGTGCAGTGGGAGCCTCCCACCACCCTAGTGTCACTGAAGAGCTCTGACACTAAGATGTGTGGTTGTTGTGGGTTGGTGGGAACCAGGCTCGCTCAGAGTCAGTGTTGTCAGCGCTCAATGTGGCCTCGTACACGCCCTTAGACTCAGGGACCCTGCCTGCACCATGCTGAAACAGAGACCCCCTGAAGCGTGTTGAAAACCAGAGCCCCCTAGCATGCGCCAGGAGTCAGAGTTCCCCAGAATCCAGTATCAGAGTCTCTGTTGCTTCGCGCGATCTTGCCTTGAGAATCAGGGTCCCTGTGTGCCCTTGCAACAGGAATTGGAGTCACTGGCTCTTAGTATGAATGCACCGGAAATCAGGATCTCAGGCGCAGGTGAAAAGAAACACAGTCAAGTCACTGGTGCTTGGTGCTGCCTCCTGCCCAGAGAATCGGGGTCCCTGGGCCTGTGCTACGCGGGACAAATTCCCGGCGTTCGCGCGATTGCTCCCAGCCCAGGGCTCAGAAGCCGGCAGTGCGCCTAGGCTCAGTTCCTGGGGTTCGCATGTTTCCTCCCAGCCCAGGACTCCTGAACCGGGCCCTATGCGGGATCAGTTCCAAGGTGCTCACGCACTTACAGGCTAAAGTTCCTGGAGAGCTGAAGCCCTGGCAAGGGGTGGGTCTATCAGTTAGTTACTCTGGCGCTGCCTGCAAGCCTGCCGGAAGGGGAGATGGGCTCTGTTACTCACGGATCTGCCTTGGGGATTTCTGAACTTTTGGTGTCCGCAGGTCTGTAGCTGTGGTCACAGGTCTCTGTCCCAGGTGGCTGCAGGGTCCTGGTATTGTTGTAATGTACCCCGCGAATCACAGAAGGACGCCTCAAGAAGTCGAATTAAAGAGTCACATTTATTGCAATCCGGGACTATGAGGGGGCATTCCCAAATCTCATAGCCCTAAGATGGTGGCAAAACCAGACTTATATAGGCAAAAATCACAAAGGTATTGATTACATCCCAGGGTTTGGAATGTGGCACCTGGCTCACAAAAAAGCAAATTACAGAAGCAGAATTAAGCATTTTAATTACAGTTTCGGGTCTCGGGGTCACTGAATTGACAGAAATACATTATCTAGAGTCCTTAGGTAACCTGGGTTAAACTTAGGCATGTTATCTAAATTACAGTTTTGGGTCTCCGGATCACTGAGTTGATAGAAACACATTATCTGGAGCCCTCAGGTCTCCCGACAACTGAGTTGTCAGGACAGTTTAGAGTAATTGTGCTGTCCTGGTCTCGGAAACACTGAGGCAGCTGGAATGCACCACCTGTGGCCACTAAAACAATTTAGGGTAATTGTGCTGTCCTGTTTCCCAGGTACAGAAGAATGTGCTCTCTAAGACCAGTATGATAACAATCAATGGAATAGTCATTCAATCAATAAGGCATTCAATCGAATGGGATGACTTATACAATTTAGAAAATCAAAGTAACCTTTATATTGTTAAGCCAAACAACAGGGTTAGAGTTAAATTACAGTTTCCACCTGAAATGGTTGCTACCATACATCAGTATGCCTCTGAGATCAGACTGGGTGGTGCTGAGGCCAGGATCCCAGTCTCAAGCAGCTCTGTTTCCCAAGATGGCGTGGTCGCCGTGCCTGTGCTGGCCACCCAGGAGTGTCCGTGCAGGGAGTGGACTCCGCCGCCTAAGACTGCCTGGTTTAGCAGCCCCTTAGAAGACCTGCAGAATCTAACTGTCCCTAGCTCATACACACACACCACGCGCGTCCACACACTCCTCTATCACTTCCTTGCGCTCTCACACTCTCTCCCTCCCTACCTTCCTGCTGGTCGCCATTTTGGAAGCCAGAATCTCTACATATTGGGATAATGCCCAGGAGAATGGCATTTTTTCACCTTGTTTTATACATTACAATCAAAGTAGGAGACTTAGTGGATTACATGAAATCCATTGGTGATAGATTAGGGAGGTGGGAGAAAGCAAAGCGAGGGTTGGGGGGATCTCTGGGATTAGATAAAAAGTAAAAGTGATGAGAGCTGGGATAGAGTCTTGAAAATGAGCCTTTATCAAATGTGTCTGATGTATTCCAAGTACTTTTAAATATATTCTATTTTATTCAACCTTTACAAAAATTTCTGTGAAGAAGGTATTTATATTCTTTTGTTACAAATGAGGATATTAGCTTGAAGATGATTAATTGCCTTTTTTCAGTGTTGTGGAGCAGAAACGTGGCAGAACACATTCTTTTCAGATATGTGTATTTCTGTGTAATGATGTACTTCATTTGAGCAATGTCATGAAGGATAAAGAAGAGTTAGCCCAGAAGTACACATAGAAGGAAGGACATTCCAGGTTGAGACTTATGGAAAAGAAAGAACTGTTCTTTCTGGTAATTGCCAGGACTCAGGATGTCTGGAGTGCAGGCTGAATGAAGGGGAATAGGGAGATGAAGCCTAACTCATTGGCCTACAACTTAGAAACTGTTTCAGTAAAAATTAAGTTTATTGAGGAATAAATCACATACAATAAATGTATCAATTTTCAAGGAATGGTTGCATAAGTTTTGACAATGTGTACACCCATGTAAACATCACAATGATCAAAATATAGAGTATTTCTATTACCCTACAAAGATCCCTTGTACTTCTTTGTAGTTTATACCTCCATACTGTCCCCAGACCCAGGCAACCAAATATATATATTTATAGTTTTCCCTCTGCTAGAATTTCATATAAATGTACTCATAGGGTATGTATGTTTTTATGTCTGCATTATTTTACTCAGCATAATGAATTTTAGTTATGTTGTTGTATTAGTAGTTCATTGTTTTTTATTACTGTGTAGAGCACCATTGTTGATAGACATTTTGGTTCTTACCAGTTTCTGACCATAATAAAGCTTCTATTAACATTTGCATACAAATCTTTGGGTGAGCATATTTTGCCTTTCTTTTGTGTAAATTCCTAATTATGTTTGCTTGTTATATCATTTTCCATCCTTTAAATTTTAGCCAATCTATGCCTTTTAAGTAGGTTTCTCAAAGAAAGCACATCTTGCATTTTTATCTAGTTTGACAGTCTGTGTCTTTTAATTGAAATATGCAGATCATTTTTATTTAATTTAACTACATATTCATCTGAGTTTAAATCTTCCATCTTGCTATTTGTTTCTATTTGTTTCATCTATTTGTTTCATCTGCTCTGTCTCCCCCTCCCCCCATACTTTCACATTTTCTTTTAGATAAATTGAGTATGCTTTGCTTTTCCATTTTATTTCCTCTATTTGTTTATTAGCTATAACTCTTTGGTTTAGGTTGCTCTAGGGCATAGTGTGTGTATTTTAATTTATCAATTTGTGGCATTTTACTTTCAAATAATAACATACCATTTTACAAATAATGCAATGCCATTGCACTAGTACACTTTGATTCACTCTACTGTCCTTGGTGCTGTTGCTATCATACTTTTTAGTTTATATATGTTTAAAACTCCACAATAGATACATTATCATAGTTTCTCTTTAAAAGTCATTTTCTCATTTTAAAAGCTGAGATAAATTTATGCTTTCCTATATATTTATCATTTCCAATGGTCTTCATTCCTTTGTGTAGGTCTAAGTTTATATTAGTCAGGGTTCTTCAGTAACACAGAATCAGTAAGATACATATAAGAGGAGATTTACTGTAAGATTGGCTCATGCACTTATGGAGGCTGATGAGTGCCATGATCTGCTATGTCAGCTAGAGTCCCAGAAAAGGCAGTAGTGTATTCAGTCTGAGAATCCATGGGCCAATGGTGTAAGCCCAAGTCTGAATCTGAAAGGTTAAAACCAAGATTGCTGCCCAGCTGGTGTGGCTCATTGGTTGAGCATTGACCTATGAGCCAGTAGATCATGGTTCAATTCCTGGTCAGGGCACATGCCTGGGTGGCGGGCTCAGTCCCCAAGGTGAGGCATGCAGGAGGCAGCCAATCAATGATACTCTGTCATCATTGATGTTTCTATCTCTCTCTCCCTCTCCCTTCCTCTCTGAAACCAATAAAAATACTTAAAAAAACCACATCAAGATTGCCAATGAATGCCTTAGCTAAAAGAGAAAGAGGGAATTCACCCTTCTTCTATCTTTTATTTTTGTTGATGTTCAATTTAGGCCCTTAAGCAGTTGGATGACCTCTACTCTCACTGGTGAGAGCAGATTTTCTTTACTCAGTACTTATTCAAATGTTAATCTCTTCCAGGAAATAATGTTTTACCAGCTATCTGGGCCTCCCTTAAACCAGTCAAGTTGACACATCAAATTAACCATTACAAAATTAATCAGTTATCATTGTTTTTCTGCTTGGAAAACTCACATAACATTTCCTGTAGGACAGGTCAGTTGACAATAAACTCTCTCGGCTTTTGTTTGATAATTATATATTTTATCTTCATTTTTGAAGGGTATTTTCACAATACATAGAGGTAAAGATTGAGTTTTTTTCTTTCAGCATTTAAAAAATGTTCAATTTTCTTCTGCCTTGCATAATTTCAGATGAGAAATTTGTGATATTTTGTATCTTTTTTCCCCTCTGTATATAATACATTGTTCTTTAGCTGCTTTTATGAATTTCTCTTTACCAATGATTTTATCAATTTTTGATGTGCCTTGGTGTGATTTTTTCTTTGTGTATTTTATTAGTCTTGATGAGCTTCTTAGACCTATGGGTTTTTAGTTTTCATCAACTGGAAAAATTTTCCCCTATTACATCAGATATTATTTTGACTCACTCCCCCCCAATAATTAGTGAAACTATAAATATATATATATATATATATATATATATATATATATATATATATTATAGACACTGTTTGATATTGTCTCACAAAACAGTGAGGCTGTGTTTATTGTTTTGGTCTTTTAAATTTTATGTTTAATTTTGAATAGTTTTTGTTACTAGGTTTTAAAGTTTTATTCTGCAGCATCTAATTTGTGTTAATCCTCTACAGTAAAATTTTCATTTTAGGTACTGCATTTTTCATCTGTTTGAAGTTCCGTGTTGTTCATTCCCTTATTTTACATTTATTTATTATGTTCATATTTCCCCCCACATTCTTAAAGTCCTTGTTTGTTAATTTTATCCCCTTAGTTATTGCTAGGTCTTCTTACTTTGACATATACTTCTTCTGTTTATATGTAATATTTTTATTATTTTCACATATATATTAAATTTTTATTGAATTCTAGACATTTAATTTTTTTAGACATTTAAAATTTTGAGTGCTGAATTTTTTCTTGCGGGCACATCAGCTTGAAAAATTCAAGGGTAGTTTTTAAGGTTTTCTTTGAGCAGGTCTATAGTAGACTTTATTCTAGGATTAGTTCAATCCTAATTAGGAAGGCACAACGCTTTGGGGTTTATACCAAATGCTTTATACCATGTATTTAACAAGGTCTCTCTCCTCCTGGGCTGGTGAGTAATTGAAAAATTCTCAGCCTCTAGTGTGTCAGCTCCCTAGTAATTGTTCTTTGCTAGCAATTGTTCTTTACCTGACATCATGTGTATATGTAGAGTGATATTCAAATAGAGACTGAAGAAGACAAATACAAAGATTTCTGGAGGATGTTCTCTATGCTTTCAGGGATACTATTTTTTACAATTACAAACAATGCAACTATGAACAATGTATAACTCTCTGCTTGGTACCCTGCCCTCCAAATTTCATTTTTGTCCCTTCAACTCAGTGAGACAATCAAACATTGTTCTGTACCCCGTATCTTTGTACTGGTTCATAAATTTTTTCCTGGAAGAGAGCTGAGTCAATCATAGAGCTCATATAACTTATTTCTCTTCTCACAGGATTACAGTCTTGTGCTATCTGTTGTTTAATGTCATAAGGATGTTATTTGATATATTTTCCCCAGTTTTCTAATTGTTTATGTTGAAGGAGTAATTCCAATAGCAGTTATTCCTTTTTAGGCAGAAGCAGAAACCCATGTAGTGAGTTTTTACAGAGAATGATTAATGTACACATGAAATCCAGACAGCAAAGTCCTGTAGAAATATCGAATTTTTTTTTTTGAATGATGGGATAATAAATCAGACCGATCATCTAAGTGAGGACAAGTAAAAATAATCAGAATAAATTAAAAAAGAAAACCTCTTAAAAACAATGAAGAGCTAATAAGATAGTGAAGAATTAACCAGGCCACAATAAATGAAAGGTGAGAACCCAGAAATTTAAACTTGACTCTCAAATAATGCTTTTGTAGTAACAGCATTCCCCAATCTGGAAGAATAGATGTGAAATTGAGTTTTGGTGGTCTTGTAGAATGATCAAAATATATGTCAACGGTTGTTAGAAAGTGAACAAAAGATTTAATAGGTACTTCAGAAAGAGGAAATTTAAATAGCTGTTAAACATATCAAAACCTTCTAAACTTCATTGGTGATTAGTGAAAGATTAAATGAAACCACAAAGAAATACCAGTACATATATACCCACTAAAATGGCAAAACGTAAAATGTGTAATACTAAGTGTTGGCAAGGATGATGGGTAATGAAGATACTCAACCTTTACTAATGGGAGCATAGTTTGCCTATGACCACTTAGGGAAATTTTACATCTAGTGTATGATCCATCAATTCACTTCCCTATGTATATACTTAAAGAATCATGTGCATATATGCTTCAGGATTCATGTACAAAAATGTTCATAGTTGCATTGTTTGTAATTGTAAAAAATAATATCCCTGAAAGCATCCCATGCGCAACAACAAAAAAATAAATATGAAATATATGGTATAGTTACATAGTAGGATATTTTGTAACCACAAAAATGTATAGCTACATGCTCTATCTTGAATGAATCTTAAAAACATGTGAAGAAAAAACCTACAAGATACATACAATTTGATTTCATTTACATAAAGGTACAAAATAGATAAAACTAAACCACATTGCTAAGGTTACCTATATAGGTTGTTACACTGTAAGTAAAAGCAAGAATATGACCCCAACAACAACAACAAAAAACAGTGACTACCTTTAGAGGAGAGGCAAATGTTTTGAATAAGTAGAGACACATGGTATTTTTCCAGAACCCTAGAAATGTTTTATTTCTTGATCTAGGTGGCAGTTACACAGATGCTCCATTTATAACTATTAATAAAATTTATTAATTAAAGTTAAAAAAATGCTTATATATTGTGCAGTTTTTGTACATATATTTTGGCAGTAAGAAAAGTTTTTTTTTTAAAAAAAATGGTACCGGGATCAGTTTAGGCAAGCTCTATCCAATAGAAAAAGAATGTAAAGCCACAAATGTGAGCCACATATGTAATTTAAAATTTTCTTGTAGTCATTTTCAATGGTAAAAATTAACAGGTGCAATTAGTTTTAGTAATATATTCAATTTAATCAAGTATATCTAAAATATTATTTCAACATTCAATCAACATAAAAATACTAAATTATATTACATTCTTTTTATTGCTAAGTCTTAAAATCTATAAAACATGTGGCTAACAGTAACAGTATTGGATGTTATGGGTCTAGGGCATGAGTGACACTTATCTATGCATACTGCAGCAAACACAAAGGAATTACAGAAGTGGTTGAAACACAAATCGTAATCTGGGCACAGTAGCAATGAGTTCAAACACTGGTGTGGATAATGCTCCTGTAGAGAGAATAATTGATCATAAACTAACAATCAATTGAGTGTCCGAGGCAAGAACTAAGTTTTAGGTAAAGAGTAATCTGAAGCTATGAAGGAAACAAAGAGGGGCTCCTACACACTGGG
Organism: Myotis nattereri; assembly: GCF_964212035.1. Taxonomy (NCBI): domain Eukaryota; kingdom Metazoa; phylum Chordata; class Mammalia; order Chiroptera; family Vespertilionidae; genus Myotis; species Myotis nattereri. The sequence goes on from NC_138078.1 coordinate 17,477,842, forward strand.
CTTAAATCTAGCTCTGTCACATGGGAAAGTTCACATTTCTCTGTGCTTTATTCTTCTCATCTGCAAAATCGGCTGACAATTTCTATCATTATAAGAGTTGTGAGAGAGTCTAAAGTAAGTAGAACAGCACCTGAAAAATAATAAGCCTTTTATTCATTCATTTGACAAATAAATTTTGCCTACCTACTATGTGCCAGGTGCTGCCTTAGACAGTGAGGGTACCGAACTCAATGAACATTTGCTTTTTTTTGGTAACAAATAGTAATCAAATTTTAAGTTCACTTGACATTCTACCTCACTTTCTAGAGTTTTCCTGTTTGAACTGAGAATTCTCTAGAATGAGGCTATTTGGAGGCCATATCAAAGGAGATAATTAAGAACACCTTCCCAAGTTAAAAAAGTATATAGACAAGTCTTTTTTTCCTGACTGGGTCTGAGCCTTAATTAAAGTAAATGTATAAGAGATGGTAGGGATTTTAAGGGATATAAATTAGGGTAAATAATTATTTTGAATATATTCTTGTTTAGTGAAATTACTCGATGAACTACATGCTAACTAAATAGTTTTTATGAAAAATCAAAACACATACAAAAATAAGTAACCATGTTTTATTCAGGAAATACTCATATTTCTCTTATGTTGGTTTAGGACTTCATATCCTTCTATGAGTCTTTTCTTCATTAAGATACCGTCACACATGGCCTGCAACTATAATAAAGAAGTACCATTGTCCTTAGGGTGGGAGATAACTTCTGAAGGGTGTTATGAAAGGAAGAGACAAGATCGGGTTTGCATTTTATTTTATTTTTATTTTTTAAAAAATATACCTAGGGAGAGGGAGAGAGAGAGACGCATCAATGATGAGAGAGACCCATTGATGGGCTGCCTCCTACATGCCTCCTACTGGGGATTGAGCCTGCAACTCAGGCATGTGCCCTTGACCGGAATCCAACCTGGGACCCACCAGTCCGCTAGGGACAGGCTTGCATTTTAGAACTGTTGCTTGAGTTTGATGCAGCTGATGGATTGGAGAGAGCCCAGGAGGAAACTGAGATTGCTTCTAGGAGGATGCTGCCACGACCCCGGAATAATTTGATGGTACATTAGAGGAGATACAATAGAGATGGAAAGGAATGGATAGAGTTATGAGTAGATTATGATTGATTGGATGTGTGAGGTATGAGGATAAAGGAGGAGTTGAGGGTGATGTCCACATATCTGGATTGAGCAACAGGGTGGATGGTGGTGTGAACTACTGAGATTAAAAAAATAAAACATAACCAATTGTCTAAGAGCAAGGACACTGGACCCAGAATGCCTGGACTTGAATCCTGGTTCTTCCACTGAGTGATTTGGGATAAGTTATTCAACCTCTCTGGCTCAGTTTTCTCCTCTGTGAAAACAGGGATGGCAATAGTACTTATCTCAATGGGTTGTTACACAGATTGACTAAAGCATTTGTAAAGCATTTAGAACAATACTTGGCACAGAGTAAGCACTATATAAGTGCTTATTAAATAAATATAATAAGCAAACATGAAGGGACTCATCTGAGAAGAAATATAATGAGTTCAGTTTGTATATATTGAATTGGGGGCATCTGGGTGGGGCAATCAAGGGATGATGTTGTGTAGGCAGGGGGGTATATGAGTCCAAGTCCAGAATTTAGAAGAAAGATTTTGTGGGCTGTCATAATCATTTGTCTATCTATCCTTCTGTTTGTCTGTCCATCTATCTCTCTGTCATTTGGAAAACAGAAGTAAAGATTTCCCAGGAGTAGAATGTAGAACAGAGGTTTTTAATTATTTTATTTCTGAATACAGCACAACGAAGGAGACATTCTGCTAAAGAATTCTGGTTTAAAGTTATGTTATAGTGGATTTTTATCAGTATTCCAAAGGGATCATTTTTCTACTTGTGGCTGATTAATTCAGTAGTTATGTATCACTGTTGGCAGGATAAAACTATATGAAGCTTTGGGGAAGGAAACAAGATTCACTTGGCACAAAATCCCAATGCATCTCTTCAATGGCATCTACATCATTCTTGTACTGGGTTTCCTTTGAAGGTACAGTAATTAGCTGCACATATCTGAAAGCTGCACATATTTGAATTAATTTAAAAACAACAGGCAAACTCTTCCTCATACTTAAATATTATGACAAGGTATGATATAGGAAGAAGAAAAAAAGTTACTCTAAGGAGCACAAATGAACCAAAAGCTTTAGCACTCTTTCTTTTGTCATAATTTACTTTCCAATGTGCTTTTTTTTCTTAATCTTTACAAATAATAGGAGCAGTAACTTTTAATAACACTTTATTGATATATGAACAACATACCATACAATTACCCTTTTAGCTTTTTTTAAAAAATATATATTTTATTGATTTCAGAGAGGGAGAGGGAAAGAGAGATTGAAACATCAATGATGAGAGAGCATCATTGATCTGTTGCCTTCTGCATGTCCGCTACTGGGGATCAAGCCCAAAATCTGGGCATGTGCCCTGACCAGGAATCAAACTGTGACTTCCAGGTTCATAGGCTGACACTCAACCACTGAGTAACACCGGCCGGGCGACACTTTTAAAGTGAACAGTTCAGTAGTTTTTAGTGTATTCACAGAGTTGTGAACCCATCACAACTATATAGTTTTAGAACATTTCCCTCACACCCTCAAAATAAACCTTTCACTTGTGGGAGTGTAATAACAATTTTCTTTTAAACTTTCTAAATTCTTCTGGCTGCACTAATAATCAAATAAACAGGAGGCCAATTAACAGGAAAAAATGACCAAATTTATTACATATGTACATACAGGGGTTCTATAAGAATATGAGACACAATGACAGATGGGGCAGTTAAGGCTTATATGTCATCTTGAACTAAGGAGGAGGTTTTATTTGTTTTCCTCTTAACAATTCTATGTTACTATCCTCCATTTAAGATTGTATAATGATGCAGGAAAGTGTCTCTACATATACATGAATAGGTACATACTTATATGAAAGTAATAAATACGTATGTGTTTATATGTAAATATGTTTGTATTGAAGTCTATGTATGTTATGCATAGGTATGTAAATGTATATACAGGTATATGTATATGTTCACTTGTTTATCCATTTGAATATTGTAGGGGAGGAAAAATAACTTTCCTTTTACACTTCTAAGTTCTTCTGGTGGATCTAACAATCAAGTTGACATGAGACAGATTAAGATGAGAAAATAACCAACTTTATTATGCATGTTCATATGGGGGTTCTGTAAGAACGTGGGGCCAGAGGACAGATCAGCAGTTGAGGCTTATATGCCATCTTTAGCTAAGAAGAAGGTTGTGGGGAGAGAATTTGTGGTTTGAGACTACAAAGGAGAGGAAGGGAATTCACATGGACATGAAAAGCAAATGTGCTTTTCCTCTTCATTCGTTTAAATTATCTTTTCAGTGGCTCTCTCATTGACTACACATTCTAGAAAAATTACAATATGGTTTCTTTCAAATGTAACTTTACATTTGAAAGTCTTTCCCTAGATGTGGCATTAACTGTTAATTTTTGAGTTGTCCAATTATTATTTTATTATCCTTCAGTGTTTTCCTTTTTTAAAAAACAAATGTTATCTGAGAGCCTTATATATTCCAGGAATTGTGCTAAGTATTTTTCATAGATTATTTCAGGGTAAAATTGTAGATTCGATATTTGCAACATTTAAGATACTAAGATACTAAAATAAAGTTCTCAGAGAAATGAAAATAGGTGACAAAAACTTTTACTTGCTATTATGAAAAGAATTGATTTTTTCTTTTGAGTACATCTGCTACAGACTCAGAATATTTATTTATTTATTTATTTATTTATTTATTTATTTATTTATATTGTTTAAAGTATTATATATGTCTCCTTTTCCCCCAATTGACCGCCCCCCCCCAGCCACTCCCACGCTTAAGAGTACAGACTCAGAATATTATCAATCGGCCTTTATCTAATACTTTTATGAAACAAAACTCAAATGTGCTTGTATTAGTTATTTCTAAGTAACAAAACACCCAGAACTTAGTGGCTTAAGACAACAATCATTAGTTTGACTCATGATTCAGGCAAGGCTGAGCTGGGTAATTTTTTTCCTATCACCCTCTTTATTTAAAAAGAAATCATTCATTTATTTTTATGATAAGAACACTTAGATGTAACCCCAGAAAATTTAAAAGTATATAATACAGTATTGTTAACTAGAATCTCTGTACTGCGCAGTATATTTCTAGGGTTTATTTATCTTATATAACTGAAACTTTATACCCTTTGATTAACACCTTTCCATGTCTTCCCCCTGCCCAGCCCCTGACAACTACATTCTACTTTCTGCTTCTATGAATTAGACTCCAAGATTCATCATATAACCCAGATCCTGTAGTATTTGTCCTTTTGTGTGAGTAATTATTTGGGGTGGTGGGGTCTTAGCTGGACTCCCTAATGCATCTGCATTCAGATGCAGGTCAGCCATGTGGCCCTGCTTCCAGGGTTGGCTGTTTGTCTGCCATGGGGATAGAGACAACCTGGATATGTGTTCCTAATCTCCTAGCTGACTGGTCTGGACTTATTCACAGAGCAGCAGTTTCCAAGGGAAGGAAGAGAGTCTTAGTCCATAAGCATCTTTCAAATCCCCCAAGGACCAAAACAAGTCACATGGCCCAGGTCAGAGTCAGTGTAAGAGAGGAAGGGCGAACGTTGTGGATATAGGGAGATGTCAACAAATTGGGGGCCACTAACATTTTTTGTTTAGAGTTTTATTCTCTGAATTCTTTCCCAGGCCTTCAAATGAACACCTCATCTATTTCATCTCACCTCATCTATGTCTCTCTGTCACTCCTACTCTTGCTGTTATACACACACTCTGTCTCCTAACAGAAATACTATTTTTTTTATTGACTTGAAGAGGAAAAGAGAGCGATAGAAATATCAATGAGAAACATCAATGATGAGAGAGAATCATTGATCCGCTGCCTCTTGCACGCCCCCTACTAGGGATCGAGCCTGCAACCAGGGCATGTGCCTTGACCGAAATTGAACCCGGGACTCCCCAGTCTGCAGGCTGACACTCTACCCACTGAGCCAAACCGGCTAGGGCAGAAATAAAGTACTCTTGATAGAGAACATATAGATCAGTAGCAGGTTTCAGAATGAAGACAGTATTTTTCATTCTTGCCCCATCCTCACTCTCTGAAACACCAGTAGGTATTGGAGACTATACAACTCGATTGCTATCAAAAATGAAATCCTTAAATTAGCTTTTTAAAGGGAACAAAAGCTGACTGTGGACTAGACGTCAACAAAGACTTGCTGAACCCAGCAGCTCCAGCAGTGAGACACTGTGGGGAAGGAGCAGCATACCAAATTGCCTTGCCAACCTTGCTTCAATAGCTGTTCAACAGGGTGCCCAGGCATCTTTCAAGTGTTTCTATTTGTGTTAACTTCCAATTTAGAGTTTTGAAACACAATCTTAAAATCAGTTTGCATGCCAGAAAAGCAGTTTTGGAAGAGGCAAGGAAATTAAGACATTATATTTATATAAAAGAGGGCACATGAGGAACTGTAATAAGACCTTTAAGAATGACTCCTATTCTAGAGTGCCCTTCCCCTCCACCTTCCCTATAATGGTACATTCTTTATCACCAGATAACTCACAAACTTTGATTAAAAAATTGTAGAGGTTACTCCTAAAATGGATATTTAGAAAAGCAAACAAATATACCATCAACTTATTTGTTGGAATATGAATGATCTACTTGATGTCTAGCTTAGCATGTTTGTAATATATATTTGGATTCAGTCATTATTTGACTCCTTCTGAGGCCAAGCACCTTCATATTCAGGCTAGCGCACATCAAGACATTAATCCAATAATTAAAGTGGGAGCTTAAAAATGATATATGTTAATGGAAGTAGGATATATTACAGTGGAAATTGGTAGCCCAGTCTAAATAGAATATTCCTTTTAAAGATGCTCAAAATATGCTAAGTGAAACAACTCAGAAAACTAAGAACCATATAATTTCACTCATATGTGGGATATAAAGCTGAACCTCATAGACACAGACAACAGTATGGTGGTTATCAGAGGGAGAGGGGTGTTGTGGGTAGCAAAGGGTCAAGGGAGCCAAATATATGATTTGACTGTGGGTGGTGGGCACACAATGCAATATACAGGTCATGTATCATAGAAATGCACATTTGAAACCTATATGATCTTATTAACCAACTAGAGGCCAGGTGCACAAATTCATGCACAGGTGGGGACCCTTGCTTGGCCTGGCCAGCGATTGGGGCCTATTGGGGGGCTGGCTGGCAAGGGGGAGGGGCCATGGGAGGTTAGCTGTGGGAGTGCACTTACCACCAATGCTCCTACATTAAGCATCTGCCCCTTGGTGGTCAGTGTGTATCATAGCAACTGGCTGACCGGTCATTCTGGTCATTCCAGTTGTTTGGTCATAATGGTTGCTTAGGCTTTTATATATATAGATGTCATCCAAATAAATTTAATAAAAAATAAAATAAAAATCTATTATAAAAATTAAAAAAACTCACACACAACAAAAAATAAAAACAGTCAAAATAATAAAAAACTGTCAAATTGTACCTACAGATAATACTTTCTAACTTATACTCTTGTTTTGTTTTGTTAATCCCACCAGAAGATATTTTTTCTATTGCTCTTCAGAGAGAGTGGGAGGGAGGGAGGAAAGAAAGGAGGGAGGGAGAGAGAGAGAGAAAGAGAGAGAGAGAGAGAGAGAGAGAGAGATGAAGAGACACATCCACTGGTTGCCTCCCACAGGTGCTGGGGGTTGAGGTGAGGGGGGGGGTGTTGGGGAGGGAACCCGCAACCCAGTCTGAGCCCTTGACATGAAATTGAACCCATGACCCTTCAGTGTGCGGCTTATGGTCTAACTACTGAGCAACACTGGCCAGGGCACACTCATTTTTATTCTCACAACAACCAAGTTAATTGATATTTTCCCCTCAGTTTTATTAAAGAAGGAACTAAACCTCAAAACAAGCAAACAGTTTTTAGTTGGTGGAATGGTGAGGGTGGGATTTGAACTTGGTGCTATCTCTCTATTTCTAAAACTCATGATCTTTTCATTGTGTATTCTCAGTTTCCTTTAAAAATCAACATAGGAACCTATCTTGCATGTATAGAAGATGTTATGCATTGGTTTTTAAACTGAATTAAATTAAATGTTTACATTTTTAATATCTGTAATCTTGGTCAGAATTAATACTTTCACTACTTTCTATTTCTACTAAGATTATTTCTGTAAGACTTTGAATTACAATTTTTTTTTGTAAAGACAGAATTTTCTCTTAAATAGTAGCAGAAAAACAGGCATCTTTTTAATTTCAGATTCACCAGGGATATATATTTTTGTAAAATACAATACTATTTAAACACTAAAAAAATGAAATAATAAAGATATCAAGAGAGCCCAGCTGGTGTGCCTCAGTAGGTCATGGTTCAATTCCCAGTCAGGGCATATACCCGAGTTGCAGGCTCGATCCCTAGTGGGGGGCATGCAGGAGGCAGCCAATAAATGACTCTCTCTCATCATTGATGTTTCTATCTTTCTCTCCCTCTCTCTTCATCTCTGAAATCAATAATATATATTCAGAACTGAAAAAAGGAAGAATATATATTCAGAACTGGAAAAAGGAAGAATATATATTCAGAACTGAAAAAAGGAAGAGAAACATCAGCACCTAGTGTTTTAAATCTAGTTTACCCACTTCCCATACTTATTACTGCATTTTGATACGCTTTCACCCTAAGACCTTGAGAGGAATAATACAGTAATTTTTTAATCTGCATTTACCCTGACAGAATTGTGTGCAATATTTAAGAATCATGCACTCTATATTGTATCCAATTAATTTCCTGCTAGACACTTCATCTCCTGTGAAATTCAGCCGCTATGGAAATAACTTGGCAAAGTGGCTTCAGTTGTTAGTAGTATAGCTATTTGAATATGTGGGCCAAATTATAGATGATTCCATTGTCTGTAGATCAGAGGTGGCATACAAAGCAAAGCTAACATGTCTAACAGTGGCCAATTTTGGAATTGTTTGTATTTATAATTTGCAGAGACATCAGACAGGGCTTTCTGACCATAAACATTATCCTTCACACTTACAGTTTCTAAGAGTGGGTTTCAGATATTTGTTTTCTTTGATATCTTCTGTTTGAATGAAATAAAATCGTGGAAGATATTACACAACTTGAGCCAACACATTTGTTGACAATCAACTAAAAACAAAACATTCTGAGAATGGAAAATTGAAGAAGCTTCTAAAAGTGGGAATTGGGCATGAGTAATACCTTGAAGGGGTTCAGAGCAGGCCTCTCAAGATGTGCCACTTTGGCATGTGAATTATTTTGAGCTAAATGCAATCCAGATCCTGTGGGTGAAACTTTTACCTCTCCCTTAATGAATTTACATTAGGGGCCTTGCCTAATAAGAATAGTAATTCCCAGCCTGGCTGGTGTGGTTCAGTGGTTGGGCATTTACCTGTGAACCAGGAGGTCATGGTTCAATTCCTCATCAGGGTACATGCCCAGGTTTCAGGCTTGATCCCCAGTGTGGGGTGTGTAGGAGGCAGCCAACCAATGAATCTCTCTCGTAATTGATATTTCTATGTCTCTCCCTCTCCCTTTCTCTCTGAAATCAATAAAAATACGTTTTTTTAAAAAAGAAGGTTAATTCTCAGAAATAACATTATATGCCCTATCTATAGGGCAGGGCAAACTTCTGATTATTGAACATCTGTTCTTATTGATTTGCAAATTACCTTCCTCCCCTTTGAAGCCCCAAGGTGCTTCATTCTTAGCTCTCTCTCTCTCTCTCTCTCTCTCTCTCTCTCTCTCTATATATATATATATATATATATATATATATATATATATATATATATTTCATTTTCCCTTTCTGCCTCTGAACCTTTTATGTATGTGGGATCTCTTACTCTCTCATGTGTGTGTGGTTCCCATATGTACATTCACAGTATAATTAAATTTGGTTATTTTCTTTTGTTATACTTTATCATATGATTTAATTATTAGACCAGCTGAAAGAACCTAGATGGGTAGAGAAAAATTTCTTCCTCCCTACAACCTGGCATATTAATTGTGTACTTAGGGTCTGGGTGAGGATCAAGAACAGGGTAAGAGTCAGCAGAGGGGCTTTGTTCAGGAATAGGGTGAAATGCTCATTGACTATTTGACATGATAATAAAATGTGCTCAAAATTAAAAATGAAAAGCACAAACAAAATTCATCTCTGTCAAAACAGCCAGGTGAATGTATTTGTTTTATGGTTATGTTGTAGGTGGTGGAACAGCACCAGATGTCTGGTTGGTGAGGTCAGACCAAACCTGGGTTCGGCAACCTGGGTACTTGGCTTCTGGCTAGGAAAGAATTCAGAGCAAGACTCAAATTGTAAGAGAACACTTATTGGGTAAATTACAGAGGTAGAAAAAGGAATTCCTAGAAGAAATGGGCTTAGGATATAAGTTATAGTGGTGTGAGAAAGCCAATGGTAAGGTGCCTGGGGGAGAGAGAAAAGGAAAGGGAAAGGAAAAGACACCTTCATGTTCCCAGGAGGGAGAGTGCTCTGGTTCCTCCATCTTAAGCGTATTAAGGGTGGAGGCTTTAAGGGAGGTCCTGGGGACATCATAAAACTCAATAAAATGAAAATAATCCACTTGAAAAATGGGCAAAGAACCTAAATAGACACTTCTCCAAAGGGGACATACAGATGGCCAAGAGACATATGAAAAAAATGCTCAGTCACTAATAATCAGAGAGATGCAAATTAAAACAACAATGAGGCATCAACTCACACCTTTCAGAAGGGCTATCAACAAATCTACAAACCTCCTACAAGTGCTGGAGAGGATGTGGAGAAAAGGAAACCCTAGTGCACTGCTGGTGGGAATGCAGACTGGTGCAACCACTGTGGAAAACAGTATGGAGTTTCCTCAAAATTAAAAACTGCCATTTGACCCAGTGATCCCACTTCTAGGAATGTATCCTAAGAGACCCAAAACACCAATCAGAAAGAATACATGTGCCCCTATGTTCATAGCAGCACAATCTACAGTAGCTAAGATCTGGAAACAGCCCAAGTGCCCATCAGTAGATACATAGTGGATAAAAAAGTTGTGGTACATCTTGAACTCCCTTCACCAATGTTAAGATTCTCCAACAAAGAATTTGTAACAACCAGGTAGACATCTCTCACTACCCTGGAGACCAAAAGTCTTAGGGATTCAAAGTACTTGAAGAACCATCTCTGCCATAAAGAAGACTAAGAATTTGTGATATGTTCTTCTAACTGTAGTGTAAAGTGGTCTTTTAGGCATAAAATCTTGCAGTCATGTCATTGTATCTAAAGAAGAACAAACCTTAATTTGGTTAAGGTTCCATGTGTGTCTACTTGATTCTAGGGAGAAAGTTAATAACACAAATTATTCCTCTTTACTTAAATAGTTCCATTTTCTAAGTCTCTTCATAGCTACCAGACAACTGAATTTGATTCTCTGTAAGCCTCAGGCTTTTGAGTGTTGTACTATAAATTCTTTCAGCTCAGCCATCTCATAATCGATTCCATCCAGAGAAGGCTCATCCTTGCCAACTGGGGATCTTCCAGGCAGAACAGACTATGTGGAACTCAATGCTCTAGTGTCTTAGAAAGTCATAAAAGTCAGTGTTTGTATATCTCTTGTTTACAGAAAATACAAAGTCCAGTCATAAACTTTAAGCTTTCTTGGTTGGATCTGCCAACCTGCCTCCCTGCCTGCCTTCTTTCCTACTAGAAATATTTGTTATAACTTACTGCAGAGGTCATATATTATTAGTTATGTCTTTGTGTGAATGCCATTACCTTTTTTAGGCATATTAGTAGTTTAGTCATTATCTCTCGCTGTGGAGTGAAACTGTTGTAACTCATACATTGAGGGACTTTCTTTTTAAAAATATAGATGTTTTGACCTAGCTGGTTTGGCTCAGTGGATAAAGCGTTGGCCTGCAGACTGAAGTGTCCTAGGTTCAATTCCAGTCAAGGGCATATACCCAGGTTTAGGGCTCCATCCTCATTGTGGAAAATGCAGTGCAGGAGACAGCCACTCGATGATTCTCTATCATTATTGATGTTTGTATCTCTCTCCCTCTCCCTTCCTCTCTGAAATCAATAAATGTGCGCGCACACACACACACACACACATGCGCACGTGCACACACACACACATGCGCACGTGCGCACACACACATACTGATTGATTGATTTCAGAGAGGGAGAGCCCCCTATTGGGAATCAAGCCTGCAACCCCGGCATGTGCCCCATCCAGGAATCAAACCATGACCTCCTGATTCTTTGGTCAATGCTCAACCACTGAGAAATTCCAGCCAGGCTGAAGTTGAAATATAGAAATATGAGGGAAGGAGATGAGGCCTTCTGTTACTGAAATGTGGGGTTCGGGGTGCAGACTTTTCTTCCCGTGGGTTCTTATTTTTATGAAGTTTGAAGAATAAACTCACAGACCAAATGGCTTCTTTAATAAAAATGTAGAAGTTTATTGGAAGCAGATACAAACTCCATATAGGCAAGGGGGTCCCCTAAATGGGAAAAGCCTGCTTGCTCTCTCTCTAACAGGAAAAATTTAGAAAAAAAACCCGCTTCGTGTCCTTTTGTCTCCAGTTTAAGTATGCTGCAGTTCTTTGAATCTGAGTCTTTCTTATTGGTCCCTTTCCTTAATTTGGGACCCCCATGTTTTCCTCACTGGTCACTTTGCTACATGGTATTGGTTTCAAAGCTCAAAGCCCACGGGGTGCTCCCCATTTCTCCCCCTTTATCTTGCTGGTTGGAGTTGCCTTTGATCTCTTGGCTGCTCAGGCCAGAGATATCTCTGTCCTTGGCTTATGGCTGTTTTAATTGCTCAGGCCAGAAATGTTTCCATCTGCCTGGACCCCTCTTCCTGTGGCATTTCTCTGTCCTCTGTACAAGTAAGATAAGCACCCTGGCATCTTCAAGTCTCCATCTATGTATTCCTCTCCCATGGATCCTCCTCATTCCCTAAACCTTCCTAATTAAGCTAGCTAGCTAACCCTTTCATTACAACAATTTCCGTTTATTACTTCTAAGTATGAATCTCTAGCAAATACCTGTTCTTAAATGTTCATGTAGCCAACTGTATGATTTTCCCACTGAGATGTATCATTGGCAACTCAAGATTAGCATGTCTAACTTTCTAGCTTGTATACTTCTACTAGTCTAACTCATCACAGTAAATGTTATCCCCACCTACTAATTGCTCCAGCCAGAAATCTAGGAGTCATTTTTTATATTTATCTTTTATTCTATTGTTTCTATGTCCAAAATATGTAATAGTTCTATCTGTTCATCTCTATCCCTATTGCTACCAGCCTATTCAAAGCAATTATCTTCTGTCTTTTGGTCTATTGCAATATCTTTCTAACTCCTTCCCTGCTTCTACTCTTACCTTTCTGCAATCCAGGACCCACACAGTAACCCCAGATAATTTTTTGTTGTTGTTAATCCTCACCAGAGAATATTTTTTTCATTGATTTTTAGAGAGAGTGGGAGGGAGGAGAGAGAGGGAGAAACATCGATGTGAGAGAGACACATCAATTGGTTGCCTCCTGCATGGGCCCCAACCAGGGCCGGAGATAGAGCCTGCAACCGAGGTACGTGTCCTTGACTGGAATCGAATCCAGGACCCTTCAGTCTGTAGTCAGATGCTCTATCCACTGAGCCAAACCGGCTAGGGCGAGAACTTTTAATAATGTAAATTAGATTTGAATGAGCCTCTGCTTAAAAATCTTCCATAGATTCGCATTTTCCTTCGGATGAAATGCACACTTCACCCATTACTGTCTGTCTCAGTTCTTTGATTGGTTCTTTTTTAACTCCATATGTAGTAATTATTTTCTTAAAGTAAGTGTCTTCCACATGATTCATCACTGTGTCCTCAGAATTGGACACCTGTGTGAATGAATGCCAAGCTGTGGGAAATTCTTTGGATATATTATTTCATTGGATGCTCACAGTATCCTGACAGAGTTGCTGATAGCTTCAGCTTAGATATGAGGAAAAAAATATCCTGAGACTTAGCATGGCTAAAAACTTACCCGAGGTCACAAAGCTCTTAAGTGACAAAGGTGGCATTTGAACCCATATTTGTATGGCACCAAAGTCTGAGTGCCCCACCACTTACTATTATGTTGTCTCCACGCGTAAACTGGGAACAAAGCTAAATATCTTCCTAAACCTTTATTATTATTATTATTATTATTATTATTATTATTATTATTAATTTTTAAAAAATCCTCACCTGAGGATATTTTTTTCATTGATTTTTTTAGAGAGAGTGGAAAGGAGGGGGAGAGACAGAGAGAAACATCAGTGTGAGAGAGACACATTGATTGGTTGCCTCCTGCATGGGCCCTGAACAGAGCCAGGGATCAAGCTGCAACTGCTATATGTGCCCCTGACTGGAATCAAACCCAGGACCCTTCAGTCTGCAGCCTGACGCTCTAGCCACTGGGTCAGAACAGCTAGGGCTATTATTATTTTTGAAGGAATTTACCCAACAAAGAGCTAGGCTCAAAAAATAAAAGAGAAGAAAAATAATGATTTTCCTTTAATCAGGGAATATTTTAGCAGGTCAAATAATTAAATTTCGGGAGACCATCTTTGCCTGTGAGATCTGAATATTTGCCATTTAAAAGAAATAGCCAGAAGCACAGTTTAGTACAATAGGATATTACCACAATGTGGAGGAATGAGTTCAACACCAGACATTTAGAACCTAATCCACTCCTTGATTCATAATTAAATAGGCAGAAACTGGAGGCACTTGCTGTTTTTCAATCAATGTAACCTTGTCTCATAAGAGTTACAAAGACACAGTCTTTGCTCTCAAGGAGTTTAAAATTCAGTGGGAAAGACAACCATGTAAATAAATGTAATGCAAGTCGGAATAAAATCAGAACTAAAGCAGAGGCCAAAGCTAAGCATCTTTTTGACACACAATTTGTAGTTTCAGCACCAAGTACACTCATGCATAAAGTATCTGACAAGCTTGACATTTTTCTTACAGTCCTTTTAGTAAGTCAAGTGCATAGCACCTTCAATGTGTATTTACCACCAGGCGTCTGTATGTATATGAGACTGAAAAAGTGTGGCATGATGTTGAAGAGGGGCTTGTTGCAGTTCTGGCTCTATGGTATTTACCAGCTAGGTCTCCTTGGGGTCAAATTCATAAAATCCAATTCTGAAACCAAGCTCCATAAGTTTTGTACCTATGTTTTCTTCTATTCCATTTATTGTTTCAGGTGTTATATTTAGGTCTTTGATCCATTATCAGAGAGCTGTACAGTTGAAACCTATATACTATTATTAACTAATGTCACCCCAATAAATTTAATTTTAAAAAGATTTAAGGTATATTTTAAAGAATTTATACGTGAAACATTTTTTCTAGATAAAATATTTACTCTGAACTATGTAAACAAAAAAGGTTGGTGCCTAGTCCTAGCCAGTCCTCTCAAGTCCTCTTACAGATGATGGAACCATAGCAGAATAGTCCCACTAATGGAAAAATTTCCCAAATCATCCTGAGTCAGTATTATCCTCAAGAGCTTTTGTTTATATGTGCATACAAAATGAAGCTGGAAAGCTCAAAACTGCCTACATCTGTACCTTTACTTGCTGTTTGTTATTTTACAGTGATGCACAATTTGCTTGAGATGTATTTACATTTTCCTCATATAGCCTATATATGCTTTCAGAAGCAGTCCAGTTTAAATAGCAAGAATTAATCCATTGAAGATGCACAATTTGGTTTAAACATCTGTTTGATATTCTGAGCAACCAACTTCATCTATTCTCCTTACAAAAAGAACACAATCTTACTTATAATAAACATTTTTTCCCCTGTAACTGCAATCATGCAGCTGCAGAAAACATGGTTTATCATTAGATAATCACATCCTTGGGGATTGGATGCACCCAACTGTGACTTATGCTTTCTAAGTTGGAAATTTAATTTTCTCATAAATGTCAGAACAGTTGCCTTGTCACATATTGCTTAATTAATAATTAAGCCATAGTTTCATTCTCATAAACTATATTTAAATCTATATACTTATGAATGTATGCATAATGCAAGCAGGACTAAACATAGATGATAGCCTTTTGTATCTCAGCTAAGCACATTTACATTTCAATTTCATATCCTAGTATTAACTTGTACTAGTTGATACATTTACTCCATCAGTGGAAGCATCAGCTCATAAAAATGATTTCATTGAAGAAACATAGCCCAGTTTTTAATGCCCCCCCCCCCCGCTCTGTAATATATAATCAGCCCAGATTTTGAAGAAATCAGGATAAGGGTAAGAATAAATGTGATTCATAAGGTAAGAGCTAACTGATCAGTTTGGGGATTGGACCTAAATCCTAGTCATGACGACCAATGGACTAGAAATATTTTGGTCATTCAGAAAAGATTGGCCGTGCGTGTTGTTATAGCAGTAAGTGATGCATCTTTTACCTGTATTTAAAGTGGGAAATATCTTGTACTGCTGTGGTCAGATTGCTGATAACATGAATATCTGTGACTGCCTATTAAATTGGATTTTGAGCAAGATGGCCCTTGAGTATGTGTCTCCAGGATGAATCCCTGTCACTAGGAGGCAGTAGAGCACTGGGAGTTTTGAACTGACCATCGGGGTTTAGGGGTGGACTGCTAAGGTCGTGTCACACTGGTCTCGGTATGAAACCAAGTGGTAAATTATAATGAAGTTACATTTCTTAACTATTGAGTACATCTCTCTTTCCCATCTCTTATCACTATGGGCAAAGATACTAGTCTTAGGAGGAGGTTGAAAGCCATGTAGAACAGAGCCACTCTCAACTGACACCAGCCTAAATCAATTGAACTTCCAGCTGGCAGCAGACACATGAGTGAGCCCAGCCTAGCTCAGCCTAAATCAGCTGACAGCCAGCTAAATAAATGTTTCTGGTTGTATGCCTTTGAGATTTTATGATTGTTTCAAAGCATGATTGTGACCATAACTAACTGTCCCTTGCCTTTTTTCTTTTTTCTTTTCTTTATTGATTAAGCCATTACATATATGTCCTTATCCCCCTATTGCCCTCCACGCCCCCATCATGCCCTCACCTCCCCCCTAGAGTCTGTGTCCATTGGTTATGCTTATATGCATGCATACAAATCCATTGGTTGATCTCTCCCCCTTACCCCCGCTTTCCCCTACCTTCCCTCCGAGGTTTGACGGTCTGATCGATGCTTCTCTGTCTCTGGATCTGTTTTTGTTCGTCAGTTTATGTTCATTAGATTCCACATACCAGTGAGATCATGTGATATTTATCTTTCTCTGACTGACTGCTTTCACTTAGCATAATGCTCTCCAGGTCCATCCATGCTGTTGCAAATGGTAGGAGTTCCTTGCCTTTTGATCTTAGTCTCCCTTCTTGACATTAGTGTAGTTTTGCTGGCTAGTAGTGATGATTACCATTCATTCTATTGACTACTATGTGCCGGGTGCCTCATGTAAGCTATCTCTTATTCTCACATAATTCTTACCCAATTTTATAGATAAGTGGAATGAAGTTTGGAGACATGAAGTTCATCTAATTGCTTTCTTGACATCACACCTTGTATTCTAATAGTCACCACAAACATTTGTTAAAAACTGAGTGCCTTGTCTTCCCTGCATAACCTACTCAACCCACAGCCTTTCCCAACTCAGTCAATGGCAATTCTATATTTGCGGTTGCTCTGGAATAAAACCTTGGGAGTGTATTTGACTTTTTCTCTCAGACCTCAAATCCAATTTATCAATAAATCCTACTGATTGTACATTCACAGTATTTACAGACTCAGAGCATGTCTCACCATATCCACTTCAAACATCCTGGTCCGAACCACCCTTATCTCTTGCCTGAATTACTGCATTAGTCTTTTATCTAATTTGGCCACTTTCACATATGCCCTTCTGAAGCTGTTTCTCCACAAATAATCTAGAGTAATCTTTTAAGAAAGTTTGTTAAATAATGTCCCTTTTCTATTAAAACACCCCATTGAAGAATACCAACAGAAGCCCGTCAACTTTTAAAGTGAAGGATTTGAAGAGAACTTACAGCAAAGTAATGAAAGTGGTTAAAGATTAAGAGATAGGATTGAAGAATAAAGATTAAATGATTTTATATTATTTAAAACTAAAGAATAGGCAGGAGGTGTTTTAACAGTGAACTCTAAGACATGAAGGCTTATTACAAAAGAAGTGGGTCTCCATCTCTGGTATTGACAGAATAAAAGGAAATCTTGTAGGTGCTTAAGAAATATTTGTTGATTGAATGAAAGTAACCTTGAGTACAGGTTATTCATTAAGTAAATGGCTGAGATGGAATTTAAATTCTGTTTGGTCTAACTTCAGTGACATTCTTTTTTCCACCATTCATCCAATGTTCAACTTTTATGTATTGAAGACACATATTTTGGTTATTTCCCTAATGTCTTGTTTGTGTCATTCTTCTGTGCTTTAATACATGTTACCAGGTGAAAAATGGATTGGTGGTTGTGATGATGTTGGGGGGTATTTTGCTAAGGTGTTCTGTTTACATGATATAAGGATGTGAGAGCAAAGGGTGTAGCTATTACCTCCTCTCCTAGTGACAAAAATGAGCGCACAAGGTAAATTGAGGTTAGAAGGGACTATGTAGGGGAGCTTGCCTCTCTGCTTTGGTACTGATTTTTATTTTACTAATTTTTTTTTTCATTATACAACCTGAAAGCAATGTGTGTTTTTTCTAAGCTTTTGGCAGACTGTATCACAGCATTGCACCAGCAAATAATGGTTGACTTATCTTTCAATATTTCCTTTTATTCTGTCAATACCAGAGATGGAGACCCACTTCTTTTGTAATAAGCCTTCATGTCTTAGAGATCACTGTTAAAACACCTCCTGCCTTTTTTTTCTTTAGTTTTAAATAATATAAAATCATTTAATCTTTATCCTTCAATCCTATCTCTGAATCTTTAACCACTTTCATTATTTTGCTGTAAGTCCTCTTCAAATCCTTCACTTTAAAAGTTGAAGGGCTTCTATTGGTATTATTCTATGAGGTATTTTTAAAAATTTTAGTGTTTGATACATTAGTACAGATATGATTAATTATGCAGACTCTTCTGAACCAAATGCCCAGTCAGAATACAGATATATTCCTAGCGTAAATACTTTTATAATACTGCTTTATGTCTTAGTACTATTTTTGACTTTTAGTTTTTTTAATAGTAGTCAGTCAAGTTTAGATCATTTAAAAACACAATTCTGCTGAAACTGGTTTGGCTCAGTGGATAGAGTGTCGGCCTGCGGACTGAAGGGTCCCGGGTTTGATTCCGGTCAAGGGCATGTGCTTGGGTTGCAAGCACATCCCCAGTGGGAGATGTGCAGGAGGCGGCTGATCGATGTTTCTCTCTCATCAATGTTTCTAAATCTCTATCCCTCTCCCTTCCTCTCTGTAAAAAAATCAATAAAATATATTTTAAAAAAATAAAAACAAATAAAAACACAATTCTTCTTTATATACATACCATACTCTAAAACTATTTAAAATATTTTGTTCTAAACAGCTTTCCAGGGCCTTATGTAGTTTTTAGATGTAGAGCACTAAGCTTTTAATTTATGAGGGCAATCACTATTGCAGTATTGCGAGGCTATTGCAAAAAACAAAAACAAACAAAAAAAACCCACAAAAAAGAAAAAAGCAATTTCATGATATTTGCATTGCTGCCACATACCACTTCCTTTCCACTAGGCTAAGAAACACTATGATCTGGAAACAGAATTTTCAGAGATTCCTCATAAATATAAATTTTCCAACACAATAATGTAAAGAAAACGAGTCAACAATTTGTTCATGCTTACTTTATGACCTTATGCTATAGGAATTAAAGAGATAATGGGCATCACTAGTATAAAGGCCAATTATAGTATCACTAGGGGCCCGGTGTACAAATTCATGCACCAGCAGGGTCCCTTGGCCTGGCCTGTGGGATCAGGCCAAAACCGGTTCTCTGACATCTCCCAAGGGGTCCTGGATTGTGAGAGGACACAGGCCAGGCCAAGGGACCCCACGGGTGCACAATCGGGGCTGGGGAGGGATGTGGGAGGTTGGCCAGCTGGGGAGGGACCACTGGAGGGTTTCAGGGCATATCCGGCCTGTCTTGCTCAGTCCCAATCAGCTGGACCCCAGCAGCAAGTTAACCTACTGTTCAGAGCATCTGCCCCCTGATGGTCAGTGCACGTCATAGCGACTAGTCGACCTGTTGACTGTCTGCCCCCTGGTGGCCAATGCATATCATAGCGAGCAGTTGAGTGGCCTTAGCATATCATTAGCATAGTATGCTTTGATTGGTTGAACAGACAACCGGCCCACCAGACACTTAGCATATTAGGCTTTTATTATATAGGATGTCTTTTATATAGATTCAACCAATAAGAAAAGTCTTGCACTATCCTTAAAATACAGGAATAAGATTCACTTGCTATTAAGACTTGCAGATTTGTTTGATGGGGCGAATGTACTTAGCTGAATTGTTCATTTTGACTTCCGTGCTGTCTTGAATGGAAATGAACTAAGAACTATAATGTATTTTTGGAAGAGATACTTTTTCCTAAGTTTCTTTTTGGCTTTGAGGAGATGTTTTCTGAGAAAGATGCTTTCCCTTTTGTTTCATAAGAATTACTAAATGAACTCATTTTTGTAATGAAATTGTCATAAGTCAAGTCAATTTACTTAGCGGGCACTTGATCCTATGTTGAAATTTCTTCTTCCTTAAATATCAATGAGTTGCAATCAGGTATACCCAGGAAGACTCTGATTAGTCAAAGCCCAGCTGATTATATCTATTTTTGGAATCAAAATGTATGTTATGAAAATTGGTTTCATAGAACAAGGCAGAGACACTGCACAACTAGAGTGGGTGTCATATGTATAGACCAGGATGTGACATTGACTACTGGACTTGTGAAATGTGGTGTCCCTGAATGTTCTACTGTTGTTCCTTCTATTTGTTTTGTTTTGAATCATCTATCCTGATTTGGGTCCTGTTCTTATTAATTCATTGACTTCTAATAAGAGCATTGGGTGATACTGACTGAAATCCAATCCCCCCCGCCCCCATTCCCAATTCTTATCTCTTTATCAAAGTTTTTGGTCAAGGATAGTAGGTACTTAAATATTGTTTGTTTGTATAAATAATAACAAACTTCTAGAACTTTATTCCAACCCCACTAACTGAAGATGAGGAAATATGTAGTCTTATTGATGGTACTACAGGCTGTATGACCTTTGCTATAGTGTTGAGTTCATTTCACATTTTCCTTTCTGAAGCTACCCATTGTATACAGAAAGAATACTATCAATTTTTAAAATTAAATAATGTTCCATGAAAACAACAGTAACAGATTTCTTGAAATAATTTTTTATTCAAAACTGTGAGGTATACCAGGTGTTATGGTCCCTAAACAACAGGGCTGACTAATGACAGCATTGATTTCTTTGGAGCAGCTGCCTCACTTTAACTGAATTTATTTTATAAGAGATATAACAAGTTTATAATTTACAATTGCATCTCAGATGTGCCTGTGACTTTGTTTTGTACTGAAATTCAGTTCACAAACCCACATTCCTACCAATTTTCTAATAAAAAATAACTTCATTACTTCCAGATTTAAATATGGTTAATTCAGGACTTAAACTCAATTTAATATTTTCCTTTTTCCTGTTCTTCTTACTTCTACCCAGTGAGAGGATGAGGGTTAGGACTTTGTCTAGTTTCATTAACACGAACAGAAGGAAAAAACAGTCTGAATCTGGTAAATATCAATAACTAGTAAAATAAGTTACACGTATACCTGAAGAATAGATTAAATTACCTAGATATCATGTTTCCCAAAATCTAGTCCCAGAATTACTATCATCATCTAGGTTGCTCTTCCTACTTTAGTTTTTTTTTTTTTTCTGATCTATTTTCAAGGATGCCAAATGAACTTTCCTCAACCTTACATAATATTAGGCTACTGGTTAAAAGGTAGAAGTATCTTAACTATTACCCATTAGATACACGTAATCCAGATTGCTTCAATTAGTGTTCAAGATTTGCTACAGAATGGGCCAAATACCTTTCTTTACTTTGTATTCCATTTTGACCACTTTCATGTGACAAGGTTACTGAAATCTGTCCATCATGAAAGTCAGTCTATTATGTGGATGTGAAGTGGGCCAGAGTTAGATACTATTGTATTGAGCCTAGCAAAAGATGTCACACCAGCATGCAGCAGACTCTAGACACAAACTCTATATTAAAGCCAGTCAAAATTGATACAAAAGCAGAGGTATGCCCTAGCTGGTTTGGCTCAGTGGATAGAGCTTAGGCCTGCAGACTGAAGGGTCCCGGGTTCAATTCCAATCAAGGGCATGTACCTTGGTTGCAGGCTTCTCCCTGGCCCATGCCTTGGTCAGGCCACATGCAGGAAGCAATGAATTGATGTGTTTCTTTCACATCGATGTTTCTCTCTGTCTTTCCTTCTCTTTAAAAATCAATGGAAAAATATCCTAGGGTGAGGATTTAAATAAAAGGGGGGGGGGAGGTATGCACATTGTGGTGGTCATATAATAATCCAGACAAATGGGTATGGGTAGGTTCTCTCTTCAGTGCCTTGGGCTCACAACTGCTTACCCCTTACAAGTATGGCACCAGTCATGTTATTTATTCTGAATCATTCATATGAATCTGGTATACTAACAAGATTCTTCTCATTATTTTCAGAAGCATTCATCTTCCAAAAAGGAAGAAAACTGACTTTTATTTAAAATTTAATGTATGGCAGTTTCAATGCCACAGATTAGCCAGGAACTATGCCCATTACTTCATGTTAGTAGTAGGTAGCCTGTCCTTTTTTTTTTCTTTTTTGGATGCTATGAGCATGGATAAGCTATTGCTTGTAGGTAAATGTTACTTAAGATTTAGATTGTGGGATACCAATTTACATTCTGAATTATGATAAACTCTCAAATCATATATTTATTTATTTTTATTCAAAGATATATTTTTATTGATTTCAGAAAGGAAGGGAGAGGGAGAGAGAGATAGAAACATCAATGATGAGAGAGAATCATTGATTGGCTTCTTTCTGCATGCTCCACACTGGGGATGGAGCCTGCACCCCGGGCATATGTCACGATCTGGAATTGAATCGTGACATCCTGGTTCATTGGTTGGCGCTCAACCACTGAGCAACACCAGCTTGGCCCAAATCTTAGATTTATGTAAATATTGTTCATGGGAGTGTTTATGTTTGTACATATAAACATTGTCAAGTAAAACTTTGTCTTTTCATTTTTGAGAGTTAGAAAAAATTTTTTAGTTAGCTATATCACTTTTTTTTTTTTTTTTGCCAATCTGTATGCATGCTTTATATTTATGGATGGGCAGAAAAAAGTTAACTTCTAAATCTTTGGCAAGAGATTAGCATCTTCATTGTAGGAGATTTTGGTTGCTGTTTCTGTTTCTTGGCAAGATGGAACAGAAGTGGTGGAAAAATACATCAGAATTATAGAGGGAAATAATTCTATTTGTTAGGCACATATAAATAATAGGAAGGGTAATACTTACAAAATTGAAATCTCTATACTCAAAAGATGATACAGAGCAGTAAAAGCTAAAAGAAGACAGTATTTGATGGAATTATGGGCAATGACATACCTCCCTATATATCATTTGAAGCAAGGAAGAATCACATAGAGAATATAATGCTGTTAGAGCTATAATTTGTACTCTATTTCAGAAAAGGAGAATTAATTTTTACCAGAGCTCCTGAAACTAAAGCTTTATGTTCAAAGAATTTCACATCTTTGAAACCAGGCTTCTGTAAGAATATTTGCCATTGAAAAAGAGAAATTGAATCTTTCCGCTAGTTAATCATCAAGTATCTACTGAGTACTTTCTACATATAAGGTTCTTTAATGGACCCTGGCACTCCCTAAGTACAGTGGAAAACACTTCTCCCATGAGGAGCTGGAGAAGATCATTTGAACAAATCTTTCCTTGGTCTCCAAAATAATATTCTTTTTCAGATGGTTTTCTCTCTAAATACTTTTTGATATTATCTTCTTTTGAGGGCCCTCTTTATCTTTCTTTTGGTGTTGGTATGTCTCCAGTTTGATTACTGACGAACAAAAACAGATCCAGAGACAGAGAGGCATCGATCAGACCATCAAACCTCAGAGGGAAGGTAGGGGAGGGTGGGGGTCAGGGGGAGAGATCAACCAAAGGACTTGCATGCATGCATATAAGCCTAACCAATAGACACAGACACCAGGGGTGTTAGGGCATGAGTGTGGGGGGGGGGGGTAGGGGGCAATGAGGGGATAAGGGCACATATGTAATTCCTTAATCAATAAAGAGAAAAAGGCCAAAAATAAAAAAATGAAATCTTTAACTTTGCTTTACCTACTACCTGTATACTGATGATACCAAAAATCTTATCTCTAAACTGAATACAAATGGCCTAAAACCCTGTCCCATATGACCAGGGTGACCATTTAATTTATTGACAAAACTGAAATATTTGGTGGGGGAGTGAAAGGTGGGGGTATTATTAATTTTCTCTGGGGCAACAATCATGAACAAAAACTGTCCTGGGCAAATCTGTAGATATTGTCACCCTGCATATGTACAGGAACCTATTGGAAAGCTTTCCTTAGGTATCGTTTAGGCACCTAAAATATGATGGGCAGAGAGAACTCAACTTTCTCCCCTTCCATCTTCACCATCTTT
This sequence comes from Myotis nattereri, assembly GCF_964212035.1. Lineage (NCBI taxonomy): Eukaryota > Metazoa > Chordata > Mammalia > Chiroptera > Vespertilionidae > Myotis > Myotis nattereri. Next base: position 17,501,774 of record NC_138078.1, read on the forward strand.
ACTCCTTCTGATTCCTCACCTTCTCCTTCATAAGTCACCAAATTCTGTCAAATGCTATTATTTTTTTTCAAAAATATATTTTTATTGATTTCAGAGAGGAAGAGAGAGAGAGAGAGAGAGAGAGAGAGAGAGAGAGAGAGAGAGAGATCAATGATGAGAGAGAATCATTGATTAGCTGCCTCCTGCACACCCCACACTGGGGGCTGAGCCCACAGCCCAGGCATTGGCCCTGACCAGGAATCGAATCATGACTTCCTGGTTCATAGGACAACACTCAACCACTGAGCCATACCAGCGGGCTCAAATGTTATCCTTCATAATGACCTCTATATCTGTCCCTTGTCTCCATGTATCTTTGTCTGTTGCTGTTGCTTTAGCTGAGGTTCTCAGTTTCTCACCTGGATTAGGGAATAGCCATTTGAAGGGTTTATACAGACCTTCTGACCTGGACTCCTTTAATCCATCTTCACATTACTTGTAGAGCATGCATGTGTAATACCCTGCAGAACTTGGCTCTTGTGTACCTTTTAGCCTTTTTTTTTTTAATCAACATTCCTCACTAAGCCACACCTGATACAGCCTTTATCTCCTCCTTCATTTTCTGATTCATGATCATTTTTCAAATATTTTATATACAAATATTTTTATTGATTTCAGAGAGGAAGGGAGAGGGGGAGATAGATAGAAACATCAATGATGAGAGAGAATCATTGATCAGCTGCCTCTTGCATGCCCCACACTGGGTATAGAGCCCACAACCCAGGCTTGTGCCCTGACCGGGAATTAAACCGTGACCTTCTGGTCCATAGGTCGACATTCAACCACTGAGCCATGCTGGCAGGGCCAAATCTCTTATTGACTGCTACTTCAGGAAACTGTTTCTGAACTTTTCTTGAACTTCTAAATTTATTATTCCTTAAAAAGTAATTTTAATTACAATTTTCCCTTCAAATATTAAATTCTCTATTATGTTTTTTTTAATTGAGGTAAAATTTACATAGAGTAGAATATACAGATATTAATTGAACTAGTCAATGAGTTTGATAAATATATGCACCCATTTGTCCAACACCCCAATAAAGATATAAAATATTTTTATCATCTCTGAAAGTTCACTAATGTCTCTTTTTAGTCCACTCACATGACCCATAGGCAACCATTAGTCTGATTTCTATCACCATAGATTAATTTTGTCTGTCTCTAATTTTATATAAATTTCTTATTTTCATTAAACAATAAATCAATATTCATGCTTATAAAAGACATTATTAGATTTTTAGTGACCACAGTTGATTTAAATGTACAATGTTGAGGAAGAAAACTTTCTAAGTATTTCATAGTGTGTTTGTTATAAAAGTCAGAAATGATGGTCATTGGTATAGGCTGGTTTTACATTTTTATAAACTGCTGAAAGCCTATGTTTTTGGAATTCAGTAGTATTCTCTTTTTCTCTTATAAAAATGAGGAAGAGATTGAGTGTCTGCCTCATTCTGGAAAATTCTGCTTAATAAGGCATACTTGCAGTGTTAGAAAATATGCCAACTATGAAGTAGAATGCATGTAACTTGAGTGAGAGTCCTAATGAGCTCTGTAGGGGCAATCATGCATTAGAATTCCAAATAAGGAGAAGCTAATTGTCAGCCAAATTTACAGTCAAAGGAGAAAGATCAGTGACTATATTAATGTAGAGATTGGAAACTATATTGCACATTAGGATAAAAACTAGAGTGTTCTTACATTACTTCTCTTTTGAGGTTAGCTTTATAGCAAGGACTCGTGCCCAGAAGTGGGTTGGGGGAGTTCTCTGTCCAATTGCAAGACAAATAGATTCAAATGAGAGCAAGAACATTATCTAGTTTACCACTATAAATTGTTCCACGACACAAAGAACAGAGTGCAGCACAGACTAGACAATAAATAGTTAATAAATGAATGAACAAATCATTTTGGTTATTCTTAATGCATGGGAGTAGCTGTTACATTTTTGAGTATGCTATCATATTTAATAATCTTCTGAGGAAAAGAAGTACTTTCATTTCTTAAAATATATCTGTTCAGCTCTCCAGTAAAATATTGTGTGTAGAAAATGGACTAGTTGAGACTTTTGGAGGGACTAATGAGCCTTGCTGGTATTATTGAAGAAAAAGTTTTATAGTTTTAAATGATCCACAGTTGGAGCCAGGCTACTTCCACATGACAGCCAGCAGTTTTTCAACTTTGGGCCAAAGTATTGCATTTCCAGCCAACCATAGTTCAATCCCCTTTCACAGCCATCTCCATACAGTGCTCTTCAATTGTTAGCCTCTGAAGGGCTATACCTTTGGAAAAAATAATATTTTTCATTTTCCTCAATGTAGCCTATAAACCTTACAAATACCCCATATTTTTATGAAATTGCTATAGAACTGAGAAAATAGGTATTGACTGAGGCAAAGGACTAATTCTGACACTCTGTTTTAAGAACCAGGGGTAGTAGCTTGTCATTCTATATGGAATTGTGGCAGAGCTAGTGGATGTTGCAGATTGCAAAGTCACTTTGTCCCTAAGGAGTTTTAAAAAGTAAATTCTGTATTAATGGCCACCATTGCACAGTTGTTTATCCCAATGGGAAGGTGAGCAGTTATTTTGTATATGTTTCATTGGGGAGTTTAAAGTCCATTAAACTAATAATTACACACATTCATTATGTTAAATATGTCATTTGGGAATCTGAACTGGGATGGATAGTGGAATTAAGAAAATAAGATTATCCTGGTGTGGCTTAGTGGTTGAGGATCGTCCTATGAACCAAGAAGTCACAGCTCAATTCCCTGTCAGGACACATGCCCTGGTTGCGGCCTAGGGGTCGTGCAGGAGGCAGACAACCAATGATTCTCATCATTGATGTTTCTATCTTTCTCTCCCTCTCTCTTCCTCTCTTGAGATCAATAAAAATATATATTTTTAAAAAGAAAATAAGATTAATTATTTGAATGGACCCCAGAAGAGAAGTAAGAGTTGTGGCTTTGAGTGTCTTGATGAAGTCATTTGACTTCCTTGGATATCAAGTCCCTTGTTTGTAAAATGAGAGGGTTATGTTTTTTAATCTTTGAAATCCGTGTCTCTCTAACCAGCTGAGATGTTGTAAGTAGTGCATCCTTGGAATGAGAATAAGAAAGATGGAAGATGGCTTTTTATAAAGAATTATAAATCCACTTTAAAACAAAAAAGACTAAACACCAGTGAACCGGAAAAAACAAACCATATTCTCTTCTTGGAGGAAATTTGAAACCTTATAAAATATTCAAGGGAATTAATTCCTTGGGTCCTAGCGAGCTATAAGATGTTGTTCTGTTTGGGTCTCAGTGATGATTAAATTACACTGGAATTTCTTTGAAATTAGTATTAGGTAATTAACTATGGGACTGTTATATTTCTCCAGAAGGAAAGTCATCAGAAGGAGGAGATCATGGGGAAGAAGGTGGAAGGGAGAATAAAGACTGGGTACTTAAAACTGAACAAGTTCAGCTCAAAATTGTAAGCACTTGTTTTTAGGGCAACACAAATTCTTAAAGCACTGTAAGTGCAACACAGGGCAACTTAGTTACTTTATAATTATAAATTCGTCTTGGCCAGGGAAATGAAGGGTTCTTATGGAGATCTTTTCTGCTCAGCAAATAGAGTTGAAATGTAGGAAAACAGAGCTATGAAAGAAGCTCATGCTGTGTGTAGGGCTGAAGCACTGCCATTACCGAGCACTATGGGTCCCATGGGCTAGGGTCGATGACTCTTAAACATTAGTTCATATTTTTCCAATTAAGCATAAGTTGTGTTTCTTTATGTGTTACAAGAGTTAGTCATTTAGTGCCCATAAGGAGTATTTTATCAAAAGCAATGATTATAGCCAGAGACAAAGAAGCCTGTAACTGGATTATAGCCGCCCCCCACCCCAATTCTGTCAGGATTCAACTCCATACACAGCAAATTGTGATATAATGGTGATTGCTCTTGGAGTGAAAATAGTTGTCAATAAAAGAGGAAATTGGCAAGATGTTATGAATGAAATGATAGTTGAGGAATTAAAGTATAATGGAGCCTTGAACAACACGGGTTTGAGTTGCACGGGTCCACTTACACGAAGATTGTTTTCAATGAATATGACAGTCCTATAAATATATGTTCTCTTCTTTATGATTTTTTAAATTAATTTTTATTGTTTAAAGTATTCCCTATGTTTCCTTTTTCTCCCATCGACCCCTCCCCGGCCACTCCAACCTCCCAGGACAAGCCCTCACCAGTGTCTGTGCCTATGGGTTATACTCATATGCATGCATACAAGTCCTTTGGTTGATCTCTTACCCACCCACCCCTCCCCTTCCCCTACCTTCCCTCTGAGGTTTGACAGTCCATTTGGTGCTTCTCTGTTCTTTATGATTTTCTTAATAATATTTTCTTTTATCTAGTTAAATTTATTGTAAGAGTACATACAGTGCATAGTACATATAACATACAAAATATGTATTAATTGACTGTTTCTGTTTTCACTAAGGCTTCCAGTCAACAGTAGGCTATTAGTAGTTAAGTTTTTGCAGAGTCAAAAATTATACACAGATTTTTAATTGAGTGGGGGGGGGTCAGTGCTCTTAACCCCCATGTTGTTCAAAGGTCAGCTGTATAATATATTAAAATTTTTACAAACTATATGATATAGTATAAATGAAATTAGCTGATAATGTAACCTAAGCATTTACTATATAACTTGAATTTTTCTTAGCCTTTTATTTATTCACTTTGTATGTTTTGTTTTCCTGGGTCTCAGTTTATATTTATAGGCCTGACTCTTACCTGGAAAAGGTACCTCAGATAAATTAGATATTTTGAAATTTCACCTTTTCATATAAATGAAAGATTATTTATTACATCACAATTTTGTTTTAATCTGAAATCTATGTTTTGTGCCTACTAACATCTTCATAATCTGTTGATCTCAAAAGGAAAAGGAGTCTCCCACATATATTATTCCAAGATAAAATAGGTATCTCCAGGTTATAGAAATGGTAGATCAGGTGATAATATCTCTTTAAAAATAGAAGGTTTGCTTACCTGGTTGATTAATACAGGCTTTGCTGCTATAGGGGCACCAAATCAGATCTAATACTATGAATGGAAGCACAGTCTGGCTGTGGTATTCGCTACTCCCTCCTTTTCAATAGAACATGGTGGTTGTGAATTTAATTTTAGGTTTCCAAAGAAATTGTGTTCGGGACCCGCCACTTCTACTTGCTAGTTAAGTTTTTCATCTTTAAAAGCAGAGACAATAATGCAATCATAGGATTGTTGTGGGAAAAGGAGATAATGAATGTAAAGGGCTCAATAGACTATCTGACACATGTAAGTTCTCAGTAGACATTAGCTACTGCTATTACTAAGGGTAACTTGACCAGCCAGACAGGGAATTAACACTTCCCTTCATGTTCCCCACATTGTTTCATGTGTATGTGCTTGTCAAATTTGAGTCAAATTATTTCTTTCTTGTTGGTACTTTTATCCAGGGCATCAAGAGGGGGATGCTTTGTCTATTTTTTTTTCATAAGGCAAACTTAAACCCTAAGTGGCATGGTAGAGTTAGTTTGAAGTTGTAAATGCTGCATCCTCATTCGATTTCATCATTCAATTTCTATGTCCCATCTCATGTCACTGCTGCTGCTTTCACTGTGGCTGGTCATGGGATGGGGAGGATATACAGTGCCATAATACTTCAAAAATAATTGTGTAACAGAGTAATATTTTTGAATGTCAACCTATGCTTCTTTCCCCCCTGTATTTCCTCCTATCCCAGTGGTTGGCAAACTCATTAGTCAACAGAGCCAAATATCAACAGTACACTGATTGAAATTTATTTTCAGAGCCAAATTTTTTAAACATAAACTATATAGGTAGGTACATTGTTATTAATTAATTAGGGTACTCCTAAGCTGGCCTTTTCTAAAAACGTCCTCAATCTGATTAGGGTACGTTCGTTGAGGTCAATCCCTTCCAACTCTCCCATCCACACTCGTCTTGTATACTTGTTTCGTCTATCTCCTTTCTGAAAACCGACTTCTGCGCATGGGCCACGAAGTTTCAATCGCACCGTACGTGCACTCCTGCACGTGGTATTTTGTGGAAGAGCCACACTCAAGGGGCCAAAGAGCCACATGTGGCTCATGAGCCACGGTTTGCCGACCACTGTCCTATCCTAACACTCCCCTGTGTTTGAAAAATTAGATCAAATGATTAACTCTGTATTCACAGAAGACAGCAGAAGTCAGTTCTTAGTATTTGGATTCTAAAAGCTTAAATTTTAGAGGTGATGAAAAATCCAGGGCATAAACAAATATTTTTGGAAAAATTAGTAAGTAGTATAGATAAGTCTTTCTTTACTTCAAGATTAGATAGATGCCCCAAATGAAGCAGGGAGTGTCAGAGGAGTGGCAAAAAGTTTGGTTTGGGGTTCCTGGGAAAGGGACATTTGGACCTACTGATCCCTACTTTCTACTGACATCTGGGGCAGGTTTGTGAAATCCAATTACAGAGGACATGTGTAGTTCACACATATCCCAGGAAAGCAAGAAACATGTCTGTTAGGTAAAGATGGTAGATTTGAGACTTGGTCATAGAGTTTTCTGGTGCTCAATGCAGCGCAGGTGAAGTGGAATATGTTTATGCCCCTGACAGTGGTATAAAACTGGCAGAGATAGTAGAGGCATCTGAAGAGGGATTGTGGTTGGGGAAGTGGTTCAAACAGTGACCTGCATGGACAGACCACATGCACACAGAATGATGGCAATTTGGGCACTACAGCAGAAACCTGCATGAGACAGTGTTGCATCAACCCCAACACCTTGTCGCTATGCAGGCCAACTACCTTTGGGAAATTTCTTGACATTTCAATTTCAATCTAATGGCAGATGGGAACTCAAAGTATAATGTCGGTTCACATATAGAAAGGGCTATGTTTGTGGAATGAGATTGTTAACTGTTCAGGTAGAAACATAGTGTGGGGACCTGGGCACCAAAGGCCATGCCAGGAATAAAGTTGAACATGCAATCTGATTTAAATGTTAGTCCATGGTAGGGACAGAAGCAATGACAAAAGAAATGGGAGAAACCTGTCTTAGTATGAGCACATCCATTCTCAGCATGTGTGAGGAAATACAAAAACTTGGCTTAGGTCTGTCTTGGGGGCTTCAGTTTATTTAAAAGGCAGATGAAAGCAGTGACTTACCCTTTGTGGGCCCTATTCTTAGAATGTGTCTGTGGAGATGGCATTGACATTAATGAGACTACCGATGTGTGAGGTAAGCTTGCAACCACAGCTGGTTTTGACTAGGGGACCCCAATTTGGAACAGTATTTGAGAACCCAAGAGATCCAAAAATCCCCTTGATGTTTCTCAAAAATGACAATTCCTGGGTCTGACTCCATATCTATTATACCAGTATCTCCAGGGTAGGGGCTGCAGATTTATATTTTTGTGTGCCTGTGAGGTGACACGTAAGATAAAACAGAGACAGGCCAATCATCATTTGGACATACATACAAGACATTTCTTAAGTATCAAAATGAGCAACAGTTTGAGGTAGGGCCAAAGATATTGGTTCTGGAGAAGATTCCCTGGCTTTGAGTTCATGCCTTAGTCCCTACTCCTATACCATGGGGGCAATACACTTTATATCTTGGGATTGTTGTAAAATAGTAGAAGAGCACCTGGCATATGACAGCATTTTATTTTTTTTAAAAAAATACATATTTTATTGGTTTCTGAGAGGAAGGGAGAGGGAGAGAGAAATAGAAGCATCAATGATGAGAAAGAACCATTGCTCGGCTGCCTCCTGCATGCCTCACACTGGGGATCCAGCCCGCAATCAGGCATGTGCCCTGACGGGGAATCAAACCGTGATTTCCTGGTTCATAGGTCACCGCTCAACCACTGAGGCATGCAGGACAGACTGGTAGCTTTTTATTAATGGCAGCTATCACTATGATTCTTTTTGAACACTCCACCAGGAATAAAAAAGTGAAGGCACACTCATTGAGGTTCTTTATTATTCTAAAATGTACGACCTTATTTACTATTCATAACTTGGAGATGTGGGCTGTGGAAACCCCATGTAGACAGGGAATTCCAGCTTCAGAAGACTCCGGGTAGCATGTCTAAAGTCTCCAGCTGGAAATTCTAGAGTGCCTCTTGCTGCTTGGAGTGATGGCATAATGGTAATATGTACTGAGCTGTACTTCTTGAACTTGATTGTTCATGGGAATCATCTGGGGACCTTGCTAAACTACAGGTTCTGATTCAGTAGGTCTGAGGTGGGCCTGAGCTCTTGCATTTCTTCTTTTTTAAAAAATATATTTTTATTGATTTCAGAGAGTAAAAGAGAGAGAGAGAGAGATAGAAACATCAATGATGAGAGGGAATCATTGATTGGCTGCCTCCTGCATGTCCCTTATTGGGGATTGAACCCGCAACCCAGGCATGTGCCCTTGACTGGAATCAAACCCAGGACCCTTCAGTCCACAGGCCTAAGCTCTATTCACTGAGCCAAACCGGCTAGGGCAAGCTCTTGCATTTCTAAGGACTTTCATGTGGTGCTGATACTGCTGCTTGGCAGCCCCCACTTTGGGAAACAAAGCCTTCCTTTAAGATCATCCTAATGTTCCTGCATGAGGTCTTTGCTTCCTGGGAGTGAATATAAGGGATCCTTTGAGACAATGTAGCCTCAATAAACTCTTATCTATATGGTGAAAGAAAGACCACCTTCTTCTAATTAAGCAAATTGAATGCTACTGTATGCACATGCATGATATCCAACATTAGGGGCACTGACGTTCAGTAATATACGTGTAACACAAAAACTGCACTGGATGTAATTTGATATTACTAGAAAAGAGGCTTAAATTTTTTTATTGATTTCAGAGAGGAAGGGAGAGGGAGAGAGAGGTAGAAACAACAATGATGAGAGAGAACCATTGATCAGCTGCCTCCTGCACACCCCCAACCGAGGATCAAGTCTGCAACCCGGACATGTGCCCTTGCCGGGAATTGAACCCAGGACCCTTCTGTCTACAGGCCAACGCTCTGTCCACTGAGCCAAACTGGCTAGGGCTAGCAAAGAGCATTTTAGGATCTTGTAGGTATGCTGAAATTATTACCCTGGCAAAAAGAAGGGCTGGTTGATAAAGATGTCCAATTAATAGAATGCTGCATAAACCAGCTTTTAGGATACTTTTGGTGATGATATCCAGATGAACTCAGAGAGATGACACACCAGAAATACTCGGACCGATATTCCATTATTAGTCTTTGAACCATACAATTAGATTCAGTTTATCTATTCGGTGTCATAGAAGTCAAATGAATAAGTACAAGCTATTACTTCAGCCTGCAATTGAAAGGCTGTGTGGCATATAGATTTACTGAGTATCTGCTGCAGTATCAATCATATTAAAAATAAATGCTCAACTACACTTAGAAAGTATACTGTAAAAGAAATCAAACCATGGAGATGCATGTGTATGTTAAAGCCTTCACACATGTAGGAAAATATATCTGAGTGTGGGAGAATTGAACTACAGTTCACTGGCCTTTAATAAAGTTATTTAACTCTAATCCTTAGGTGGATCCAGAAAATCAAAAGTGCTTGATTCAGATAGACACCAGGTAAAATGAAAAGAAAAAGAAAGCCTAGAATTTCAGGAAAGTAATGCTACACAAGCTTTATCAAATCCTCCCTACCAACACTGTAATTCTCAATAAAGCTCAGTATGCCAGTTCTAACTAAAACAGGGACATGGCAAGACAATAACTCTTGGAGCATTAGAGTAAGGCTCAATCAGTTTCCCTTCTCCCGTTAGTGTTTTCACTGAGATTCTCCCAAAGCACCTGAGGGAGGCAAAGGGGTAATATAATTTATTTTAGTTCCATAGGGACTGGCTTTCTTTTCGTCCTTTTGTGGCTTCTTAAACCAGTCAGTATTGTGGTTACTGAACTTCTCTTTTACATAATATCCTAATTATGAAGGGTGAAGGGAGGAGTGAGTTACGTCTGTCATTTTGCTGATGGAGGGTCTTACCTTTCATTTGTAAGAAATGCAACACTTGAGAAGTGCAATAAAATGAGGCAAGACCCTCCATAAGCAACATGATTACGACTCATCTTTATTGCAGTTATCTGGAACTGAACTTGCAACATCTCCGAGGTATTTCTACATTTCCATTCATTAATCTGGTCATTGGCTGTGAGTAAATTGATCTACATTGGACTTAGTTGGGGTGACTGCATCCTCCTCCTGGGACTCATGGTTATGTAGAGGTGCAAGTGAGGAAGTGGTTTCTTTTTTAAAAAATATATATTTTTATTGATTTCAGAGAGGAAGGAAGAGAGAGAGAGATAGAAACATCAATGATGAGAGGGGATCATTGATTGGCTGCCTCCTACATGTCCCCTTCTGTGGATTGAGTCCACAACCCAGGCACGTGCCCTTGACTGGAAACAAACCTAAGACCCTTCAGTCTGCAGGGCGATGTTCTATCCACTGAGCCAAACCGGCTAGGTCCACACACAAGGTTTCTTAATAGTCAAGCTTGGAAATGACACTGTCATGTGTACTTCGTTCCATTGGTCAAAGCAATTAACATGGCTGCAATTAAAGTCAAGAGGTAGGGAAATATACTCTATGAGGATGATCTTAAAGTTACAGGCACAGGATGGGGAAGATATGGGTTGATATTGTAATAATAGGGACCCAGTGCACGAATTCATGCACCTTGAAAGGAACTGTGGGCCATGAGGCTGCGGTGGGCACAGGGGTGGTTCTCAGCCCACCCTCCACACCCATGCCTGGCCCTTCCTGCTGCGGCCCCTGGTCCCCTGTCTGTCGGCAGCTCTGCTCCCACCACTGCCACTCCCATGCACTGACGGTGCCAGTCCTGCTAGCACCCACTGACTACATGGAGTGATTGGGGCCTGCACCAGCAGCAGGTGCAAGCAAGGCAAGTGCCAGCAGTGGGTGCAAGTGCTGGCTCTGGCACTGGCAGCAGGTGAAAGCAGGGCCATCACCGGAAGCGGGTGCGAGAGGTGGCTGCTGGCCCTGATCGCCCCTCAGCAGCAAGGGTAGGTGGAAAAACCCTGAGGGGTGACCGGGGCTGGCAGTTGCCGCTCATACTCGGCACCTGCGCTGGCAGCAGTGTGAGCACCAGACTGGACAGTGGTGTGCAGGAGCAAAGAATTTTTAGTAACCACCAGAGACTCACCCCAATGACAGTGACTGGTGCCCCACCTTGGTCTGGTGCCCCCGCTCACCTGCCTCATCATCCCACCGTGGCTGATGCCCACCATATTCCACGTATACCTCCTGGTGGTGAGTGGACATCATAGTGACTGGTTATTCAGTTGTTCTGCCATTCGATCTATTTGCATATTAGCCTATTACTATATAAGATATCTTGATAGAGAGGAGGATCTGAAACATCTATTTTAAGTAAAAAATGACTTTCATAGGAAGGAAAACAAAGATAAACAGAGTTGTCAGAAAGATACAGAATGTTCAGTTAAATATGAATTTTAGATCAACAATATATTTTTTTTCTGTGTAACTATGTCTCATGCAATATTTACTGATTTGCTGGGGGTAAACTGGCCTGAATTGGGTCCATGCAATACTTTGGACCCATATGTATGGTAAATAATTATTCATTGACAATCTGAAATTCCAATTCAACTTAGTGTCATGTTATTTTTTCACTTAAATCTGGCAACTCTAAGGATGAAGCTATTGTGAGTGGGAACTACTCCTCCAAGAAGCTAAGGAGGGACAACTCTCCAGTCAAGTAAGCTTTCCACACTGTTTTATATCCTGCCTTCCAAGATGGTCCATCAATTTCATATATTTGATCTTCCTTATATCCTGCCAAGAACAGTTTTTTTGGCAGAGGTGATATTTGGTCAGTGCCAGTATGGTAACCAACTAGCAGCCTTTCTGATAGATTGGGCATCTGAATGGTTGGTGTGTGCCCATGCAATACCAGCTGTTCAATGTTTTGATTTTCACTCCTGGTTATTGGCAGACATGAAGGCACCTGAGTGTGAGTTAATGACATAGGTCCACTCAGAAAGCTCAGAATTTGGTGCCTGACAAAGCATTAATCTTTTAATATGTCCCAAAATATTTATTTAAAAATGAAACTATGCATTGTAAGAGGATAAGGGCAAATTATATAACCACTTCAGCAAATACAAAAATTGGATGGTTATAGGAACTATGTTCCTTGGAGAGCAAATGTAAGCATATCTGTTCTTGTCTATTAATTTCCTATTGCTAAATGAAATATTGTGGTTTAAAACAGCACTCATTTATTTCCTCACAACTGTATGAGTCCAGCTTGGCATGGCCAGGTTCTCAGCTCAGGGTATCACAGGCTGGAATCTAGGTGTCTGCCAGGTTGAGCTTTTATTTGGAGACTCTAGTGAAAAATCTACTTCCAAGTTCATGTGTGTTTAGGTGGCTGGAAGGAGGCCAATGTCTCTGGGCTAGAGAGATGAAAAAGAAAATGAGAAGATGGGAGTCAGAAAGAGCCTGGGTAGAAAGTTAACGGGATCACGTAGGGCCTCAGAGATCCCTGCACAAACTTGCACTCACTCTGAGAAGAGAACATATAAGTTACTCAAGATCCCATTTTTATTTTCATCAGATATATACCCAGAAGTGGCTTTGCTGAATCATATTGTAGTTCTGTTTTTAATATTTTGGGGAGACTTCATATTGTTTTTCATAATGGGTACACCAATTTACTAGTACATTTCTAGCAACAATGGTCTCTTTTCTCCACTCCCTTGCTACTGTTTCTACATGTTATATTTTTGTTGGTTTGTTTTGTTAAACATCATCCGAGTATCCCTTTCCATTGATTTTTTAGAGAGAGTGGAAGGGATGGGGAGAGACAAAAAGTAAAACATCAATATGAGAGAGACATATTGATTGGTTGCCTCCTGCATGGAACAATCCTGCAATGGAGGTACATGTCCTAGACCAGAATTGAATCTGGGACCCTTCAGTCTCTGGGCTGATGCTCTATCCACTGAACCAAACTGGCTAGGGCTCTACTTGCTATCTTTTGTCTTTTTGATAATAGCTATCCTAACAAATGTGTGGTGATAGATCATGATCATTTTGATTTGCATTTCCCTGATAGTGATATTGAGCATCTTTTCATGTACCTGTTGACCATTTGAGAAATGTCTATTCAGGTCTTTTGCCCATTTCTTAATTAAGTTACTTGTGTTTTTACTTTTGAGTTGTATGAGTTCTATATATATACTAGGGGCCCGGTGCACGAAATTCGTGCACTGGGTGTGTGTGGGGGGGAGAGTGTCCCTCAGCCCAGCCTGCCCCCTCTCACATACTGGGAGCCCTCAGGCGTTGACCCCCATCACCCTCCGATTGCCTGATCGGCCCCTTGCCCAGGCCTGACGCCTCCGCCAGAGGTGTCAGGCCTGGGCAGGGGACCCCCAGCTCCCCGCGGTTGCAGGCTCCGCCCCTGCCCAGGCCTGACACCTCTGGCCTAGGCATATGGCCCGGACAGCGGGGACCTGCAGTGGCAGCGGGGGGCACCGCGATCGTGGGCTTCGCTTTAGGCCCAGGCAAGGGACCCCTAGCTCCCGGGACTGCCAGCTTGGACCGTGCCCAGCTCCCATCGCTGGCTCCACCCCTACTTCCTGCTATCACTGGCAAGGGCAGCAAAGGCGCCTGATTCTCCGATCATGGCTGGGGGGCAGGGCAAAGGCGGCCCCAGGGCCGCCTTTGCCCTGCCCCCCAGTTCTTAGCTCCCCCCTGGGTTTCCGATCACTGTCAGTGGCAGGGGGCTTCTTCCTGCTTTCCCTTTCGCCTCCCTGCATTGTGCCTACATATGCAAATTAGCCGCCATCTTGATGGCAGTTAACTGCCAATCTTAGTTGGCAGTTAACTGCCAATCTTAGTTGGCAGTTAATTTGCATATAGCCCTGATTAGCCAATGAAAAAGGTATCGCCGTATGCCAATTACCATTTTTCTCTTTTATTAGTGTAGATATATATATACACACACACACACTAGAGGCCCAGTGCACAGGGTGGGGTGGGGGCCCTCAGCCTGGCCTGCGCCCTCTCGCAGTCTGGGAGCCCTCAGGGAATGTCTGACTGATGGCTTAGGCCCATGGCCCGAGGGTATCAGGCCTAAGCCAGCAGTCAGGCATCCTTAGCGCTCCCACCACTGCTGCGCTTGCCAGTCATGAGCCTGGCTTCTGGCTGAGTGGCACTCTCCCTGTGGGAGTGCACTGACCACCAGGGGGCAGCTCCTGTGTTTAGCATCTGCCCCCTGGTGGTCAGTGCACGTCATAGCGACTGTTCATTCTGCTGTCAGGCCAAAACCAGCTCTCCGACATCCCCTGAGGGGTCCTGGATTGCGTGAGGGCACAGGTCAGGCTGAGGAACCCCACCAGTGCATGATTGGGGCCAGGGAGGAACACAGGAGGTTGGCCAGCCGGGGAGGGACCGTGGGAGGGCTCCAGGGCATGTCCGGCCTGTCTTGTTCAGTCCCAATCCGCCAGACCCCAGGAGCAAGCAAACCTACTGGTCAGAGCACCTGCCCCCTGGTGGTCAGTGCCGTCATAGAGACTGGTTGACTGGTTTACTGTCTGCCCCCTGGTGGTCAGTGCATGTCATAGCGAGCGGTTGAGCGGCCTTAGCATACATATCATTAGCATATTATGCTTTGATTGGTTGAATGGATGACCAGATGACTGGACACAGCATATTAGGCTTTTATTACATAGGATACACACACACACACACACACACACACACACACTGAGTGGCCAGATTATTTTGACCACCTGACATTTCTAGGCAAATTAGCTATAATTTCGTGCTGAAGTTGCTAGAGGGCCAGACCATTCTAAATAGGGAAGCAGGTTGTTTACCACAACAGTAGAAGTGATTTTTTTCTGAAGATATGGGTAAACAATGCAATTTAATAGCTTTTGAAGGTGGGATATATTTTTATTGATTTCAGAGAGGAAGGAAGAGGGAGAGAGAGATTGAAACATCAATGATGAGAGACAATCATTGATCACCTGCCTCCTACCAAGAATTGAGCCTGCAACCCAGGCATTTGCCCTTGGCCAGAATTGATCCCAGGACCCTTCAGTGTGCAGGTCAACACTCTATCCACTGAGCCAAACTGGTTAGGGCCATTATATATTTTGGATATTAACACCTTATCAGATGCATGGTTTGCAAATATTTCCTCCCATTTTGTGGATTGCTTTTTCACTCTGTTGTTTGTTTCCTTTGTTGTGCAGACCTCATCTATAATAATAAAAGCATAATATGCTAATTAGATGGGACGTCCTTCTGGACAAAGCCACAGTGGGTGGGGACCAAGGCCCTTGCACGAATTTCGTGCATAGGGCCTCCAGTACCTCAAATAAAGCATTAAACAGTAGGAGGGAATGTGGGCATCTTTGTCTTATGCCTTATAGTATTGTTGCTTGTGGTATTTTTTTATTAAGTAAAACGCTGGCTTCAGGGCCTCTGTGTATATTGTGTAATCATATTTAGAAAAATATTCCTTGAATTTTTACTTTAGTCAGAAATGGATGCTGAAGATTGTATTGCTGATTGCTTTTTTAGCATCTCTATTGTTTATCCCATAATCTGTCTCCTGAGCCCTATTAATATAGTGAGCTAATTTAATAAGTTGCTTAATATTGAACCATTAATGCAATTTTTGAGAAAACCTCAATTGTTCATGATGTATATTTTTGTAATAGTTTACTGAATTCTACTTGCTAATATTTTATTTAAGAATTGTTGTTTTGATAGTCAAAAGTGAGTCTATAGATTTCCTTATTGTCCTGTTTCTATCAAATTTTGGTAACAATATTATACTCCGTTCATAAAAGTACTTTATAAATATCCCTTCTTTTCTATGCTCTGAAGCCATTAAGTGACATTGGATTTATTTGGCCTTTGCTGAGTTCACTGTGTTCCCTTGTATCTTGGCTTTCCATTTATGGTGGGAGTAGTTATTTGATAATTTTCTCTATTTCTTCTATGAATATTGGCCTATTTAGAGTGTTTCTTTCTATTTATCAATTTTAGTAAAACCTGTTTCTTACAAAATTATCAATTTTACCTGTTTTTCAGATATATTTGAAATTAATATTTTATTATTTTTCTATCACTTAGAATTCTGTCAGGAAACAGGTAGCATATTTAACCTGGGCATTTTGAAGAATCTATATATATGTATATATATATATATATATATATATATATATATATATATATATACATACATATATATATATATATATACATATATATATATATACATATATATATATATACATATATATATATATATATATATATATATATATATATATATATGAAAGCCTAATGTGCAAAGTGTCCCCTTGGGAGTTCGACCGACTGGGAGTTTGATCACTCGCATGATGTGCACTGACCACTAAGCGGTGGCGTGGAATGAAGGAAGGCCCCGGCCAGCAGCTGGCAGCCTTTAGGGACCCTACCCATGCACGAATTTCATGCACTGGGTCTCTAGTATTAAATAAAATGATAATGTGGAAACATGTGGGCAAGGTTTTTTAAGAAAATCAAAGAGGGCCCAACTGGCATGGCTTAGTGGTTGAGTGTTGACCTATGAACCAGGAGGTCACGGTTAGATTCATGGTCAGGGCACATGCTTGGATTGCAGGCTTCATCCCCAAGAGTGTGCAGGAGGCAGCCGGTCAATGATTCTCTCTCATCCTTGATGTTTTATCTCTCTCTCCCTCTCCCTTCCTCTCTGAAATCAATAACAAAAATATTTAAAAAATAAGAAAATCCAAGAGGAATAGTACAGAATTCTTGGGTTGTAAGAGTGAGGAGCTATCATCAGCACAGGGAAGGGGCAAAGAGATGAACCGAAAGGGGGTGGTTTTATACTGAGGGCCACCTGACACGAACTGTAGTTTTCAGATAGGAAAAGCAGCCAGACCAAATAACCTAGAAGGAGGATTCTTAGGGGGAATAAATACCCACTGTCATTTTCTTAGCATTCTGTGCTTTTCAGTTTGTCAAACCCAAAGGTAAAACAGAGCACAAGGAAGCTTTCAACTTTTATGAGGCACAGGGCTGGGAAAAGAAAGGAGGGAGAAGAAAATGGGAGAAATCCAGCACCATTTTAAAATTTCAGTCTTTTAATGGATATTTTACCCACATCATTTCTTATTTTGTATATTTTGTTCATTCTTTTCTTGATTGGGTTAGCTAGTTGTTGATCTGTTTTATAGATTTAAAAATAGCTCATCTATTCCACTATCTTTCTGTTTTCAACTTCATTAAATTTTGTTGTCTTTATTATTTTCTTTCTTTCTTTTTATTTACTTTTCTTCTCGCCTTTTTGGTTGGAGGAATAATTTATAATAATTTTTTTACTTCTATATTTATCAGTGCATAAAGCTATGAAATTTTCTGTGCACTAACTGTATCCCAAGAATATCACTTCTGTCATCATGTCCTTTTTAAGCTTCTTCCTTTGAATTTCCTGGGTTCATAATTTTACAACTGGCAGTGCTGGAAATTGTAAATAAGCCTTTTAAGAAACACTAAAAATCAGTAATTCTTTGCTACATGTGAACAAGTACCCACTTGCAGGATGAATACAAAGAAAACTGCATTCCTTTAGTTGTGAGAATTGGTGCTTGTGGGTTGGCATACAATTACCAGTGATAGCATTATAGATGTTGTGAAGAGGTGCTGTGGCTCAAATCATCATGGTGAAAGTGAAGTGTTCAGGAAGCTGCATTAGTTGCCTGTGCCGACTCCAATGAAGTGAAGATACTCATATCAAAGTGTGGCGATAGAAATTGCTTCCCCAAATGTGATAATAGAAAAAGAAGTGTTGTATTTCTTAATTAATGTTACCTTATTAATAAGGTGACTTTAAATATACCTATGCATTATGATAATAAATTAAATATTAAAATAGGACATTTGAATATATATTCCCAATCAGTTTTCTATATATTAAAGTTGGAAGAAATATATTTTGGGAGGAGGTTAGTGCACAGAAAATTTCTTAGCTTTAGATACTGATAAATATAGAAGTAAAAACATTAATTATAAATTAATCATCCAACTAAAAAGGTGAGCCAAAAAGAACAAAAAGGAAACAAAAAGAAAGTAGAAAGAAAATAATAAAGATAAAAACAAAATTTAATGAGGTTGAAAACAGATAGTGTATATGGGGCTTGCTAATCACCTTAATTTGAATTTAAATCTGAGTGCTGTCTCCTACAAACTGTTTTCTTTGGAAAAGTTGCTTAACTTCCAAAACCATACTTACCTCACTGATAACTTGGGAATATTGATCATTTTTGTCTTATGGGAATACTGTTATATTTAGTAGTTTTACATGTAAAGTTCTTATTATGGTGTTTGACACATATAGTCATATAGTAATTAGAGGTTAATTATTATACAGTTATTATATGTTTGTATCTTCTTTGACTGTTGACTGTACTGGAGTTCCAGAAATCATGGGACCAAGTCATATTTTCTGCCAATGTCCCTTCACAGTGCTGAGCACAGAGAAGTTGCTCCATAAATATCTTCTGAAGGGATAATTTTTCACCTCATAATGGTAAAGCACAATGTAAGGCAGAAATTTAGGGAGGAGGAAGAGAAGGATGGGGTATAATAAGTGATAATGATAAATTTAAAATGGAAATACCAGATAATTTAGCAATTTGAGGGTAACCCATTAGACTACGATTAATAGAGGAGTTTAGCCCTAGCCAGTTTGGCTCAGTGGATAGAGCCTCAGCCTGCAGACCAAAGGGTCCTGGGTTCGATTCCACTCAAGGGTACATGCCTGGGTTGTGGGCTCGGTCCCCAGTAAGGGATATTGGTGTTTCTATCTCTTTCTTCCTCTGCCTTCCTCTCTGAAGTCAATAAAAATATATTTTAAAAAATAATCGGGGACTTTATGGAGGCAGCATTATATAATGGAAAGGACAAATGCTTTGTAGTTAGACCTGCATTTTAATTCTATTTTCTTTATTTCCAAGTTGGGTATCTTTGGGAAAGTTATTTAATGACTCTGAGCTTCAATTTTCACATCTATTATAAGATGTGAAGACAAAATAAAAAGTCATTAAAAGAGCCCAGCCTGTGTGGTTCAGTGGTTGAGCGTTGACCCATGAACTAAGAGGTCATTGGTTCGATTCCTGGTCAGGGCACATGCTCAGGTTGTGGGCTTGATCCCCAGTAGAGGGCATGCAGGAGGCAGCCAATTGATGATGTTTCTCATCGTTATTTCTATCTCTCTATCCCTATCCCTTCCTCTCTCTAAAAATCAATAAAAACATATTAAAAAATACATTAAAATGGCTAGTGAATAATACTTTTCTGAGGATTAATTGAGAAATTATATGAGTGTATGTGTCTGTGTAGTATGTTGTATATAGCAAACATCCATTCGGTGTTTCTTGAAAGACCTTCCTTTTGAACTTAAATAAAATTTAGATCCCAATTTTAGTTAAACTAAGTTGACAAAAAAGTGCTTCCTTAACAATGAGCAAAGACAAGTCCTATAGTCATTTTTCATGAAGTTCATTGTGTGATTTTTATCCTATTTTGTGTCCTTTTCTTATGATCTAAAATGTGGTATACAGTTTTGATAAGGATGACTTTAGCTTTTCATAATTCAAATGTCCTGAAGAGGAGAAAATATAAAATATAATGAACTTATTATGAGTTGCATTAGAAAGAGAAGAAAGCTAATATTCTGGCTGTTAAACCTATATATGGAAAGTGGTGATCCTTAAGACCAAAAGTTATGCTGCTAGGCTATAATCAATGATACATGCACTTAGAGTTGTTTGGAACTAGACATGTGATTTTTTTCAGCTCTCCTTGTGACCAAATACAGTTTTCTCATTCATTATGTTTGTTACTTACATTTTGGTTTATCTTTTTGAGCTGTATTTGATATATAAATACCTGCCAATATAGGCATGTCAAATAAATATTTCCCCCAAACTCTGATACTATTCTTTGGGGAAAAAATAGTTTTATTATTACTCTTTTGTTTATTTTTATTTTTATATTTTAATCCTCACTTGAGGATATTTTTCCATGGATTTTTAGGGAGAGTGAAACAGAGAAAGGAAGACAGAGAGAAATATTGATGTGAGAGAAACACATTGATTGGTTGCCTCCTGCAAGAGCCCCAACCAGGACTGGGGCTGGGGAGGCGCCTGCAACCAAGATACATGCCCTTGACCGCCCTTGACTGGAATTGAACCCAGGACCCTTTGGTCCACAGGCCAATGCTGTATACACTTAGCAAAACCGACTAGGGCTATTATTACTCTTAATGTGACAGAAGCTTCCCCATCAAAAGAGGATAATAAACTATGGTATTGATAGTCTGAGCAATCCTTTGTCACCTGTGAAGCAATTATGCTGGGAAATAGCTGACAGAATGAACCACTTTCTTGTGAGTACATCAAAGCTTTGTTATCAAACAAGCAAACTCTCCACAACTAAGCCCAACTAATGGGTATGTACCGCAAAAATATTCTGTTTCAGGAGCAGAAACTCAGGTGCTTTAGAGATTCTTTTTTCCTCCTCTAGACATTTTTTTACATTGATGAATGAGAAGCTGCCGTTGAGCTATAATTACTGTCTGAAAAGTTATTTACTGGTGGTTGAATACATTTCTAATATCGATTATCCTGAAGGGATAGAGTGAGTTCATAAAATGCTTTTCTACTTTATTAAGCTCTAGAAGTTCAAGAAATGGTACAGCAAATTTCAGACTTTGCCAAGCAAAGAACAAAGAAAAGGTTAAAATGTCTGATGTATAAAGATTCCCAGAAACTAACTTAACTATAGAGGAATCAATACAAGCTATTGAAAGAAAAGAATGAATCTTCATATTTTGAAATACTTATGAAGGAAAAGAATAAAAGAATGAACAAATGCAAAGTAAAAAATTAAGTGATAATTCACACTGCATTTCAGTGTACAATATCAAGAAAACAAAATGTATTTGTGAAGTTCATGGGAATATAATTTAGGGTTGTAATATTGAAAGTTTCATAAGTTAAGAAAAATTTAGTATTATTTCTCATTTGTCAACAACTCATGGAAATGAGGGTAGAAAATGCATTTCTATTTATAGCTGTATATATTTTTATTATAAATGTTTATTTCTCAACTCAAGTCCAATAGAAAATATATATTGTGAAGTCTAGTTAAAATAGATAAATATGTATCTCTCTATATATCTATATCAGATTATATATATGTATATATCAAATAAAACTATTATATTTAAAATTAAGGATGGGAATTTTATATAAGTAGGCCTTAGATGGAGTATAAGATCATAGTAGTCAAATCCCTAGCTCTACTCTGGTATTATAGTTTGTTCTATTTTTTCAAAGTATCACTTAAATTTTCTTTCCAAGGGTTTGGCACTGCTGAATTTCATCAACATGAGGTTCTAACTTTGTGCCTTTTTTTGCACCAATGGTATAATTTTAAATCTAGTCATTTCCTATTTTTACCCTATGGATGGGCTTTTTAATCTCACTTATCCACCCAAAGCTATCCATCCAAAGCTAATACAGAAGGATAGATATAGGATTCATTTAGGACAGTTTATCTCCTTAAAAAGCAATTTCTAACACTGCAATGGAAACTCCTAAGATATGGCACATATTTCATAGAGAGAGTGATGTATATAGATAAAAGGGGTCGGCATATGCAACCGCATGACTTAAGACAGAGAGTCCCCCACACCCCTAAAAAATTGAGTTTTAAATCAGTCGAACTATCTAAGACACTTAGCAAACAATATTTCAATTATTAGCTCTTCTGAAAATTTATTCACGCTTATAATGGACAAAGACAAAGACAAAGACAGCAGGGTGAGGAGCATAAGGCAGCAGTTCCTGGTAGGACTTGGCCCATTCCTTGGATGGGGATATCCGGGTTCTCTTTATATGTTCAGACATGGCTCTCATCAAAAGGCTTCATGGTAAGAAATAATAAGATGTGACCACAAAGAGTTTATTTAAGTGGCTTATCCTGTTGTCTAGATGAGAGCCATTATAGCCTGTGAACCCACAGGGACAAGGGTTGTGTTTAGCATCCAGCACTCTCTTTAGCGACAGATCTTGTACACATTATGGCCAAAGACAAACTTAAATCACAGGACAAAAGTACCATTGAAGATTATTAGTATGTTAAGATTTTTTTGTATAAGTCAGCTCAGTGCATTCTTATTAGAAATGAGGAAAGCCAGGCTCAGGGAAATTAAAAGAAAAGGTCACACACCCATATACTGGAAAATTCAAACTCAAACCCTTATCCTCTGAATCCTGGTCTTGGATTCCTTTCTGTACACATCACTCTTCATTCTCTGGGAAGATTATTAATTAGTTCTCAGCCCCATTTCATCCATAGCTTCTTCAGTGCTACTGTTACTACTACTATTAATTCTAGCTAACATTTATAAAGTACTCACTATGTGTCAGGCCCTATTCTAATTTACTTACATATGTTAGCTAGTGTAACACAAACTCCAAGATAGATATCATTATAATCCTGTTTTAAAGGTGAGGACATTGAAAGTCAAAAGAGTTAAGTAACTTTGCTCAAGGTCACAGTGCTAGTAATTATTTTATTAGAAAAATTTAAAAAATCCTCACCTGAGGATATGCTTTTATTGATTTTTGAGAGAGAGAAAGAGAGAGAGAGAGAGAGAGAGAGAGAGAGAGAGAGAGAGAGAGACATCAATTGGTTGCCTCCCACATGCACCCTGACTGGAGATCAAACCTGCAACCTAGGTATGTGCCCTGATTGGGAATTGAACCTATAACCTTTTGGTGTATGAGATGATGCTCTAACCAACTTAGCCACCCAGTCAGGGCAACTACAAATTATTTTCATAAAATAAATCCCTATCCCTTAAACATTCAGATATTTCACTCCAATTAAATTCATGAGAAGTGAAATTGTATGGTAGAATTTGTAATCTATCCTTGTCTTGATCTCTCTCTCTCTCTCTCTCTCTCTCTCTCTCTCTCTCTCTCTCTCACACACACACACACACACACACACACACACACACACACACACTCATGCTGAATGACACACAGTCAATGATTTATGTTCAAAATGTGATGGAAGCAATTTATTTAAGACTGTTCTCAAAGGACCTTTGCAGGAAATTTCTCTGACCAGAAGAACTGTGCGATTTGCACAATAATTCCAAGAATAAATATTCATTTAAACCCTACACTATTGTTTCTCTTTCCACTTATCTCTCTTCCTCCTTTTCATTTTCCTCTTCTCTAGCTCTGTTATACTCTGCCTTCTCCGTTTTCTCCTATCTTTCACCATCTCTTCTCCTTTCTTCCAACTTTTTTCTTCTGAGTGCTCATGATTCTCCCTCCTAAATAGTCCCTTTATAATCATCTGGGTCATTTGTTCATTTCCCCCCAAAGTTAAATTCTTAGTTGTTTTTTTATGCTTACTGGAGACAACAACTATAAAATTGTGGGAGACAACAACTGAATCAATCTCTCAAGTAACTTGTTTTTTTTCTTTTGGATGGTGACATTAATTACAGTAGTCAGTGCCTTGCCTTACTTATAACAAATGCAACCAAAAGCCTTTAATCCTTATCTGCTCAAAACCATGCCTTGTGAAGATCAGTGAATTGTTCACAATGCTGAAAAGCAGATGTGATTTTTTTTTTTTTTTGCCTTTCCTTGGCTATTTTTTTGGCTTACTCTGTTTCAACATTTTAAAGTGCTGTAGCTTTCAGACATAACTGTGTTTAAGGAAACTAAAATATATGCACCGTGAAAAGGATGGAAATGAAAACTTTGAAAATAGTGCTTCCAAAGGAATGATGACAAGAAAAAATAATTCAGAAGAAGATATAACTCTTATTATATTAATAATAACATAAATATTTTGATAGATTTGAAGTGTGGTTGGGGGAGATATTAATTCAAGATTGCTTCTAAGGATGTGAAACAGAAAATGAGAATGGTTTTGGATTAATTATCATGTGATAGAATTTCTTTAAGAGAAATAATGCACAAATATTTGTAAAGAGGTAATAGAAGTGGGAAATTAATCAGCTTGGGTCCACTTTCACATTTGCTTTTCTAAAACTGAGGTATTAAGAAAACTCTAAGAGATTACTTTTCAAATGGATACTATATATCACTTTAAAAGATTCAAAAATTGGATGGGGATTACTTAAAGGATTATCATAAAGAGAGCAGAGGAAGTGATAATTTTTCTTGAAATGATGCTTACAGGGAAAGATAACATGGCAATTAGTGGAAGCTGAAATGGTCTGACCTTTTAGAATAGGGGTGACTAAGGTTGGACACCCAGAGCTATTTTGGGGAAAATCAGTCAACAGATGTTTCTAGCATGATTTGGCAAATGTAAAGTTCAAATTGTTACTTAGAGCTGAGGTGGGCAGCATCGTAACAGAAAACAGAAGGATTAGAAGTAGCTATTGGCCGCCCTCATCTGGAATAAATTTGCATAGACTTCTGCAAATATTTGGATTTTCAGCCTTTATACTAGTGCTTACAAAGAGATGCTAAAGAGAACTAGCAACTGTTGGGACTGCTGGGGGTGAGAGGAGGAGAAAAAGAAGGCTCAACGCTTTCTGTTTGTCCAGAACAGTTTTAGGACAATGATGTGTTAACAGCATAGAATTTAAAACTCTGTTTTTAGAGTTTAACCATAGCTCAGAAATATCTTGTTAGTTAACTAAGAATTTTAAAAGGTTTTGAGAGATGTGGAGACTTTTATAATAAAGAAATCATTGTGTAACAGAATGTACAAAAGTTAAATTATGTTTGGTGGTATTTGTTTTAGGAGAAAGGAAGAATAATAATATATGGTTAGTGATTGTTCAGAATGTCTAAATCTATAAATTGGAAATAATGAGATTTTATACCAGTAAATGCCTCACGCTACTTTACTATAAGTATAAGTCAGTGAATCTGAAACTTTATGTGAGATATGTAAAGGACAGTAATACTATTAACTTTACCAAGGAAGAAAGTCATTACCTGAATATCACCCCTTAAATCAGTAGAACAATTGGGGTTATTTAGCCCAGAGCTCTATGTCAGCTCTCATATTCCTTTCCAGTTCTGCTTCTCAGAAGTGTGTTGTATCTGAACAGTTTCAGAGGTCTTTGCCAAATTCAAAGGTTCAATGAGGTGTGACACAACTGTGTTGAATCATTTAGTATTATTTAAAATCCAGCATTCCACCATTTCCATAGATGAATCTTAAGAAGGAAAATGTGAAATTATAAAACTTGAGACAAGTTGATTGAACTAAATAATAAATGTATTAGATGGTGCTTTCTAAGGCTTTGGAGTCGTGATTCAGAAAAGATAGAGTGTGTTGATATGAGAAGTTAATATATGATAACAATGGCAGTGAAAATTCATGGAGAAAATATTGATTGATGATAGATTGGGTAGCAGATTGTGTTAATAAAACTAGTTTATTTTATGGAAATTATTTTATATAAAACACATACATGCATAATCAAGATGGATTAATATCTAAGTATGAGTGAATTTTTGCATAATCCCTTCACATTTTTCCTCTCCTCCCCCCAACCCCCTTCTCCTCTGACAGCTGTCTGTTCTATGTATCTATAAATGTTTCTATTTTTTTTGTTAAATTATTTTGTTCATTAGATTCTACACATAAATAAGATCATATGGTACTTGCCTTTCTGTGACTTGCTTATTTCACTTAGCATAATACTCTCCAGGTCCCTCCATGCTGTTGCAAAGGTAAGATTTCCTTCTTTATTATGGCTGAGTAGTATTCCTTTGTGTAAAGGTACCGCAGCTTTTTTTTTAATCTACTTATTTACTAATGGGCTGCTTCTAAATCTTGACTATTATAAATAATGCTGCAATGAACATAGGGGAGCATATATTCTTTCCAATTAGCATTTTGGATTTCTTTGGATATATTCCCAGAAATAGAATTGCTGGGTGAAAAGGCAGTTCCATTTTTAATTTTTTGAGGAAAATCCATACTTTTTTTCATATAGACACAGACAACAGTTTGGTGAAAGCCAGAGGGAAAGAGAGGTGGAGGGAGGAAAAGAGGGATGACAGGGAATAAATGGGGATGGAAAGAGACTTTACTTTGGGTGGTGGATACACGATGCAGTGTGCAGATGAAGTTTTGTTGAATTGTACACCTGAAACTTGTATGGTTTTATTAACCAGTGTTACCCAAATAAACAATAAAAAATTCTAAACAGAAAATAATATGAGGGGTAAAACTATAAAATTAATAGAAGAAAGGTTAGCAGTATTTGGAGGACATAGAGGTGGGTATAATTCTTTTTGAAAAAATATACTTTTATTAATTTCAGAGAGGAAGGGAGAGGGAGAGAGAGATAGAAACATCAATGATGAGACTGAGCCCACAACCTGGGCATGTGCCATTGACTGGAATCCAACACTGGATCCTTCAGTCTGCAGGCCGATGCTCTATCCACTGAACAAAACTGGCTAGGGCAAGAAATCCTATATAATAAAACCTAATATGCTGAGTGTCTAACTGTCCGTTCAACCGTTTGACTGTTTGCTATGATGTGCACTGACCACCAGGGGCCAGATGCTCCGATTGGTAGTAGGTTAGCTTGCTGCTGGGGTCCAGCCGATTGGGACTGCACAAGATGGGCCGGACGTGCCCTGGAGCCTTCCCACAGTCCCTCCCCAGCCTCGATCATGCACTGATGGGGTCCCTCAGCCTGGCCTGTGCCCTCTTGCAGTCTAAGACCCTTTGGGGAATGTTGGAGAGCCGGTTTCAGCCTAATCCCTGCAGGCCAGGCTGAGGGACCCCACCAGTGCATGAATCCGTGCACCAGGCCTCTAGTTCTTAAATAAAATTCCTAAAATGTATATGCTTTAGAGAGCACACTATAACAGCCATTCTGAAAATAAATCTGATGACATTTAGTGGAATTAAGTGTTTACATACTCTATGTCCTTGTCCTTGCATCTCTCTTCAGGGTATGTAGCCCAGAGAATTCTCACACAGGTCCATAAAGAAAATATTTCAGTGGAAATTTGTCACTGGGTGTTTTTTTTTCCTGTTTTGTTTTGTTTGTTTGTTTTGTTTGTGTTTTGTTTTTTTTGTAACGAGATGTTGGAGACAGGTACTTATTGTGGTAGTCACTTTGTGATATATATGTGTATTCAATTATCATCTTGTATACATTTAACTTACACAATGTTATATGTCAATTTTATTTCAATGAATCGGAAGAAAAAGAAGAAGTTAGAGAGAAGTAGATGAAACCTTAGTTGGAAATGAGTACAATGTGATTGATGCATGTTATGGAATGGTATATGAATCAGTTAGAAACTAGATCTGCTTATGTAATTATAGACAGCTCATAAAAACTAAAAGAGAAAAATTAACATGCATGCACATAATACAATACACATAAAAGTATCTATCTAGAATATTAGAAAATTAGTTAATGGCAGAGGATAGAAATAGTGAACCAGATAAGAGAGAATCATGCATATATAGACCAAGAGATTAGCCTTCCAGGGATGAAAGATGTTCCATGAGTTATGGAGTAAGATGAATTCAAACCCCTGTACACAAAAAGCAAAAGGAATCAAACAACTTAATAATTAATGACTTATACGTGCAGAGGATCTAGGTGTTATTTGGACAAGGAGTGATTTGTTTAGTCTAATGACCTCAAGCAAAGCAGATGGCATAATAGAGAGGAGCATCCTGGTAGGCTGGAAAAAAATGAAAGATGCAGTATAAAAATCTGGGGTTGAGTCTTGAATTCTGGCAATAATATGTCAACTTTGCAAATCATTTAAACTCTCTAAGCCTCAGGTCCCTGATTAGTATGTAGGAAATGATAATAATATACCACATACATAATAATAGTGTGTTATGCATGCATTTTTAAGGGTCAGAAAATGTTATTATATTATTATTATATTATATTATTATAAATTTATTCTGTCCATAAATGTGTTTTAATTTTTATTTTTTTAATGTTATGTCCCATATACTTTTTTTGAAAAATATACTTTTATTGATTTCAAAGAAGAAGGGAGAGGAAGAGAGAGATAGAAACACAATTATGAGGGAGAATCATTGATCAGCTGACTCCCACACACCCACTACTGGGGATCGAGCATACAACCTGGGCATGTGTCCACAGGGTGATGCTCTATCCACTGAGCCAAACCAGCTAGGGCCATAAATGTGTTCTTTTTATTTTTATTTTCTAAAGTTTTACATATGTCTCCTTTTTCCCTGATTGACCCTCTGTCCCCTCCCACCCCCGAGGGCAAGCCCCCACTACCATAGTGTCTATGTCCATTGATTATGCTAATATGCATGCATACAAGTCCTTTGGTTGATCTCTAACCCTCCCTCCCCTACGATTTGTCTCTGGATCTATTTTTGTTCATCAGTTTATGTTGTTCATTATATCCCACATATGAGTGAGATCATGTGATATTTATCTTTCTGTGACTGGCTTATTTCACTTAGTATAATGCTCTCTACTTCCATCCATGCTATTGCAAATGGTATATGTTCCTTCTTTTTTATAGCAATATAGTATTCCATTGTGTAGATGTACCACTGTTTTTTAATCCACTCATCTGCTGATGGGCACTTGGGCTGTTTCCAAATCTTAGCTATTGTAAATTGTGCTGCTATGAACATAGGGGATATAGTCCTAGGAGGGGGACTACTGGGTCAAATGGCAGTTCCATTTTTAACTTTTTGAGGAAACTCCATACTGTCTTCAAGAGTGGCTGCACCAGTCTGCATTCCCACCAGCAGTGCACGAGTGTTCCTTTTTCTCCACATCCTCTCCAGCACTTGTCATTTGTTGATTTGTTGATGATAGCCATTCTGACAGGTGTGAGATGGTACCTCATTGTTTTTTTGTTTTTTTTTTATTTGCATCTCTTGGATGATTACTGACTTTGAGCATGTTTTCATATGTCTCTTGGCTTTCTGAATGTCCTCTTTTGAAAAGTGTCTATTTAGGTCCTTTGCCCATTTTTTGATTGGATTGTTTATCTTCCTTTTGTTAAGTTGTATGAGTTCTCTGTAAATTTTGGAGATCATAAATGTGTTTTTAAATGAAATACCATCTATATAATAAAATCCTTCTATATAAAAAAGCCTAAGCAACCTTTATGGTGGAATGACCAGAATGATCAGTTGCTATGATGCGCACTGACCACCAGAGGGCAGACACTCAATGCAGGAGCTGATCCCTGGTAGTCAGTGCACTCCCACATGGTGAGTGTCATTCAGTCAGAAGCCGGGCTCATGGCTGGCAGGCTCAGTGGTGGTGGCGGGAGCCTCTCCCACCTCCACGGTAGCACTGAGCAGCAGCGAGCCGAGTGATAAGGAGCAGCAAGTAGGCGCGCGGTATGGAGCAAGGGCTCCCAGAATGTGAGAGGGCATAGGCTAGGCTGAGGGACCCCCTGAGTGCACGCATTTCGTGCACTGGGCCTCTAGTAAGAATATAAAATAGAGGCATTGCTTGTAGTGTGGCTAAGTATTATATAATGACATTTTGATTCACACATCTATACATTGATACATACATACAGATATGCACACATACACACACACATGCACATATATTCATACATATAGACTCTAGGTATACAATTTATTTTTTGTTCTGACACCCAGAATCCTCCATTCTTACTGTCATTTCTGTGCACCGAGCAGACTGCTGGCAGCTTCCTCAACCTACCAGAGGTTTTCATTCCTCCAGAGATTGCTATCCCCACTTTCTGAAAGCATGTGCTCCATCTGACCTGCACAACTCTTACTTTATTGATTTAGCTTCCAAGTCATCTCTTTAGGGAAGTTATTTTATTTTATTTTTAAAAGAGAAACAGTTCTGCCCTAACCGGTTTGGCTCAGTGGATAGAGTGTCAGCCTGTGGACTGAAGAGTCCCAGGTTCAATTCCAGTGAAGGGCATGTACCTTGGTTGCAGGCACATACCCAGTAGGGTGTGTGCAGGAGGAAGCTGATCGATGTTTCTCTCTCATTGATGTTTCTAACTCGCTATCCCTCTCCCTTCCTCTCTGTAAAATATCAATAAAATATATTTTAAAAAAATAAAAAATAAAAGAGAAATAGTTCTTTTTAAAAATATATTTTATTGATTTTTTTTTTTAACAGAAACATCGATCAGCTGCCTCCTGCACACCTCCCAGTGGGGATGTGCCCGCAACCAAGGTACATGTCCTTCACTGGAACCAAACCTGGGACCCTTCAGTCCGCAGGCCGATGCTCTATCCACTGAGCCAAACCGGTTAGGGCTAGGGAAATTATTTTGGAGCCTCAAGTAGTCACAAGAGCAAAAGATAATGCCATTTCTATGTAACTGTATAATATTATGTGCTTATCCCTATTTATTTGCTATCCATTACACTGTATTGTAATTTCCTGTTTAGGGATTCTTTTCTCATGAAACTGATAGCCTCCTAAGAACAGGGAATGTGTGTTACTATTATCATTTTTATTTTATCTTCTGCAAAATTGTTGGATCAGACAAGATAATCTCCAAAATCCCTGCCAGCTCTAAATTTCTAGACAAATTGAATACTTGGATTTGACATTTTAGGGGATATTTATGATAAATTGCATAGGTATTGTCTGATCTAATTTGGCCTTCAATATGGCTGAGCAATGATTTAGGATTTGGCAGTTTAAATATGTTTGTGTTTGTGTTTGCATCACATACAGTTGTCTCAATTGTCCCCAATTGTTACCAGTATCTAAGATGGAAGAGAAAATATTAAGCTTCTAGGATTGGGTGGGAGCACCTAGACTCTTTATGTAGGTCTGTGAACATGCTGAAAAAAATGTGAAAAACACAGTCAGCCATGTGTCTCTAAATATGCATTTATCTGGCATAATTGAGATATTATATCTCATTGCCATTTCTGTTTTAATCCAGATGTTATATGTTTCATATGCCTACCCTTAACAGTGCCCTTGCACCCAAGATATTTTAAATGATAAATGCTATGTTTTCTAACACCCAGTTATCCGAATACCTAATAAACTTTCCTTTTCTTAGTATTTTCAATAAACTGAAGTTATTATGTTTCTCTAAGGGAATTTTGCAACTATGGAATTAATGACAGTGCCTGAACCACCAATTTTGTTAAGGCCAAGAGCAAAAAAACAAAAGCTTTAGAAAACTAACTACTTACTTAATGAAAACAAATCAATGGTTAGAGAAAGGACATTGTTATAAATGCCATAGCTCTGCTGACTAACCATCCCATTTTTCTTTTTAGAAAAAACAAATCCAAGAAACTCCTTTGGGGCAGACAATTTCTTCTCTGAATTGTGCTCATACGTATTTTTAATTTTAAACATATTGCTGAACAGTGTTTGAAACTCGCTGGCCTTTATAATTATTATTTTAAAATCCATTATAGCCTGGCCTGCGTGCTCAGTGGTTGAGCGTTGACCTATGAACCTAGTGGTCATAGTTTGATTCCCAGTCAGGGCACATGCCCGGGTTGCAGGCTTGATCCCCAGTATGGGGAGTGCAGGAGGCAGCCGATCAATGATTCTTTCTCATCATTGATGTTTCTATTTCCTACCTCTCCCTTCCTCTCTGAAATCAATAAAAATATGTATTTTTAAAATGCCATTGTGGTTCAGTTATCACATTAGGTCTAGATTTATTCAAAGAACTGTGGGAGCTTTGAATTAGATCTTGTCTCCTCTTGTCTTCTTTTCTTCTGCAGCTGCCATCCCTTTATCTAGTTCATTCTCCTGACCATACCCTTTTCTGTTCCTTCCCCAAGAGCTGCTGCTTATCTCCAGAAGTCAAGGCCATTCTCCCCTTCTCTTGAAGAAGCCAGAAGACAATGAAAAAATACTGGTTTCATTTTACCTCAACCTCCATCCATTCATTCACTCCATAAATATTTATTGAGCACCTCCTATATGGTAGGCTGTGTTCTAAGCACTTGAGATCAGGAAACAAACAAAAATGCCTGCCCTTGTGAAACTTACATGTGGTATATTAATAATTTTCTGTATTTTCATGACCATGATATTAAATATATTAGTATTATATTTCTAACTAGAGGCCTGATGCATGAAGATTCATGCAAGAATAGGGCTTCCTTCCCCTGGCTGCTGGCACCGGTTTCCCTCCGGCACCCAGGATCCAGGCCTTTGCTCTGGCTACTGCCTCCTGCCTTCACTTCAGGCCAGCCACCATCTTTGTCACATTAATTTGCATATTCTCTCCTTATTGGCTGTGGGCACCACCATCTTTGTCATGAAGTGATGGTCAATTTACATATTCTTTCTTTATTAGATGGGAATAACTATTTTTTATATGACTATTTGGTTCAGTTAAAAATCTTAGGTAAGTGGAACATATTTGCAGTTAAAATTTTGATATAAATTTCAGCCTAGCCAGCATCGACCTGTGCACCAACAGGTCACAGTTTCATCCCTCGTGTGGGGTGTGCAGGAGACAGCCGATCAATGATTTTATCTCATCATTGATGTTTCTATCTGTCTCTCCTCTTTGAAATCAATTATATATATATTCCCATTTCAAGAGTTCCTGTTCATAATTTGACACTTTCCTGAAAGCTGACTCTTTTATTATGCTTTTGGAAACTGAAGTGCTCATTCCTTATTAATATAGTGATAACATGCTTAGATTTACAAAATAATTAGGGGGCCACCTAGGTAGACTCTCTGTTCACTTTAGACATTGTTCATGCTGCATTGCTGAGAGCTTGACAAGTCATTTCAGCTTCCTTTTAAACAATTCCAATGATAGTAATTTCTTTATATGAAATTTATTCTAATATTTGTATTAACAGTTCTTTTCCCCACTAACTTGAAATCTGCGTTTATAAAACAGTCACTTATTGGTTCTAATTATTCTGTTAGTATCTCATGAGCTTATCATGGCTTTCCAGAAGCTCTTCTTACTCAGGGGTCATTCCATGTCCCTTGTCTTTTCTGGCATGATTTCTAGATTCTGCGAATTCTGTTTACATTTCATAATGAGGTGAAAAGACTTTCTATAATTTAACATTTCTTGTAAACTATCGAGTGTGGAACTAGACATATTATCCTACATGTGTTCTGTATAATATAATTCTTACCACTAAATTCACAACACATATGTCCTATATATGTGCTATATATTCATAGCTTTTTTCCTCTAACAAGCCCCAGTATGCTGAGCTCATTGTGAACTATACATGCATTGTATAGAAATTTTGGACTATTTTATTGTAGTGTCAAGATAAAAATCCAGCATTACAGTTAAATCCACAAGGTCTACAGGTGACTTTATTTTAATTATTACCATAGGGATTTGCTGTGCCAATTACCTGTTGTTCAGCCGTCACCACCATGGTAAGTGCTGACAAGGAAATTTGTACCTTCACCTCCAGTAAAAGATGAATTATGCAAAGCAAAGTCTTTCAGCTATACTTTATGGGTGAGGAATATTTTTACAAAATATGTCCTGTAAGGATAGTCTAAAATTGAAGATAACGAAGAGGCCAGTCTTATTCCTGAACATGCTTTAGATGTTTATGACCATGTTAATCTCATGTTCCAAAGATAAAGCCAGGTTTTGAAGACCAAATCAGAGGAATCCTGATGGAACGAGAAATGGCTGAGTAGTTCACTATTTAAAAAAGATTCTCTTTAAAGAAGACGAACTGAGTGTCATAGTTCAGGCTGCTATAACAACAGGCCATAGTCTGGATGACTTAGAAATCACAGTATTTATTTCTCACATTACTGGAGGCTGGGAAGTCTAAGATTAAGGCACAAGCAGATTTGCCATCTGGTGAAGGCCCCTTTTCTGGTTCTCAGATGGTATTCCTTTTGCTATGACCTCACATGGAGACAGTGAGATAGTGCTCTAGGGATTCTTTTCTACTAGTAAGAGCACTAGTCCCATTCCTGAAGACTCTACCTCATTACCCAATCACTTCCCAAAGGCTTCATCTTCTGATACCATTACATTGGGGGTTCAACATATATATTTATGGGGGGGTGCACAGACATTCAGTTCATAATACATAGTGCATCGAACACCACTAAAGTGTGTTTCTAATGGTCTTCAAAATGTCGAGCCCAAGAAGAAAAATGAAACTTTAAAACTATAGACAACCATCATTAAAAAATATCCATGTTACCAATTGTAGGCAACAGAATAAAAAATACATAACTTGGCCTGGATCGTGTGGCTCTGTGGTTGAGTGTCGACCTTATGAACCAGGAGGTTATGGTTCGATTCCTGGTCAGGGCACATGCCCGGGTTGCAGGCTCCATTCCCAGTGTGGGGCATGCAGGAGGCAACTGATCAATGTTCTCTCTCATCATTGATGTTTCTATTTCTCTCTCCCTCTCCCTTCCTCTCTGAAATCAATAACAATATATTTTTTAAAAAGCTACATAACTCTGCAAAATAATTAGCTACTCATTCATGTCTAAACTGTATTAATCTGCAATTGAACAAACAACCACACTCTGAATTATATCATAGAACTCAATCTAATTGGGTGTGGGTAAATGGCAATGTCAGTGTTAGTCTTTTTATCCTTGTATTAAATAGTTCAAAATATCAAACACGACCTATGAAGGTACATCTATATAGGTCAGTCCTGTGGGCATAAAGTTATTGTAACCTCATGATTAGTCCTGAACTAGATCTCCATGGCTTTCTATTAGATGGCTCATATACAGAAGACAGATTTTTTTTTTCTAAAGAAGAAGACAGGCATTTTTTTTTCTTGACACCCAAGAGTAGCACTTGATATGCAAGAGGAGAGTGAGGGTGATGGAGGAGTTAGGATGGTGGCATTCCTCTCACTTGGTCTGAGAGATTTTTTTTTTTTTTGAGGTCTGACTTTGTTATAAAACGAAATAAGTACATTCAAAATTCAAGCAAAATAGTAAAAAATAATCTAAAATATTGAACCAACTTAAATTGCCAACAGAATTCATCAGTATTAATATTTGAGGAATCATTACAGATATCTGGTTTATACATATACTGATAGAAAAATGATATAATTTTATGAAAATTGGATCATATTGTAAATACAAATTTAAATCTATTAAATTTGATATGATTTATTTAGTCAAAGACAAAAACACGAAATAAAATTGAACCTACCATTTGTATTCTTCCATATAGGATGTACCAGTTCCTAAAATATCAATTTAAGACTTAGACAAAATATACCTATATTTTCTTCTAAGTGATTTATTGTTTCAGGTCTTATATTTAGGTCTTTAATCCATTTTGAATTAATTTTTGCATATGGGGATGATCTGTAATCCAGTTTCATTCATTTGCATGTGGCTTTCTAGTTTTCCCAGCACCATTTCTTGAAAAGACTATTTTTACTCCATTGTGTATTTCTGGCTCCCTTGTAGAAAATTATCTGTCCATATGCATGTGGTTTTATATCTAGGCTCTCTATTCTGTTCCATTGATCTGTGTCTGTTTATCTGCCAATAGTATGTTGTTTTTTTAAATTTATTTTTAAAAATATGTATTTTATTGATTTTTTACAGAGAGGAAGGGAGAGGGATAGAGAATTAGAAACATCAATGAGAAACATTGATCAGCTGCCTCCTGCAGTCACCCTACTGGGAATGTACCCGCAAACAAGGTACATGCCCTTGACCCGAATCGAACCTGGGACCCTTCAGTCCGCAGGCCAATGCTCTATCCACTGAGCCAAACCGGTCAGGGCAAATACTATGCTGTTTTGATTAGCATAGCTCTGTAATATAATCTGAAGTCAGGTAGTGTGACACCTACAGCTTTGTTCTTTTTCTCAGGATTGCTTTCTATTCAGGATCTTTTGTGGTTCCATACAAATCTGATGATTTCTTATTCTATTTCTTTAAAAAATGACATTGAGATTTTGATGGCTATTGCATAATATAA
This sequence comes from Myotis nattereri, assembly GCF_964212035.1. Classification (NCBI taxonomy): domain Eukaryota; kingdom Metazoa; phylum Chordata; class Mammalia; order Chiroptera; family Vespertilionidae; genus Myotis; species Myotis nattereri. Next base: position 17,537,918 of record NC_138078.1, read on the forward strand.
AAGTGATACTTGTGAACAAAAATAACAGTGTGGTGGTTGCGACAGGGTGGGGGTTGGGGTGTGAAGGGGATCTTAATATATGGTGACAGGAGAAGATTTGACTTTGGGTGGTGGGCACTCAGTGCCATATATAAATCTTGTAACACAGACACCCACACCTGAAACCTATATGTTTGTATTAACCAATGTCACCCCAATACATTTAGTAAAAAAGGGAAAAATAGGGAAGTTTTTAATTGGACAGCTAAAGAAAAGAGACTTAGACAAAAGATGATATAAAGCAAATAATTTGCCTCCATTATGTTAGTTAGCATTCTTAAAATTTATTTCACCTTTTGATTTTTGTTGTGCATGTATTTTTAACTTTGCCAAGATACAGTAATATTTTTAACTTACACACTGCTTTTACAAACCAACCTTTAATCTTCACAATCACAAGCAAACTTATTAACATTTCTTATATTTACAGATGCTTGATATTTAAACAAATTGGAATAAACTCTATAGGCAAGAAGGAACTCTTTAGAATTCTCAATCCCTTTCCCATTCACCACTAGATTTTATTTTTCTTAATTCCCAGAGAGCTGCATAGTGAATAAATGCATAATATTAACATAGAATGGAATCAACACTGTGGGAGGCCAGAAATAGTTTTGAATTCTGTACCAATCCCCCAATCACAATAAGTATTTGATAACTAGCTTCAAGGCATAATTATTTGAATACCAAGTTACCTGCATAGAGACTTCCTTTTGTTCCTTCCATTTGTCTAGGGAGTAGTTTTCAAGTAAGTGTTACAATCTATAATATTTAACATACTAGGTTGTAGGCACAAAACATGTATGTTGAACTCTATTAGAGGTTTAAAGGATTTTTAAGGGTAACTTTTACCTTAATATGACTCTTGTCTTTCACATGTATTAATCTCCAAGTTAAGATGTCACAGTTCTATATAACAGTGAATACGTAGTATACACATATATGAACACACGTGTGTATGTATATGTATAGTGTGTACGTGTGATATATATGTTTATGTATATGTGTGTGTGTTTATATGTGTTTGTGTATATGTGTATATATGTATAGTAATTGCCCTAGTCATTTAAGCTTGGTTCTAGATTAGTTTTAATGTTCTCCATCTGTTTTTTTAAGCTCTTGTTTTCTTGAAATTTTATAAAGTAGTTTTATAAAAAGTGTCTAGAGGAGTGGATTGCTTTAATGTTTAAACACATCTTTCTTTTGCTGATCTTCTTAAACGTATCCAGATTGATCTTAAGAACTTGTAAACAGTGTTCCATTGCCCTCTGGCATTAACTACTCATGTGGAGAATCTGAGGCCTTATATATTTTCCCCTTGATAGGAGACATGATTTTTCTGCCTGAATACCTGAAGAATTATTTATTTGTATTTGAAAGGTTATAGAACCTCTTCAGAATTTTGCTAGGGTGACTTTTTGACTTTAAGATTCGATTATTCATTTTTACATTATATTTCTAATAGTCATCACTGAGTACAGGTTTATGTTTGAATTACTGGATTCTTTATTTTTGGAATATCAGTTATCCATCTGATTTGATTTTTCAGACCAGGAATCTGTGGCAAGTAGCAGTTATTCTCTGTATCTTTGAATATCAGATAATGGTTTTTTGTTTTTTTTTTCTCTTTTAACATAGGAATGGCAACTTGGTTAGATTTAAAATGTTAAATCTCACATTTTTATTGCTTTTTTGCTACATGTAAATAATCAGACATATACAACAGTAGAGATAATAGTTTGATGGACCTCAAGTATCTATTATTGGGCTTAAAGATATCAGACATAACTGATGTTGCAGAGTCAGAGAGAAAAAGTGCTCTAACAGTCGACCTCTTTCCCTCTTAAATCATTCCCCATTTGGAGGTACTGATGGTATTTCCCAGGTTTTCCTTTACTCATTTTCTACCAGACAGCACTCTAATTTTTGGCCAGAATGGCATTGTCCCTCAGTGACTTTTCTTCATATTATTTAGACCAGGAATAATAATAATAATAAAAATAATATTCATATTATTTATTTGAAACTTTCCTAGTTCAACATCTAAGAAAGAATGCTCATTATTTTTATTACCCCTTTGGTCATAAAGATCCCCCTTTCACCTTATTTTTATGCTGGTTCATCTAGCTAGAATATCCTCTATACCAAAATAATCTATGATGACTATACATTTTTCATCAATGGAATGAATTCATACATGCGCTTGCATGCGTGCACGTGCACACACACGCACTGTATGGGAAAGTTTTGTGCACTTCAGGAAAGCAACTAAAACAAAAGGTTAAGAGCCAAAGATAAACTGGGGAAATATTTCCTGCGAATATGATAGATTTAGGGCAGGTCCCAACCTAAGCACTACTGAAATTTTTTTTTACTTAATCATATTAGATTTATTTATTTATTTATTTTAAAAAATCTTTATTGTTGAGAGTATTACATATGTCTTCCTTTGTTCTCCCATTGACCCCCTCCACACAGTTCCCACTCAACCTCAGGCCTTCACTCCACTATTGTCTGTGTCCATAGGTAATGCATATACACATATAAGATCTTTGGTTAATCTCTTCCTGCCTCCTCCCCTCTTCCCTCTGAGATTCCTCAGTCTGTTCCATGTTTCCATGCCTGTATTCATCAGTTTATTTTGTTTATTAGATTTCTTATTTGTTTATTTTGACTTTTAAATTAAATTGTTGATAGCTATGTATTTATTGCCATTCCATCGTTCATATTTTTTATCTTTTTCTCTCCTCCTCCTCCTCCTCCTAGTGTTCCTGCTCCTCCTCCTCCTTCTTCTTCAGAATATCCTTCAATATTTCATGTAATGCTAGTTTGCTGATGATGAACTCCTTTAGCTTTTTCTTGTCTATGAAAATCTTTATCTGACTTTTAATTCTAAATGATAGCTTTCCTGGGTACCAGCCACAATCCCTGCTAGTTTTTATAGCCTGTAGTTACAGGAACTTCTCTTCCAAGTTCTGGAACCCTGGGCTGGGGGCCTGGTGTGGGGCTGGGACCTCTTGCTCCTCATGGGAGGCCTCCGCTGCCCAGATATCCCTCCTGATTAAAAAAAAAATAATGCCACACATGGGTGTTGGACCAGCCCATTCCATGTCTCTGCCCCTCCTCCCAGCCTCAGTGTGCTTTCTTCTTTACTGCTCTAGTTGTAGGACTTCCATTCAGCCACAGTTCAGGCAGTTCTGAATTATGGTTGTTCTGTATTTTAGTTGTTATTTTGATATGATTGTGCGAGGCAGCGAGTATCGTGTTTACCTTCGCCAGCATCTTGGTTTCTCCAAGACTATTGACATTTTGAATTAAATCAGTTTTTGTTGTGGGTCCAGTCTTATACATTGTAGGATGTTTAGTAGCATCCTTGGTCTCTACTAACCAGATTCCAGGAGTATACCTTGAGTTGAGATACACAAAATTTACTCCAGACAATGCCATTATTCTCTGTGGGGTACAAAATCCACCCTAATTTAGAATCACTGGTTTAGGTCTAATCCCATTTATTAGACTATTCTGTTATATTAGCTTATGTAGGGTCTCAACATAAACTGTTTATTTTCACTCACATCACAGTTATTTGCAGGTCAGTTGGCTTTTCTTTGTAGCTTTTCCCCAAGGAAGGACATCTCAGATGCCTTCCATATTGGTTGTTGAGGCCTCTACATTGTGACTTCAGGTTTCCTTATATCAAACTTGCCATCTCAAGAATTCTTCACTTCTTGCTACATTAGAGAGAGAGAGAGAGAGAGAGAGAGAGAGAGAGAGAGAGAGAGAGAGAGAAGAGTTCACAACATTCTTAACTGCCTCAGACTAGGAGTGATACATGACTTTTGCTCCTATTCCAATTGATCACATAGCAGTCATATCACCCCAATCCAAGTGCAGTTAAGATTGGGAAACAGACTTCCTGTGTACACAGGAAAATAACGGTGTGGTAAACACCATTGTCATTGGTGTCATTGTCTCATTGTCATTGCAAAGTATATCTTATCTGAAAAGGTCCCTTGAAAATAATTTTAAAATATTTAGTTTCAACATCCATTGTGAAAATTATAAAATCTATAGAGCTGTAATTCACCAAGGAAATGTAAATAAATAATAAACATATTAAATTGTTCAAGCTAGCTAATTAAAGGAAACATTAAAATTATTTTCTCCTATAATATTGGCAAATATTAAAAATATTAATACTCAGAGCTGACATGGTAATGAGGATAAAATAAGATAGCATTTTCATGTATTGTTGGTAAAATGGTGAATTATTATAAACTTTGTGGAAAAACATTGTCAGTATATATCACAGACTTTATAATGCTAACACATTTTTATTGAGATATAATTGACGTAAAATATTAAATTAGTTTCAGGTGTACAACATAATGTTTTGATATTTGTATATATTGCAAAGTAATCACCATAATAAGTCTAGTTTACTTCCATCACCACACATTGTTACATTATTTTTTTGTTGTGAGAGAACTTCTAAGATTTATTATTGTAACAACTTTCAAATAAACAATATAGTATTATAAACTATGACCACCATGCTGTACATTATACCCCCAGGACTTGGTGTTTTATAAGTGTAAGTATGTACCTTTTAATGCTCATACTTTTAATTCAGTTATGCCACTTGTAGAAACCTATACTATGATAAAGAGGAAATCAGATATATAAAATTTAAGTGGAACAAAATTTTTATTAAAGCAATGTTACAGGAATAAATACAAGAAGTAACAAATATATGCAAGACTCAGGGAATGAGTAAAAACTCTCAGATTTCCTCCTTCCACCTCTTAAGTTCTAATAAACTGAAAATAGTTACAGGGAATCACATTTTCAGCTTTATTGTAAGAAAAGCTGGATTGGAGAATAGGCCAATGCCCCTGGCCTCTGACCTTCATCTCCTAACCTAGGTCTTGGGACTTTCTTTTTTTTTAATATATTTTATTGATTTTTTACAGAGAGGAAGGGAGAGAGATAGAGAGTTAGAAACATCAATGAGAGAGAAACATCGATCAGCCGCCTCCTGCACATCTCCTACTGGGGATGTGCCCGCAACCCAGGTACATGCCCTTGACCGGAATCGAACCTGGGACCTTTCAGTCCGCAGGCTGACGCTCTATCCACTGAGCCAAACCGGTTTCGGCATCTTGGGACTTCCTTGACAAAGTAATTAAATTAGTAGGTCAAAGATGATGGAATGAAGCTGTCAGACACCTGGGATGGGCCTACCAGAAGCTTGGGGGTAGGTGGTTTAGCAGACAGAGAGATAGAGCATGGCTTGTCTTGCTTTCAAGCATCTAATATGGACTAATGGGCTTCAGGCTCCAAGCAGGCTGTATTCAGATAATCCATTTCTTTTTCTAAAAGTGAGTAGTGGATAAGTGGATGAAAGGTCAGAAGTTTCTTGGTGATACTATCCCCTCTTAGATGATGAGGCGGAACTTTTCCATAGAGTCTTATAAAATGTAAGGGATGTGAGTTTGGTCACTAGCATAGGTAGACTATACACCTAATTCCTACATGCACAGAGTAGCTGAAGATGGACTAATGCCAATTAAAGGTGGCATCAGATCAAGGGTTCAAAGATGGAGCAAGGGCTAGGGAAATTATCATATTGAATAAAGGATCTGTTCAGTTGTGGGTCTGTTAGATAAGAAAATTACCAAAAAAAAAAACCTCTAAACCAGTGGTTCCCAGCGAGGGGCACATGCCCCATGGGGGGGGGGGTGCAATTTGACTTTTAAAGGGGGCAATTTGAGAATGAGTTATTAACAGTGAATTTTTTGCATTTCTTATTGTTCTACGGGCCTCATATACAGTATATAAATATATATTGTGGCATATTTATGATTTTGGTTCTCTATTATATGTTTTGAAACTTGATTTGCTATTTTTCATATCACTTCATATTATTATTATTATTATTAACAACAATTTTTTAGTACTTCCTCAGTACTTCCACTGTCCTTTCGTTCCTTTATTTTTCTCTTTCATGGATGCCATGTTCTTTGGAAGCTTGTTTAGACCAAGTGAATGGCCTTTTAGGCTTCCTCCACATGAATAGGAGTTCACGTTTTGAATAATAAGATTTGTATGTCATGGGGGGGAGGGGCTTCAGGATTTTAAAGATGCTTAGGTGGGGCGTGGCCAAAAAAAGGTTGGGAACCACTGCTCTAAATCTTACTGAGAGACACTTCTGAATGAGTCTGATGTAGGTGTCTACAGGTTGCTGATAATTGAGAACAATTGGCTACATAGTGTTAGGCTAGGAACGGATATATTTTTTTTGTGGGAGAGTTCACTGACACCGATTATACTTTATAAGTTCTATGACTGCTTTCTAATATTTCTGCTCCTCCTTCACTGCTGATCTGACAACTGTAATAGTCTGTTTCCAGCAGGGTATTAACTTTGCTTCAAATTGAAGCTTTCATTTTATGTGTATAACCTTTTTGAAATATATGCTGAGTGGGTAAACACATTTCAGAGGGTTCCTGCTTTAATAGCTATATTGTGTGAGAGCTAGTTTTGTGTCTTAATGAGTTTTATTTTTGTGTATGATGGGGGTTTAGATATGGCCTAGAGCAGTGATTCTCTAACTGTGCTCCATGACCAGTTTCATCAGTACCACCAAGGAAAACACATTCTTAGGCTCCATCCCAGATCTAATGATTCAGAAATTCTGGGGGTGGGACCCAGTGCTCTGTTTAACAGGCCCTGGAGGGAACTGTGTGGTATGTTCATGCCTGGGAACCACTGGACTACAAGTAGCCTTGCTACTCAAAACACGGTTGGTGGAATGCCATAGGGATTATGGGAATGCTTGTGAGAAATCCAGAATCTTGGGCCATGCCCCAGAATTATACAATCAGACTCTTTACTTTAAGATCCTCTGGTGATTCTCATGCACTTTACAGTTTGACAAGCCCTGAGACCCACCCTCAGGGATCCACTTATTAGGCTTCATTTGATTTGGGATGGGACTCATGCCTTGGTTATGTTTTTTTAATGCTTTATTGAATGATAATGCACATGCACTATACACACTGAATGCCATCTCAAGTGCTTATATTTTTCAAATCTTCCCCAGGTGATTTTAATGTGTAGCCAGGGTTGAGAGTATCCATATTAGAGGGGAGGAGGGTGGACCATGAAAACCTTATGTTCTTAATAGCTTGCTCTTTCTTTCTTTCTTTCTTTCTTTCTTTCTTTCTTTCTTTCTTTCTTTCTTTCTCTCTCTCTTTTCTTTCTTTCTCTCTTTCTTTTCTTTCTTCTTTCCTTCCCTTCTTTTATTCTCATTTTTAAAATAAATTTTATTGATTTCAGAGAGGAAGGAAGAGGAAGAGAGAGATAGAAACATTAATGTTGGGAAAGAATCATTGATTGGCTGCTTCCTGCACGCTCCCTAATGGGGATCGAGGCTGCAACCTGGGCAAGTGACCTTGACTGGAATAGAACCTGGAACCCTTCAGTCCTCAGGCTGATGGTCTATCCACTGAGCCAAACCGGCCAGAGCTTGGAGGATTCCTTTCTTGAAGGTGCCAAGGATTTGAAAAATTTTGCCTGCTCAACTCCATTAATATTTAGAGAAGAATCTAGATTAAATTAGGCTGATCCCCAAACAGGTGCAAAGGGACCTACCTAATAAATGGAATATTTCCATGGCATCAACATACTTATAGTTTTTATAGACAAATGAGTGTGATTTAGTTTACATTCATGAAGCACAGTTTCTCTGTTGCCCCAGATGTTGATTAGCAATGCTACAAGTGAGGGCACCAATCTGAAAATCTGGATGGAAAACGAAAGTATTTGTTCAGAATAAAAAATATTTGTGGCTCCACTGGCTGAAATGGTACAAAATACTGTGCTGTTTAGCCTCTTTTCCACAGATAATAAGCACCAGAAAAGCAGTCCAGATTATGCTGCCTAGGCCACATTGAACAAAGAGCAGCAGGAACTCAATTTATGTGGTTAACACAGTGCCACTGAGGCACATTTGAGATCTTGCTCCCTACCACTGTCCTTGGTGCTCAAAAATATCATAAAAATTCTCCATGGGTTTGGATCTTTCTTTCTTTCTTTCTTTCTTTCTTTCTTTCTTTCTTTCTTTCTTTCTTTCTTTCTTTCTTTCTTTCTTTCTTCTTTCCTTCCTTCCTTCCTTCCTTCCTTCCTTCCTTCCTTCCTTCCTTCCTTCCTTCCTTCCTTCCTTCCTTCCTTATTTTTTGAAATTCAGATAGGAAGGGAGAAGGAGAGGGAGAGAGATAGAAACATCAAAGATGAGAGAAAATCGTTGATTGGCTGCCTCCTGCATGCCCCTCACTGGGATGGAGCCTGCAACCTGGGCATGTGACCTGACCTGAATCAAACTGTGATCTTCTGGTTCATAGGTCGATGCTCAACCACTGAGCCACGCTAGGAGGGCTAGACATTTCTTACATTGAAATTTACTTGGCATAGTATGGCAGGGCTTTGAAGAAGCCCACCCAGGACCACCCTGCAGATTTGAACCTGGTGCTAGGTATAAGCAAGAGCCCATTGTGCCCCATCAGCTCCCCACTCCACATTGGGTGAACTTAGGTGAGTTTATTAGGAATTATAGGCCTCCATGCTTTAAGTTGCAGGGCTATGACTTGAAAATTTTTGATGTGGATAAGGTTTGAAATAACCCAGAGAAAAGAAAAAAAATTGGGTTGCTGCTTTTCATTTTGGTTTTTACTTTGATTGCTTATTGAGAGTCTGAACAAAATATTTGCTGGTTCAGTGAGAGGCTGAACTCACTTTAGCTCTGAAAGTTCAAGGACCCTTGCTTTCCCAACCTGAATAGCCAATGGGATGATGATAGTTGCTGAGCGCCCCAAATCTGAGGTGGCAGAGGTGGGTGCTGTGAGGTATCCATTGCAGTAGTGCAGCCAATCCCAAAGAAGCCAGCAGAAGCCCTGGATAGAAGGGCAGGGCACCCTGGAATGGGTTGCCTCCTAGAGAGGGGCCTGAGAAAGGGGCCGTGCCTTGGAAAGTTCCCGTGGTGTCCTGTAAGCTCTCACTGGCCCTTTTTCAAGTATTCTTTTTCAATATATATATATTTGATTTTTTATAGAGAAGAAGGGAAAGGGATAGAGAGTTAGAAACATTGATGAGAGAGAAACATCGATCAGCTGCCCCCTGCACACCCCTTACTGGGGATGTGCCCGCAACTGTGGTACATGCCCTTGACTGGAATCGAACCTGGGACCCTTCAGTCTGCAGGCCGATGCTCTATCCACTGAGCCAGACCAGTCAGGGCATCAAGTATTCTTAGGTGACTAAGAATTTCATGGGGTTGCCTGAGGAAAAGTCGTTCAAAGGTGTAAAACAGTCAGACAGAGATATTCACTTCATTGGCTCATCTGGAGATGCGCACGTAAAGGCTGTTTTTTTTAAATATATTTTATTGATTTTTTACAGAGAGAAGGAGAGGGATAGAGAGTTAGAAACATGGATGAGAGAGAAACATTGGTCAGCTGCCTCCTGCACACTCCCTACTGGGGATGTGCCTGCAACCAAGGTACATGCCCTTGACAGGAATCAAACCTGGGACCCTTTGAGTCTGCAGGCTGACGCTCTATCCACTGAGCCAAACCGGTTAGGGCTAGGCTGTTTTTCTTTTTTTTAATTTTTTCCCCTAGAAGTTTGTTTAGACCCTACAGATATCAAAATTAACATGGGAAATTGTGCCTCTGTGGTCGAAAAGCCCCATGACAATCATTAATATTTAAATGGCCAAAATGAGGATCCTTTAACACTTCTAAATCTTTTGTGTGCACAGTTAGAAAAAACTGGCTATGAAATTAAGCAAAAAGAATGGAGAGCCTATTTAATTGGTCTCTCAAAGCTTCAAAAAAGATTTAGAGAAATTAATCTATGATATCATTTCTATGTCAATCCAATTCTTTGAGGTTTCAAAAATGGCTGTCCTGCCTGGCTGACATGGCTCAGTGGTTGAGCGTCCACCTATGAACCAGGAGGTCACAGTTTGATTCCCGGTCAGGGCACATGCCCAGGTTGTGGGCTTGATCCCTGATCATGTAGGAGGTAGCCGATCAATGATTCTTCCTCATCATTGATGTTTCTATCTCTCTCCCTCTCTGTGACTTTCTGAATATATTTAAACATGACCCAACCAGGGCCAGGGAGGAGCCTGCAAGCGAGGTATGTGCCCATGAACGTCAGAATTGAACCTGGGGCCCTTCAGTCTGCAGGCCGATGCTCTATCCACTGAGCCAAACCAGTCAG